>NC_138385.1:97621823-97643844 GCF_054177405.1 Leptonychotes weddellii | reverse complement strand
AGTCTTAGCAAATTTTATATCTTCAATTAACAAATGTGATTGTATACTAATCAGTGACATGGGAAATCTCAGGAACAAAAGAGTCAAACCATCTGAGATAGGTAAGTGTTAATATTTTCAGAAACAAAGGCTTATCTTCTGTAACTGGGTACTTTTGGAATAGATTAAAACACTTGTTTTATTTGTTGAGTGAGGGACCACTCCTACCTGACTCGAATGTCAATGCCCCAAGAACTTAAAAGTTATACAAGTCAGTTGACAGCATGGGGTCTCTAGGGAACCGCTAAGCGTGACCTTAACCTAGTCCAGCTGAACATTTTGAATGCTTAAGAGCGGGACAATTTATCACATTCAAGGATAACCTGCTCAGGCAGCTAATAAACTGGAAGGCAACACTAAGGTTAAGAGAATTGGAGTGAAATGAAGACCATTTAAGAGAATGCAAAAAAAAAAAAATCCTGTACTTAAAAAACAAAACAAAAACCAAGAAAACAACTGTACAATAGGAGAGAAACCTAGGTTAAGAGCAGTTCCATCTACAAGGACCCAAAAGTTTACATTTATTGCAACAAGCTCAATTAGGGGCAGTAGTCTGATATAGTAATCCAAAAAGCTAATGCCAATTTTAGGCTGCATTAAGACAATGTCCTTTTAACTAATTACATCTCGAGGGAACATACTTCTGGGAATCTCAAAAGGATCAATAACTCTGAACTGTGTGTTGTAAGGAATGCTCTGGAAAGAAGAGCTACTGAAGGAACGGAGGATGTTTAAACTGGGGAAGACTTTTCTGGGGGTGTGGAGTGAGCTACAGCAGGATCTTACCTTCAAATATAATGTATGCTGTCTAATGGAAAAGGGATTTGACTAGGGATGGCAAATGGGTTATCGCTGGTGAGCCAGTTCTAAATAGCCGGTAGTGACTGCCAGGACCTGGTGCTGATAAAGGCTGAGACAAGAAAGATCTGTAGCAGGAAAGATGGCTGTGATCGAAGGGCAGTACCTACGTGGGTACCAAGTATTTAACTCTGGGCTAGACACACTTATTCCAAACTGCCCAGAGGACAAGCTTAGGGCTGCTCCTTGGAGGTTACATGGAAACTTACTCGAGACAACGTTACCAAGCACTTTGTTACAAACTATCAGGCTGCCTGTGAGAGGACTAATCCCCTCCCCTCACAGGACAGGGCCCACGAAGAATTTTCCAGCTCCAAATGACAACAGTACGGCCGTTTAAAAAACCCTGAGTTACCTGAATGGCCTAGTGAAAGGCAAAATGAAGCAAAGGCCCTGAGCTGGCCGACGCTTGCAGGCTGAAACGCGATGGGCATTGGCCGAGTGGCCTGGGATGAGATCAGCCGAACGGGGACTGGCCAGGTCCGATCCGGCTGCCCCCGGGCCGGCTGGAGAGACTGGGCTAAAACCCGCGTCAGGCGGGGCCCCCGGGACGTCCCCTGGAGCTCCCGCCCCACTACTCACTCCATCTCCTGCCTGCAGGGAGCTGCCGACAGCGGAAACAGCCAGTCACTTACCTCCGCAGACCCGCGCTTGGCAGCCTCTGTCAGAACTCCCCGAACAATCGTCGCGAGAATCCGCCGTTGAGATCTCGCGAGAGCTGGGAGGAGCGTCCGGCCAGAGGCCTGCGCAGCCAAGCGCATGCGCCGTAGTACTCCCGAGCAGGGCGGTTCGGTTTGGCGGGCGGGGAGGGGCGGGATCAACGCTGAGCCCGGCGAATTCCGGGTCGTACCTCGTTTTCTCCTGTTGCCTCACTACCGGTCCCCGCCCTCCAGCCGCGTGGGAAACTCGCGTGTGGACCACAACCCCGCCTACCCATCAGAACCGCTGAGAAAGGAAGTGCGAGTCTGCTAGAGTTCCTGGTTGAGAGTGAGAGGCCAAGTGTTCGGCTCTCTTGTTCTTCCCGACTGGCCCCCAGGCAGAGACTGGGCTCTGCAGGCCGGGATTCCCCCCTCGTCCTGAGCCTGTAGCTCGGGCTGGGTGTTAACTCGGGCCAAGGCAGGACCGGCTGGGGGAAGTCGGGGGCAGGGGAAGCTGACGGCTGATGGCTCAGGTAGATACACTGGCCCCTCCTCAGGGACCGGTGGAAACGTAATCTCTTGTTTGTTTTCGTTATAGCTCCTTCAACCCTGCTCAGCCTCTTAGGGTTTCCCTGGAGGCCACTGGTCTGTTCAGAAATTCATGGTCCGTGTGCCCGCCAGGTAACCCGTAACCGTTTTTTCTTCCAGTCCTCTATGCCTCCCAAATCTGACGTGTTGAGTCAAGATGAACTGCGAAAAAAGCTATACCAGACGTTTAAGGATCGGGGTATACTGGACACGCTCAAGGTATCCGTTTTAGCCGTATCTTTTACATAACTTTTACAAGTTAACCTGTAACAGGCAGTCCACATTTAAATACATCCAGGTCCTGACTTTTAAAAATAGTATGACGTAGATTGTATTGCTAAGTTACATTTTTATGTTCCTGTGTAACTCTTTGTAATGGAACACGGAAGTCTTAAATGGTTTGGAGTTTGAGTGGTCTTAAAAGAGCATATTCAAATAATAGGTTTATTGGACTGATACTAAGGTAGTAGTGGGTAGCTTTATAAAGTGAACACATTCTAATAAAATTGGACTTGGTTTATAAAGCTGGCTTGCAAGTCCTGAATTAATAAGTGGTTTTGTAATAGTATGCGCTTTTGAATGAAAGAAATTGACACCATATAGAAAACATTAGGTGTACTAGTTACCATAGAATAATTTCTTCCTTAAAACGTATTGAAATGTATAAATATTTGGGCAGCAAATATTAGTACATATTATATGAAGGAGTAGGATTAGCTCACGTTTTCATTACTGTATACATTTCAAAAGTCTATTTTATATTTAAAATGTTAAAGTAAGGGGGCACCTGGGTGGCTCAGTCCCTTGAGCCTCCAATTCTTGGTTTCAGCTCAGGTCATGATCAGGGTTGTGGACTCAGCCCATGACCAGCTTGGGGTGGGGCCTACTTAAGATTCTGTCTTTCCGGGCGCCTGGGTGGCTCAGTTGATTAAGCGACTGCTTTCGGCTCAGGTCATGATCCTGGAGTCCCAGGATCGAGTCCCGCATCGGGCTCCCTGCTCAGCAGGGAGTATGCTTCTCCCTCTGACCCTCCTCCCTCTCATGCTGTCTCTCATTCTCGCTCTCAAATAAATAAAATCTTTAAAAAAAAAAAAAAAAAAAAATTCTGTCTTTCCTTCTCCCTCTGCCCCTCCCCCCCCCCAAAAAACATGTTAAGGAAAAGCGAGCTTCTTAAAAAATTTTCCTCCCTCTCCCATTGTTTTGGTAACTTAAACCTTGAGATTAATCTGAAAAATCTAGAAAAACATGGAGAAACATCATCGCTAATACAGCCACTAATTGGCATAAGTGTTTTTTTTTGTTTGTTTGTTTTTTTTAAGTAATCTCCATGCCCAATTCAGGGCTCGAACCCACAACCTGGAGACCCGGAGTCCCACACTCCACCGACTGAGCCAGCCAGACACCCCTCCTTTTTAATCTGATATTATGTGGTGAACATTTTCCTGTGTCCTTTATAGTTCCTTGAAATCCTCATTTTCAATGGCACCAGGCTTGTCTTTGAATGTATGGGTAATTTATGTAGCAGTCCCCTGTTGAAGATTCACATTATACCCAGGTCTACACATTCCTTCAATTGCATCTCTCACTTTTTGCCTGGGATGGGTTAAGTGACATTACTGAATCAAAAGCCTGAGCTTTTTTTCCTTAAAGATTTTATTAGAGCACGGGGAGGGGCAGAGGGAGTGGGAGAAGCACTCTCCCCACTGAGCTCGGAGCCCTTTTGGGCTCCATCCCAGGAACCTGAGATCATGACCCAAGCTGAAGTCAGATGCTTAACTGACTGAGCCACCCAAGGCCTGAGCTTTAAGGCTCTCAGTATATGGGTCTTGTTCTAGAAAGATTGTAATAGTGTATATTCCAGCAGCAATTTGATAATACTTATCTCTCCAATGATATTATCATGACATTTTTTAAAACATGTGAAACCCTTTACTATTCCTTTTCATTATTAATGGGGTTGCACATATTTTCTGGCCATTTGTATGTTTTCTGTGGATTGGCAGTTTATGTTCCTTGCCCATTTCCCCCTCCCACCCAGCGGTGTTTTATTAATGTATAAGATTTCTTTTAATAGAAACTTCATTTCTTTTCCAATTTTGCAGCCATACTTTATCTTGGTGTTCAATTTTAATTTGGTTCTAAAAATATTACTGTACATTTTTAATATGGTCAAATCTATTGGTTTTTTTTGCTAATTATTCTCAGTTCTCTAAGAGAACAAATATTCACTATGTTTTAAAAAGGCCTTATTTTTTTTACAGTTAACTCTTTAACCCACTTGGAATTAATTGTAGTGTATAATGCATTAATATGCTTTCTAATGTGGAATGGTCCTTGGATTCCTGGCCATGGCATATTTTCTTTTTACTGTCTTCTGAATTAGATTTGAGAGTGTTTCATTTGTAGTCACAAATAATACTGATGTATCCTTATCCTTCTTAATCTGTCCTTGTTTGGGTTTGGTATCAGGATTGTGGTAGCTTTGTTCACTTTACAAATGTGTATCTTCTAGAGAAATATTGTTTCCTTTGTGCCGCTGGCTCTTCAATTCTGTTATTCCAGCCTTACCAGTGGCAAGACAGATTTTTACTTACTAAGTTGGAGCTAATTTTTGTTTTCTCAGTTCAGTGACGATGGCCTGAGTGAGTTTTAATTTTTAAAATTCATTGAATTTTTTAATGGCCTAATTAACATTCTATTTGGGTGTTTGAAAAGAATTTCTGGTGAAGTACAAAGTCCGGTATCTATTAAATGGAGTTTATCAAGTCTTTTTCCTTATTTTGAGTCTACTCTTAATATCTGAGAGAGTTGTGCTGAGGATGCACAAGTCTCTTCTCTCCCAGTTCCCCTCCCCACCCACAATAATTGTACTTATTTCTGTTTTAGGAACATTAATTCTGAATGGATTTCCCTCTTTTTTACATTGACTGCTGCAGAGCCCCCAGCCAGTTGTGGGATTCCTTCCAGCAAGTGCTGGATGGCTTGCTTTTTGTGTTTGTTGAGCTGGGGATTCATCTGTAAGGTCCTTTGCTTTTTTTTTTTTTTCTACCTTTATTTTCCTTCCTGCTTCTGTCACTCCTCTAAATCTTATCCTGTTTCAGTATTTGTTTGCAAGACACCCTAAGGCATTTTATTAAGCTGGATTTAAATATATTCTTTAGTAGTTACAAATTAATTAAATCACTAAATTTTACTGGTGGAGAATGCTATAATTTCTCTTGTTTTGTTACTGAACTGTACTAGATGAGGCAGGACATGCGTATTCTGTTCAGTGTAAATGTTTGTTTTTTTGTTTTTTTTTTTAAACTGTGGGACTTTAGACGTAAACTAAGGCCTGTTCTATACTGGTAATTATATACTGTTCTACTCTTGAGGTAAAGGATAGAAGAAAGAAGTATAACAAGAACTCCATTTGTTTCTTGCTTGTATTCTATTAATATGAATTCATTAGGTATCATTTACTGCTGAACCCCATGAATCTAGGCAGTGCAATCTTAAGCTCAGCCCAGTTGTATATTTCCAGGTGATATGCAAAATAGACTAGAACAAATACCCAATAGTCTGAGTAATTTAGGGAATTTTGTTAAAACCCAGATGAATAATGCTAGTGTTATAACCTTGAGAAAATGACCCACTTTGAACTGTAATTTCTCACTTATAAAATGTGAGAAAATTATTATACTTCAGTGTCTTGAGATGTAAATACTGTATGCAAAAGTACATCTTAATATGTTTTTGGGTTTACCGATTTCTCTCTTGTATATGTGATTTCCCTTTTGGGAACCCAATTTTGTTTTGATCAATATGCCCAATATTTTCATATCCTTCAATAGTCCACAGAGAGGTGAGCAGGGGGCAGAATTGTCTCCTGCACTTGATACCCTGGTGAAAAGCTGCTGAAATGGGCTCCTGGGGAAGTGAAGTTAAAGTATACATGCGTTCTAGCTAACCACAAGTTAACTTGGAAGCTGGTGAAAACAAGTTTCTTTTTCCAAAACTCAGTGGGTCACTTGTGTCACAGGGTTATTTAGGGAATGGTTCCTAAGTTTTGGTCATGGATTCAGAACCATTCTGGAAATAAGGATGCTAATTCATGTGACAAATCTGTATATCTCCAGTGAAACAATCCTGCCGAAAATTTTTTCCTTCTTGGTTCATTTTTGTTTGTGTTTTTGAGCTAGACACAGCTCCGGAATCAGCTGATTCACGAATTGATGCACCCTGTGTTGAGTGGAGAACTGCAGCCCCGGTCCATTTCAGTGGAAGGGAGTGCCCTCTTAATAGGCGCTTCTAACTCTCTAGTGGCAGATTACTTACAAAGATGTGGCTACGAGTATTCACTCTCTGTTTTCTTTCCGGAAAGTGGTTTGGCCAAAGAAAAGGTAAAGTCTTTGCTTTTTCTCTTTTTGAATTTTCTATTAACAGCTTCTTTCTGAGATAACAGTAAGTGCTGCATAATAGTGGAGTATTCCTTGGCTAGCAAGGTCCGTTTCTCATTGATCTTTGAATTCACATCATATATTCTATCACGTAACAAAGGGGCAGTACTGAAGTTGATTGTTTATTGTTATCAATTCCTTGGACTCTCGATTAGTCTTTGGTAAAATTGTGATGTGTAGAATCACTGTTTTGGAGCTAGAATTATCCTCCCATTCTGTGTAGTCTACTGAGACTCACAGTTGCCTTTTATGTTGAATGTCTGTTGTAAGATTGTCACTATACTAGTCACACTGCAGATGATGAGGAACCAGTCTCTGGAGAGGTGAAGTACTTTGCTCAAGGTCACATGATTTGTAAATATCAGTGCAGGGCAGTAAATCTAGATCTCTAAAATATGTTCTTCTTACTATGTTAAAGTCTCTTCAGATATTTCTATTCTTTAGGATTACACAAGAGAAGTGAGGGATAAAATAGTTTTTAAAAGTCTATGACATTCTCAAATACTAAAACACCTGTTTTTACCAATTTTCTGATTAGTTTATGTTTACCAGTAATGTTGGAGAAATCTAGTCACACTTGATTATTCTAAAGACTGATACAGCCCACTTTGCCTATTTTTTTAATAGACTTAATTTTTTAGAGCAGTTGAGGTTCAGATCAAAATTGAGCAGAAAGGAGGATATCCCATATGCTCCCTGCTCCCACACATGCACAGCCTCCCCTACTAGCAAAATTTTTTGTTACGTACTTGATTTTTTTTTTTTTTTTTTGAAAGAGGGAGGCGGGGAGGGGCAGAAAGAGGAAAAGAGAGAATCTTAAGCAGGCTCCATGCCCATTGTGGAGCCCACAGCAGGACTCGATCTCACAACCCTGGGATCATGACCCGAGCCAAAATCAAGAGTCAGACGCTTAACTGACTGAGCCACCCAGGTGCCCTCATTATATACATTTTTGCCATAGATTCTACATGGTCACATCTTACCACCTAAAGTCCATGGTTTATTTTTATTTTTTAAAAGATTTATTTGAGAGCAAGAGAGAGCAGGGGGAGGGGCAGGTGGAGAAGCAGACTCCCTGCTCAGCAGAGAGCCCGAAATGGGGCTCGATCCCAGGCCCCCAGGACCATGACCTGGGCTCAAGGCAGATGCTTAACCACCTGAGCCACCCAGGTGCCCCTAAAGTCCATAGTTTAACTCTTGGTGTTGTCTCTCTCTTTTTATTCTTTATCTTGTCTGTAATTGACTAAAAGTTTCATATTCAGATGTTTTAAGAAAATAAGAACAATGTTAATATTTGAAAATTCAAATATGTTGTATTTATTTATTAACAACCAAATTTTATTTATTAACATTAGGAGTTCTTGTTTGGTCCATCACTCTTTAAGTTTTGTTGTTGTTTGTTTGTTTAAAGTAAGCTCTAAGCCCAACGTGGGGCTTGATCTCATGACCTCAAGATCAAGAGTCACATGAGCCAGCTGAGCCAGCCAGGTACCCTGAAGTTTCCAATTATGTTTCACAATTTAGCTTATTGGATGAGTAATAGTCAATAACATAGTTGTTAAAGCAGTAGTTAATACAGTTCACATACTTAAAGGTTTCTACTCTAAAATGCTGTACAGAATATTTTCTATAAAAGAAAACCACTTGAAAACCTATTCATGTTCTCAGGGTAGATCTAGTAAATGATAAGTATTGTAGTAGAAATAAGAATAGCCACCCAAGGGGTGCCTGGGTGGCTCAGTTGGTTAGGCATCTGCCTTCGGCTCAGGGTCATGATCCCAGGGTCCTGGGATCGAGTCCTGCATTGGGCTCCCTGCTCAGTGGGAGTCTGCTTATCCCTCTGCCCCTTACCCTGCTTGCTCTCTCTCTCTCTCTCTCAAATAAATAAATAAAATCTTAAACATTTTGGGTGGCTTTTTTTTTTTTTTTAAGACTATTTTAGGTATGATTTAGTTATTCATTGTAGTAAAGACAGTAAGCCTTTATTTATATTTTGAAGCAATAGTATTTTAAAAACTTTATTGCAGTTGAAAGACTCTGGAATTCACACATGTCTTCACCGGTTCATCAGCTATTTGAGTGTGTGTAATCCATAAGGCATTAACCATTTAGACCTATTAGACCAATTACCTTCATTGTGAAATATTTGGAGGTTAATTATGTGATCAAGAAAAATACTTTATCCTTGTGACTTTAATATGTTTGTTATCAATAGTATAAGAAAGTGCTTCAATTTTATATTAGCATGGTTATAATATTGTAATTTAATCTGAAGAATGACAGTCTTCAGAAATGTCCTAGTTTATCATTTAAACATTGATGTAAAGAATATGTCTAACTTTTCTTTTCCTTAAGGTATTTACTATGCAAGATCTATTACAACTCATTAAAATCAACCCTGAATCCAGTCTCTACAAATCACTGGTAGGATTGTTTAGTTTTTATAACCTGCTTTGGTCTGTTAATTGTAACTGAACAGTTGAGTAAAGATAAATATTTTCTTTTAACAGATTTCAGGATTTGATAAAGAAAACAAAGGTAGGAGCCTTCATCTTTGTAGAAAATAGCAAAATTTTTGTCATTTACTTTTTCCTGTAAAACTATGAAAGTAATAATATTGAGGGGTATGAGTAGGGAATTTAATATGAATTTGAGTTTCCATGCTGTGATAGTACCTTACCTTTTTATCTAATTTTTAAAAAAGCTTTTATTTAAGTAATCTCTACACCCAACGTGGAGCTTGAAGTCACGATCCTAAGATCTAGGAGTCATGCTCCACTGACTGAGCCAGCCAGGCGCCCCAATACCTTACCTTTAAGTAAACAGAATAATTCATCCATTTTGACAAATGTAGATCACTTCCCCAAATTTCACTCTTCTTACTTGCTCTTAGATACTCCAAAAACTATAGACAGAAGTTGATAGAACCCTAGAAATGATGTAAAAGCTACGTTTTGTTCCCACTGTTGGGAACATTTCTGCACACACAAACTAACAATTTTAAGGCTAGGTTTCTCTGTAGCCTAGCTCTCCCCCTCAAGTACAGTTTATAGATCATTAATATTTGCTTGAAAAAATGAAGTATCTGGTCAGTAATAAGTGCTGCATATATATTTTTTTTTATTAAGTGTTTATGTGAGCCTGATAAATTGCTTTCATCTTGGCTTTGATAATAACCTTCATAGAGTCCATAACATGCCAGACCATGGGCTAGACTTGACGGTGGACTTTGTAGCATGAACTTAAGCTGGTAACTTGCCTGTAATGCATGTTCTTTAGGTCTGTTTTAAATACTCTGTAACATTATGTAGTGGCCCTCTTGTGTTGGTGTGCGCCTGGATTTTGTTTGTTGTCAGTATTGCTGCCATCCCCAGTAGGGCATTCATGTAGAACTGAGCATTCAGCAAACATTTGAGTACTTAGTTTCTGCCAACCATTAGTCTGTGACTCAACTGCCTGGTTTCTTGGGAGTAATGTTAGCAGAGGATGAGTAAATCAGATCACAAGACGTTCTGGAGTGCCTGTAAAGTAGGTCATCCACACTGAACTTCAGTATGGTAAGTGATCCTATATTCGGTATTCCAAGACGGTACTGTCTAATGTAAATTTCCCGTAATGGTGGGGATGTCTGTGTCTGTGCTGTCGGATATGGTATCCACTAGCCATGTGTGAAATGTGGCTAGTGTAGCTGAGCTGACTCTTCAATTTAAATAGCCATACGTGAATGGTGGTTATGACATTGGACAGGGCACAGATCTAAGGTATATAGTAGGAATCATTCTTTCAGAAGGAAACTTGGGGCCTAAAGGGATATTAAGAAATAATCCACTTATTAGAGGTATTTCATGTTATCTTTAAAAATAGTTTTTCACCTTTACACGCTCTGTTTAAATGCTTCTGGTTCAGAAAGACGTGGTTAACAGCTCTTACCAGCTTCACCCAGCATCCTAGTATAAGTTCTGAAATTCAGAAAAGCTATGCATAGCAGATATGTCAGGAATCCTCATGGCAAAATTTGGGTAGAACCCTTGGCTGACACTAAAACAGCTATTGTTAAAATGAAATAATTTAAGAAATTCGTGTCTTCCAATTAAGAACATCAGAAAACATGTAGGAAGATATTTTGTGCCCGTTTATGCCCTAACAGAGACCTATAGTTTTATGTTACTCTGTCTGTATTTGAGGGTTCTGGGTTGTCGAATGGCCATAGTACTTTTCCCCTAGATTACACTTACCCATCCTTTCCACTCCTAACTTTTCAGAGATAATAATGCCGAGAAAAAAGCTGTGCAGAGAATTTGGATGAGGGCAGAAAATTTGGACATTGGCTCTTTGTTTTCTGGAACTTAAGATCCTTACCTGTGATGGGTAAAAGTATAGCTACATATATCAGTGGGACAGAACAGCAAGCCCAGAAATCAGTCTACACAAATACAGTTGACCCTTGGACACCACGGGGGTTAGGGTCTCTGACCCTCCCCACCAGGGCCGCTGCACAGTCCCAGTCCACATAGAATTGTTGACTGCCCCAAAACTAACAGCCTGCTGCTGACTGGAAGCCTTACTGATAACATAAACTGTCAACACATATTTTGTGT
The DNA here is from genome assembly GCF_054177405.1 of Leptonychotes weddellii. Taxonomy (NCBI): domain Eukaryota; kingdom Metazoa; phylum Chordata; class Mammalia; order Carnivora; family Phocidae; genus Leptonychotes; species Leptonychotes weddellii. Next base: position 97,632,684 of record NC_138385.1, on the reverse strand, counting down.
GTTAAATGTATTATATACCGTACTCAAAGTAAGCTAGAGAAGAGCATGTCGTTAAGAATCAAAACAAAGAGAAAATACGTTACCAGTACTGCCCTATATTGATTGAAAAAAATCCCCATATAAAGGCCCCGTTGTTCAAGGGTCAACTGTGTAGTCAACTGATTTTTGATAAAGGGTGGAGGTAGTTCAAGGGAGGAAGGATGGTCTTTTCCACACATGGTACTGGAACAATTGGACACTCATACACAAAAATGAACCTAGACACAGACCTTATACCTTACATAAGAATTAAAATACACTGTAGATCTCATTTTAAATATGAAACTATAAAACTTATGTAAGAAAACATTAAAACATGTATGTGACCTTTGGTTTGGTGAGGAGCTAAAACACTAAAAGCATATATATAAAAGAAAAAAATTGACCAGTTAGACTTCATTAAAATCAAAAGCATCTGCTCTGAAAGACACTGAGAATGAGAAGACAAGCCCTAGACTGGGAGAAAATATTTGCAAAGGACACATCTCCTAAAAGACTTGTATCAAAAATACACAAAGAACTCTTAAGGAGACAACCCAGTTAAAAAATGGGTAAAGGATCTGAACAGACATGTCACCAAAGAAGATATAGAGATGGCAAAACCACAAAAAGATGTTCAGTGGCAGTTGTTATTAGGGCAAGGCAAATAAAACAACAAAGAGATCTCCCCATACCCCTGTTAAAATGGTAGAAATCCAGACTACTTACAACGCCAAATGTTGGTGAGGATGTGGAGCAACAGGAACTCCCATTCATTGATCGTGTGAGTACAAAATGGTATAGCCACTTGGGGAGATTGGTAGTTTCTCACAAAGCTAAACATGGTCTTACCATACCGTCTGACAGTGATGCTCCCTATTTACCCAACTGATTAGAAAACTTAGGTCCACATATAGCAACTTTATCATAATTGCCAGAAATTGGGAGCAGCCAAAATGTCCTTCAGTCGGTGAATGGATAAACAAGCTGTGATACATCCAGACAATGAAATACTATTAGGCTAAAAGGAATGAATTGTGAATCCATGCAAAAATAAAATCTGGGGCGCCTGGGTGGTGCGGTTGGTTAAGCGTCCGACTCTTGGTTTTGGCTCAGGTCATGATGTCAGGGTTGTGGGATCGAGCCCTGCATCAGGCTCCCTGCTCAGCAGGGAGTCTGCTTCTCCCTCTCCCTCTCCCTCTGCTCCTCTCCTCTGCTTGTGCTCTCTCTCTGTCAAATAAAGTCTTAAAAAAAAAAAAAAGGCAAAACTATAGAGCTGGTAAGTGGATTGGTGGTTGCCAGGGATTTGGAGGGAAGGGGTGTGGGAGGTTGAATAGGTGAAGCATAGGGAATTCTTTAGGGTCATGAAGGTATTTTGTAGGATACCGTAATGGTAGGATATATAGCACTAGATACTGGTCAAAGCCTGTAGAACTTTATAGTACAAAGGGTGAACCTTAATGTAAGCAAATTTAGGAGGTCAGGTGATCCCAGGATGGACTGCAGTATGTGACAAAACCATCTAATAACCTCACTGGAGGGGATGGGGAAAAAAAGATACTGAGCTTGACCAACTTTGGAAATGAATACTGTGAGGCTAAAAGCAAATGAAACTGTATATAGGCACCATATTCGGGGTGACAGTTACTTCTCATGGAGGTACTGGTTAACAGATAGTTACTTCTCACAGAGGTGCTAGTTAACAGTTTGGAAACCATTGTACATGTATGATGAAACTGAACAATTAATGAATAGTAGAGGGTGAGAGCTGGGTTTCTCACTGTTAGGGTGCAATTTCACAGATCAGTAAGATGAGGCTAGAATGATCCATGTGGTAATGGATTTGTTGGAGCCCTCAGTATAAGCTCAAGTTTAGCTTAATATAGATGCAGAGGATATATAGAAGTATTTATAGATATGTATCTACACAGGTTAGTGGAACATTCAAATTTCCTTGTTCTGCAGGCTGAGAGGGCCTAGAAGCAATGACACCCTAATAGCCATGAGCACACCTAGTGCCCACTTTGGAACACTTAAGGTTTGGTTTCCAATACCATTCCATAATAATAGGAACCAAGGCTGCCTGGAGCAATGGCTGATTCCAGGGCTGGGGCAGAGAATGTACCAGATGAGCCTGGAGTCTTTTACAGTGCCAGATGAAAGGAAATGCTTAATTTAAAAAAATCCACTGTGAAGGAGCTTCCAAAGGCCAAAGCTAGAACACATGGAGCAACAAAATAAAATATTGGATTATATAAAATATTACATAATCACATAGGAATTGAAATAGAATGTATAAAATACCCAGGAGTCCATACCAGTGTAAATAAATGCTTGAATAAATGAGACTAGAGAATTCCTTCTTAGAGGGGGTATATATATAGGGAGGGGAGAGGGGAGAAGTGAACTAACTAGGGGCCTGTGAATAGTACTACAGAACTGGGAAAAGGTGACCATTCTTCACCTAGAATGAGTGAGGGGAAGAGCACATCTCGAAAGATTATCTACTGCAGCATCTCGAAGAAAATTTCTGCAATAGGTCTACTTTTTCTATAAAGGCAGAGCAGACACGCCGGAGCATAACAGTAGCAGGAAGTTGTGAGGAGAGAACAGGAGGACTGGGGGGAAAAAAGGTCAGGAGAAGATCAGTGGATGAGCCAAAGAGGAACTGCAAGCAATGGGTATGAAAGAACAGAGTGTAGGTCACGTTAGAGGAAGTGAGAAACAGTAGATTTTAAAATCTTCAGAAAAGGGAAAAAACAAACAGGCCTTTAACTTGGCTGATGCAGAAGCCAAATCCTTCCAACTGTTTTTTTTTTTAAGATTTTTATTTCACAGAGAGACACCGCGAGAGAGGGAACACAAGCAGGGGGAGTGGGGGAGGGAGAAGCAGGCTCCCACCTGAGCAGGGAGCCTGATGTGGGGCTCAATCCCAGGACCCTGGGATCATGACCTGAGCCTAAGGCAGACGAAGGCAGACGCTTAACAACGGAGCCACCCAGGCGCCCCCTTCCAGCTGTTTTAAGAAACTAAAAACTTCTAAATTTATACTCCTGGTTTAAAAAAAGTTTCACACTATTCAGCAAAGTATAAAGTGAAAGAAAAGTGGAAATCGCTGCCTTTATTCTCTGATCTCCCTTTCCACGGGTACCTAGAATGAATAGTTTCTCCTACCAGAATTTCATTTATGAATGTGAAAGTCTGTGTGATTAAAACCTACATATAATCATAAATGGGCTCGTATTATACTGTTTTGCAATTTGCTTTATTCAGCAATATATCTGTATATTCAGAATATTTTTAAAGAATGTTTTTAACCCCCATTGGTGGAGATGTCATTGTTTTATTGTTTTGCTATAGGAAGCAATCAGTGTGTAGAGTACACCCTTTGTGGGCTTCTGGAAGTATAGCTGTGTAAACTTACAGAAGTGGAATGATGAGGTCAAAGGGCATGTGCATTTGAGCACACACAAACCCTGACAAAATTCCCTCCCAAGTGAACGAGCATGTCTGTTTCTCCACTCCCCTGTGTGGAAGAAGTTGACTTCAACCATTATGGATGACTTTGAGAGGTTCAAGAGTTCAGTGGGGGAAGTCACTGCAAATGTGGTGGAAATAGCAAGACAACTAGAATTGGAGCCTGTAGATGGGACTGAATTGCAGCATTCTCAGGATCAAACTTGAACAGATGAGTTGCTTCTTATGGATGAGCAGAGGAAGTGGTTTCTTGAGCTGGCATCTACTGGCGAAGATGTGGTGAAGGTTGTTGAAGTGACAACAAAGGATTTAGATTATTACATAAACGTAGTGCCAGGGTTCGAGAGGATTGACTCCAATTTTTTTTTTTTTTAAGATTTTATTTATTTGTCAGAGAGAGCACAAGTAAGCAGAGCAGCAGGGAGAGGGAGAAGCAGACTCCCCGCGGAGCAGGGAGCCCGATGCAGGGTGCGGGGCTCAATCCCAGGACCCTGGGATCATGACCTGAGTCGAAGGCAGACGCTTAACCGACTGAGCTACTCAGGCGCCCTGGAGTGACTTCCAGTTTTGAAAGAGGTTCTATTTTGAGTAAATCATGTGCTACAGAGAACTCGCGAAAGGAAGGGTGAGTGTGGCTGAGTTCATTGTTGTCCTGCTGTTGGCCACAGCCACCCCACCTCCACCAGCCACCACCCTGATCAGTTATCAGCCATCAACACCAAGGCAAGACCCTCCACCAGCAAGAGTACGACTGACCGAAAGCTCAAATGATGGCTAGCATTTTTAGCAATATTTTTTTTTATTTTTTATTTTTTTTAAAGATTTATTTGACAGAGATACAGTGAGAGGAGGAACACAAGCAGGGGGAGTGGGAGAGGGAGAAGCAGGCTTCCCGCGGAGCAGGGAGCCCGATGCGGGGCTCGATCCCAGGACCCCGGGATCATGACCTGAGCCGAAGGCAGACGCTTAACGACTGAGCCACCCAGGCGCCCCAATTTTTAGCAATATTTTTAAATTAAGATATGTACGTTGCTGTTTTAGACATAGTGAATGTTATTGCACACTTAGTAGGCTTGAGTATAGTGGAAACATTACTTTTATATGTACTGGGAAACATTCATTAGACTTGATTTATTGTGATACTCACTGTTTTGCACCGGTCTGGAACTGAAATTGCAGGATCACTAAGGTATTCCTGTATTTTTTTTTTTTTTTAATGGATGTGTCCCAATTAACTTAATGCCATAACTGATGAATCCAACAGCATTATGGACAATGCAGTCATGAACATTATATATATATGTATACCTATTTTTCAATCAAAATACTTGCATAATAATACAAAATGCAGAAATTATAAATATAGCTTGGTGAAACCATCAAAAAATAAATGTACCCAGGAAATACCTCCCACCACAAGAAATAGAACAATACCAGCATCCCAGAAGCCTCCCTTGTATCCTTCCCAATCACTATGCTTTCCCTATTACCCAGTCTTAACTGCTCTTCTGATATCTAGCACCATAGATTATTAATGCCTGTTTTTACACTTTATATGCATGTAATCCTACAATATATCCTTTTTTTTTTTTAACATTTGAGAGAGGGACAGAGAAAGTGAGAGAGAGCACAAGTGGGGTGAGGGGCAGAGGGAGAAGCAGACTCCCCGCTGAGCAGGGAGCCCTATGTGGGGCTCGATCCCAGGACCCTGGGATCATGACCTGAGCTGAAGGCAGACACTTAACAACTGAGCCACCCAGGCGCCCCCCTACAATATATCTTGAGTATGGCTTCTTTCTCTCAGCATTATGACATTGACTGGTACTATTTTAGCATTGGTTTGTTCATATTAATTGCTATGCATTCCATTGTGTGAGTATATGGTTATTTTTTATTCAAGTATAATAGAGTTATATTAGTTTCAGGTGTACAATATAATGATTCAACAATTCTATATATTTCTCAGTACTAATCGTAACAAGTGTACTCTTAATCCTCTTTATTTCACTCATCGCCCCACCCACCTCCCCTCTGGCAACTATCAGTTCTATGTATTTAAGAGTCTGTTTGTCTCTTTTTCCTTTGTTTCTCCATGTATTTGTACTTTACAGATTTTTTTCTTATGGTTGATTTCTAGTTGCATACTGTTGTGGTTGGAAAAGATACAAGATATGACTTCAATCTTGTTGAATTTGAGACTTGTTTTGTGGCCTAATGTGATCTGTTTTGGAGAATGTTTAATGTACACTTGAAAAGTGTGTATTCTGCTGTTTTAAGACGGAACCTTCTGAATATATCTGTTAGCCCCATCTGGTCCAGCATGTCCTTCAAAGCCACTATTTCCTTATTGATTTTCTGTCTGGATGATCTGTCTGTTGATGTAAGCGGAGTGTTATACTCCCTTACTATTATTATACTACTATCAGATTACTTCCTTTATGTTTGTTATTAGCTGTTTTATATATTTGGGTGCTCCTGTGTTGGGTGCATAAGTATTTACATTGTTCTTTTTTTTTTTTTTTTTTTTAAGATTTTATTTTTAAATAATCTCTACACCCAGCGTGGAGCTTGAACTCACAACCCAGAGATCAAGAGTTGCATGCTCCACCATTTGCCAGATAAATGTTTTTTCATCCCTTCACTTTCAGTCTACATGTATATTTAGGTCTGAAGTGATTCTCCTTTAGGCAGCATATAGATGGGTCTTGCTTTTTTTTTTTTTAAGATTTATTTATTTAGAGAGCAAGAGAGAGCCACATACGAATGGAGGGAAGGGCAGAATGAGAGACTCTTCAAGCAGACTCCCTGTTGAGCAGGAGCCTGGTGAGGGGCCCGATCTCATAATGCATGAAATCATGACCTGAGCCAAAACCAAAAGTCAGACACTTAACCAGCTGAGCCACTCAGGTGCCCCATAGATGGGTCTTATTTTTTGTCCATTCAGTCACCCTATGTTTTTTGAGTGGAGCATTTAGTCCATTTACATTGAAAGTAATTATTGATAGGTGTATACTTACTGCCATTTTGTTACATGTTGTATGTTCTCTGTTCCTTTCTTTTCTTGCTCTCTATGATCACAGTTTGCTGGCTTTCTTTAGTGATGTACTTAGATTCCTTTCTCCTTATTTTTGGTGTATCAGTGGTTTTGATTTGTTATATTTAGGCTCATAATAACATCTTATGCATATATCTGTATGTTAAGTTGATGGTTGCTTAAATTTGAACCCATTCTAAAAGCACTGAATTTTTACTCATCTCCCCCCATTCATTTTATGTATTATGATGTCATACTTTACATTCTTTTATTTTGTGAATCTCTTGACTGATTTTTACAGATATAATTGATTTTACTGCTTTTGTACTTTAACCTCCATGCTGGTTTTATAAGTGATTGATCTACTTTTATTATGTTTGTATTTAACTGTGAAATTTTTTCATATCCTAACTTTCTTATTCCTGATTATGGCCTTTTCTTAAAATTCAAAGAACTTCCATTAACATTTCTTATAGGGCTGGTTTAGTGGTAATGAACTCCTTTAACTTTTGTCTGGGAAACTCTTTACTTCTATTCTGAATGATAGCCTTGCTGGGTAGAGCATGCTTGGTTGCAGATTTTTTTTTCCTTTCAGCACTTTGAATATATGTCGCCATGCCCTTGTGGCCTGCAAAATTTCTGAAAAATCAGCTTATAGCCTTTTGGGGTTTCCTTTGTATATAACTGTTTGCTGCCTTTAAAATTCTTTCTCACTACTTTTTGCCATTTTAATTACATGTTTTGGTGTGGACCCCCTTAGGTTGATTTTGTTGGGGTCTCTCTGTGCCTCCTGGATCTGGATTTCTGTTTCCCTCCCCAGATGGAGGATGTTTTCAGCTATTATGTCTTCAAATAAATTTTTTGCCCCCTTTTTTCCTCTCTTCTCCTTCTGGGATCCCTATGATGCAAATGTTATTATGCTTGATGGTGTTGCTGAGTTCCCTTAACCTATTCTCATTATTTATTATTCTTTTTTCTTTTTGGTGTCATCTTGGGAACTTTCCATTACTCTGGCTTCCAGCTCACTGATCCGTTCTTCTGTCTCCTCTAATCTGCTATTGATTCCCTCTAGTGTATTTTTAATTTCAGTTGTTGAGTCTTTCATCTGTGATTGGTTCTTTTTTATATTTTCTTTCTCTTTGATGATGGTCTCACTGAGATCCTCCACTCTTCTCAAGTCCATCAAGTATCTTTATTTATTTATTTTAAAGTAGGCTCCATGCCCAGCATGGACCCCAACGCAGGGCCTCAACTCACGTCCCTGAGATCAAGACCTGAGCTGAGATCAGGAGTCAGACACTTAACCAACTGAGCCACACAGGTGTCCCCATTACTTTGAATTCTTTATCAGGCATATTGCTTTTCTCCATTTTATGTAGCTGTTAAAGGGCCAGTCTGGAGTTGCCATGGGATTGTAGTTGGGTGGTGTCAGCAGTCAGACCAGATCCCTGCTCTTAGCCTGTTTCCTGTGGCTGAGAGGTGGGTGGTGGGTGGGGCTGGCAGAGCAGATGTCTGCCCTGAGTCTATTTGCTGGGGCTGTAGTTGAGCTGATGTGTGTGGTTATCCTCTCCTATCTCCAGGGCAGGAGTCACTCTGTAGTGGTGGCTTATGGGGTGTATCGTGGCGGGAGGTGCTTTGGAGGGACTCCTGCCACTTGGGCATTGGATGGGGCAGATCCGCAGGAGAACACGGGAGCTGGGCAGTGGTAGTAAGGTAGGTAGGTGGGGGGGGGGGGTGTTCATGCTGTTCCCAGAAGTGTCTGGCTATCTAGACTTGGGGGTGTGGGGAGAAATGGCTCCTGACAGCTCTTTTGTTTTTGGAGATGTCTCCTGAAGATCTCTGCCCATAGCACAGGTTCGAAGATTAGTAAATGAATCTCCTTCCAGGTGTACCCCAGGAGCTTTTCAAACTGCTGCTTCTGTGCTGTTTCTATGTGGGGTTGTTTGTTATGCTGGCTCTTTAAGAGTGGACACTCCGTTTCCTATTGCCCTCCAGCTCTCCCAGAGCTAAGCTCGCTGATTATTAAGGTACCTGGAGGGAAGCCCTGCTGGCTGTAAAAACTCACAAAGTTAAGCCCCACTGGTTTTTAAAGCCAAATGATATGGGGACTCGTCTTTTCAGTGCAGGTCACCCCTGTCTGGGGTGCCTGGTGTGGCTGGGGTCTGCTCTTCTCCCTTCTCCGTGCTTGTGGTGTCCCTCCAATTGGTGGTTAGTTTGGTTCCCAGCTGTGTCTCTGCCCCTCCTGCCCTTTTCAGTGTGGCCTCCCCTCTGCGATTAACTGTGGGATGTCTGTTCTGCCAGTCTTTGGGTTTGTTTTCTGGGTTAGTTGCTCTGCTGTGGCTGTTACCTAGGTATGTCCGTGGGAGGAGGTAAGTTTAGAATCTTCCTATTCTGCCATCTTCCCAGAAGTCCCATATGCCTGTGTTTTTAATCTTAGCAATCTTACTGGAAAAATATAGTCTCTCTGTTGTATTATTTTGCATTTGTTTATACTTTTGTTCACGTTTGACAGTTAAACTTTTTTTGTGTAAATTTTGTCCGTGTCTTGTTCCATTTTTCCATTTTTTTTCTTCCTGAATTGTAAGAGCTCTTTGATATTATGAAAATTAGTCCTCTGTTTCCATATTACTGCAAATATTTTTTTTCCAGTGTATCACTTGTCTTTTGACTTCATTTCATGCCATATAGGTTTCTGATTTTTATATTGTTAGAGTGATAAATATTTATCCTTATTGCTTCTACGTTTTGCGTCATGTTTGCAAAGGCCTTTCCTTAGAAATTATTCTTAAAAGATCTAGAATGTAAAAAAGGATAATGTTTTAAAACCAAGATCATATAAACAGTGACTGAGCAATGGTTAAATGAAAGAAATTTGTGCAATGAGACTGTATTATACACTTTGTGTCTTTTAGGTTTTCTCATGCAGTTTTTAAGAGAATTGGCAGAATATCATCAGTCCAAAGTGAGCCGTGATATGGAAACTCAGACAAGTTCAACATTTCCTAGCAAAGACTCTCTTGGTAACTGTAGCCTTCTTTCAGAATTTTAATTGTTCTGTTTTCAAATGACAGAAATGACCTGATTTACTATATTACATGCTTGTTCTTGACTGGGAGGGATGCAACCTGCAGGTGGCGGAGGTGCTCATTTCCTCTGGAATCATTGTGGGAAGGGACCAGAACTGCTCTCCAGTACTGCTCCCTCCCTTCGTGACGGCTAAGGCTGCCCTTTCCAAATCTTGGGGGGATCCAAAGGCCCACGTTCTTCCTTGCGTGTTGCATTCAACCTCTCTTAACTGGCAGGTTCTTCCCTATGTCTCATCTAACTTTATTTTACAGCCACTAAGTGAGAAAATCCTAGATGAGTTGCATTGCAGAGAACTAGACAAGTCAGTGGTGTATCACTTCAGTTTATAGTTGAGGAAATGGGGGTCTCCAGAGGAAGAGCAACTTGGAAACATTCTGGGGCAGAACTGATAGTAGAGTCCAAGTTTTCTAAAATTATGTGATTAATCGATTTCGTGGCCCTTCCGGAGTCTTAAGGAGTAATGGTGCTTTTTAACCTTGAAGAAGATGAGCCTATAATTGGTAAAAGCTACACTGTATAACTAGGCCTTTAATTTATTTTGGCATAGGTTTTATTCCATTGGGAACATGGTACATGCTTATTCTAGAACAGTGCTGTCCAATAATATGCGCCACATATGTATTTTTTAATTGCCTAGTGGCCATAGTAAAAAACAAAAAACAACCCACAGGTGAATTTGTTTTAATATATTTTATTTAACCCAATATGACCAAAATATTCCAACATGTAATCAGTATAAAAAACATTAATGAGATTATTTTAGATAAAATTTCTGTGTTCAGTCCTTGAAATCTGGTGTGTCTTTTACACTTAGAGCACATGTCAATTCAGATGATCACATTTCATCTATTCAGTGGCCGCATGCGGCTAGAGAGTCCTGTATTGAACAGCACAATTACAGAGCATTTGGAAAATACAGAAAAGTGAATGGAAAATGTCTAAATTTTTTTTTTTTTAAAGATTTTATTTATTTATTTGACAGAGACACAGCGAGAGAGGGAACACAAGCAGGGGGAGTGGGAGAGGGAGAAGCAGGCTCCCCGCGGAGCAGGGAGCCCGATGTGGGACTCGATCCCAGGACCCTGGGATCACGACCCGAGCTGAAGGCAGTCGCTCAACCGACTGAGCCACCTAGGCGCCCGGTCTAAAATTTTCTAAAGAGATGAACACTGCCAGTACTTCTGCCAGTCTTTTTTCATGTGCATTCTCTTTGGTGGGTGTTGGTGTTCTCCATGGCTGAGATTG
>NC_138385.1:97607126-97621723 GCF_054177405.1 Leptonychotes weddellii | reverse complement strand
TTTATTTTAAAGTCAGTGTTTTGAACGTGTGAGTCACCTTTAACCAAAGTCCACTTTGTTCTGCCTTGGCATCTAGGGACTAGAAAGAGATGCCAGTGTTTTCTCACTTCTATTGTACGCTTTGCTTTCTTTGCCCCTGACATTTGAGGAGGAAAATTTTCTAACGTACAAAAAGGTTGAAACAGTTGTACACTGAACACTTGTATACCTAGATGCTCCCAGCAAATTTGTGTGATACTTGCTCGAGCACTTGTCTGTCCCATCCATTTATCCGTCTTAATTTTTTAATGTTTCAGAGTCAATTGCAGAGATCCCTACACTTTCCCCTAAGTATACTCTTTGCTTTTGAACAGAGCTCTAGCCTCTTGCTCACCTGACCACATTTCTCTGTCCTAACTTCCTGTGTTGTTGTTGTTGTTTTTTTTTAATAGCAGAAAAGCTTCAGCTAATTGATGATCAGTTTGCGGATGCTTACCCTCAGCGTCCCAAGTTAGAATCTTTAGAAATAAAGTTAAATGAATATAAGAGAGAAATAGAGCAGCAGCTTCAGGCAGAAATGTGTCAAAAGGTAAGTTGTATCTTGTTGCTGTTAGCAAGAGTGATATTGGTGCTTATCTTTTGATGCCTTAATGTTAGGTATAAGGGGAAAAATGGAGAATCTTTATTAATGAATGTGATAAACTATTGCACATGTGATTTTTCTTTCTAATTGATGTCATTTTTTGTGCCTTTTGAATGAATGCTACAGGTACAGTGAATGAGATGAAACTAAAGATGAGTTAAACTAAATATATTTAAGTAGAGCATTAGTGTTAAACCTAGCCATCAAGAGAGAAGTTATTTCTTTAGTATAGTTATTGGTATTTATAGTTATTTGTCATCCATTGGCAGTTGAAATATTTTAAAGATACCAAAATAGAAAAAGTTAAAATGGAAGAGAAAAGAAAGGCTGAGAGGGAGTTAGCTGAGTTCCGGAACGAATTGGAGCGAGCTTGTCAAGCAAAATCTGAAGCCCTCATTTCTCGGGAAAAGATGGCTCTTGAGAGAATTCAAAAGCACCAAGAGGTAACATTTTACAATTATTTACTGGGTGTCTGTTTCCTGCAGCTCTTAGTAGATTGGCTCAAGGTCTGAGACTGGGTTGGGACAGTTGGTTAGACAAGACAGAGCCCTACAGGAGTACTAGGGACTGGGGTCAAGAGCACAAGTGGAAGGATCGGCCTTGAAAACGATATGCAGACTTCGTTCCTCTGAAACGGCTGGAAGGAAAGAACTGTGAGTGCGAACATCCATGTGGGGATTGTGAGAAACTCACACTGAATAAGCTCCATCCTCTTGGGCAGATCTGAGGGTGAGGGGGGCAGCTTCCAGAAGAGGATCAGCAGTTGGGGAACGGTTGCGTGGGGGGAGAGGCAGAGCAACGCTCTGAGGCAGACAGGACTGGTGGCACTGTGTTGGGGGCCCAGCTGAGACGGGCAGCCTGTGACTGATGTAGACCAAACCAAGCGCTTGTAGGCGATTGCTCTGTTCTAGTTCTTGGGAGGCTTTGTAAGGTTAGCCAGGGTAGAAAGAGGCGCCTGGGGAGCGGAGCTTTATAGAGCTGACTTGGCTTGAGAAAAGCAGCCTGTTTAATTGAAGACACTGGGGCTCGGTGGGGTGGTGAAGGAAGCCAGAGGGCAAGATGGGTGGCTACTAGCCCAGGGGAGAAGGGAAGGCCATGTGGCAGAGTCCGAGACCTCAAGGACTAGGTCTGGGGCTACCGACAGGTGGAAGGGTAAGCATGGGCCAAGAGGATAGGGTTGCAGGCGGAGTTGTCACGTGAAGACTGGCAACAAAACGCAGTGTGCTGCCATTGGATCGAAGGTCAAGGTCCCCGGAGTAACGGAGTCCAGGCCTGCAGAAGTCAGTCAGGTGGCCATCTGATCTCTCATGGAGAGTGACTGGACGGGAGGTAGAAAGATTGAGACATGGCAGGAGGCGTGGGGTCCACTCTTGTAGGAGAATCCGGTTCCTTTCCCAAGGGGCTATCTTTGACCGGCCTGGATTGGGACCACTGTTTCCTGTGTCCGGCCGGAGCTGCTGCCGTCGGGAGCTCTTGCTCGGGGCTTCGCAGTCAGACCCAGTTGTTTCATGCTGATTGCGTCCCCTGTAAGGTTTTGTTTACCATTTCTGGTGATTGGGCTCCTATAAAAATAAATGTGGGAAGCACTGTCTTTGAGATGATTGGATTATGTTTAGATGAACAACTGCATCCTCAAGACCGGTGACTGACTAGTTCAGACCAATCAGTTACCAGACCAGAATACTCATTTAGTTAACTGATTCTCGGAAGGCTCTGGACAAGAAGGCCCTCCTCATGCAAAGCATCGTGTCTTTCTTCCACCACCTGGAATGCCCTTCTCCTTTCGTCCCTGATGAAACCCTCTTGGCCTTCGAAATCCAGCTGGAATGCCGCCTCCTTGTGATGCCTTCCCTGGACTCCTACTGACAGACTGATTCGCCTGTCGCTCCTGCCACGGAGTCTTTCTGTATTTTGGTTATAAAATCCTCACATCATAGTCTGATTATTTCTCTCTCCCTGACTGAACTGCACAATTTGTAAAGGTGGGACCTGTATCTGCATCCTTCTCTGTCCAGCTCTGAGTGTGCTGTTTGACATAGGCTAGGTGTTCCATGAAGCCCTGCTCAGCAGACACACAAATGGAGGTGTGGCCCATTCCTTCAGCTTGCTACTGCTGAGTCAGAACGGGAACTGAAACTTTCCGACAGCAACAGAAGCAGGGGAATTCTATTCTTTTGACGTTTTATTGCTAAACACCCATTTTGTCATTTTTTTTCTTGCTGAAGCACTTACCCAAATTTTAAGCGTCCGAGAGATGTTACGTAGAATAAATAGACCAGGGATGTTAGGAATACAGGATAATGGAGTTTCACAGTCATTGAAGGAGGGAACATGTGTCTGGGTAAGGAATTAGGCAAAAAGCATACCTCGAATTGAAACCTCTTAAGAGAAAGGGAAATTGTAACCCTAAGTGTCTGGAGTTTGTTTTCTGGAATTTAGGAAGCAGGATGTTCAGATCTGTTTTATTTTCTTTAGCTTGCTTACTAAAAATTAAAGCTTTCATACACAGATGGAAACCAAAGAAATTTATGCTCAGAGGCAGCTTCTACTAAAAGATATAGATTTGCTAAGAGGCAGAGAAGCCGACCTGAAGCAACGGATCGAAGCTTTTGAATTGTGAGTAATGTGTATTCGTTTTGGATATTCAGAATGAATGAGATTTAAAAGAACTAAATAGGTGTCTTAATAGTCTGATGCTAATTGCCAAGTAGAGTTTTTAATTGTTAAAGTGACAACACCTGGTTTTAAAAGGCACAGATTAAGAGAAACAAAGACTGGGGTTTTGTTTATGAAATATTAGACATTAGGGTGAAAAGCAGAATGAGACACCATCATTGGGCTATAGTAAGACCAGATACGTGATTTGAAGAAGCTAATAATGCTTTGACAAATCCTGTGTTTCTCATTTACGTTCTGTTCAGATCTAATAGTTTCACATGCACGTAGCAACTGAACTCCAGATACCCAGACCTTCTATGTTTACTTGCTCTACTGTAAAAAAAAAAAAAAAAGAAATATGGTGACTCTGACTTGACTTGTACTGGGTGAAACTATTTCTCTTGGTGTGTGTGTTACTTTTTCTAAGTGCTCACAGATGTATCAGCCTTCAAATCTTACCTGGGATTAATACCAAGCTCACCAGTCTGTAGTTGGTGGAATAAGCTTTCTTTCCCATTTGGGATCTTGACATTCATAGATACTCCAGGAATCCGATTTTATTTAAGAGTTTGTCTCCATCTTCATTAATGTTGTTTTTTCATTTTTGTAGGCTCTATTCATTTGATTTCTTCTCTCTGCCTACCTTACTCTCCTTTTGGCGATACTGAAGTGGCACATTGATAGAAAATAGTAAAGGGGCAAAATTTGGGCAGATTCTCAGTTACATAATCATGATTATATAATCACTTCCTTACCTCCACGTCCCGGACTCCTCCCGTCTAAGCATATTAAACTAAAATAAATGGATTTAATGCTCCTTTGCTTTACAGATTAGCCAGCAGAGGGATCTCTAACACAAAGCGTTTATCCTTTGCTTGAAACCGAGTTCATAGCACTCCTCACTGTGGTTTGGTCTAAGTACTTGTGAACCTGACTCCCGGCTCCAGAATTGGTTTTGTGGGTGACTGGGGGGTCTCTCCATGAAAAGCACTCCATTCTCCGGATTTGGAGGTTCTGAAGGACCCATCTATCGTTTGCTCTCTCTCGTCACTCTTTTCAACATTCATTCGATGGATTATTAAATGCCCAAAATGAATCTTCTACCTATAATTCTTATGGGCTCATCAGTTAAGCCTCACAATTAGAAGGTAATACTCCAGAAGATACAAGCATTTAAGTACACTAGAATTTGGTTTGTAGCTTTGTAACTAAAAACATCACTTTTTCATCCCTAAATTGATGGTAGCCATTGATCCCCTGTAACCCTTTTTTGAGTGTGGATCCTCTTCTGTAAGAGACCACTTTGGTCTTGGTACATTCACACTCCCCTTAGCCAGGTGCCACCGGATAATTCCATCTGCTAGTTGATGAACTAAGTCAGGTCATAAAATAGATGGAGGAACTAAAACACAGGCTATTTTTTCCCCCTAAATTTGTTACTTCAGATGTTGTGGTTTTCTTATTTGCTTTCTCTATTTTTGCTAATTTCAGGACTCAGAGGCTGCAAGAGGAAAAAAATAAAAGCATAACTGACACACTTAGGAAGCGGGAACTGAATATAAAGAGCATTGAGGAGAGCTATGACCAGAAGCTCAAGAATGAACTTCTCAAGTAATTGCGTGGCATTGCTAAAGGAATCCCGTGTTTCATTAAGTTGCTAGAAGCATAGCAACACTGATGAAATAGATAAGACGGACAGTTGTTTTTTGTTTTTTGGGTTTTTTTTTGGGAGATAAGACAGTTTATGGCAAAATTTGGTGTTTAAAAAAATACAGGTTTTCATTGGTAGTCAAGCCTTTCCATGAATATTTAAGATGGGTTTAAAAAGATGCAGAGAATAGCATCCTCTGCTCATTCTTACTCGTAGCTTCTCTGACACTGAGAGCTTATGGTTTGCTTCAGTTTTTAGGGCACCTTAGGACTTGCTCAGTTTGCACAGCTGAGCAGCTGAAAAGTCAGAAGTACAACCACTTTCCTCCGTTCTCTCTTCATACTGGCATGAAGATGGGGATAGGCCACAGTTTCTACGGTGGTCTTCTTACCGGTGACAGGGTTCGTCACTGAACGTGTGCCTGGTATTCCTTCAAGGTTCTGCCAAGTCCGAATCCAGAAAAAGGATTAGCTATAGGAAGCAAAACACAGCATAGGAGAGGAGAATATGGACAAGTGTGGTCCCTGGGGCTTTTCTATAGCCTGAGTTTTGTATCTCGGTGAATAATCTCTTCGTGCAAAGGCATTAAGCCCATATGGTAACTCCTTCCCATGCGTGGCGTGCCATTTGGCACATAATAAGTGCTCAGTTAATACTGACTAAGTGCATGTGTAGTGAAGCGATGACTCCACTCAGCTCCTCTGGGCAGGTCTTAGTCATTGGCCTCATTTTTATTGCCTTGCTCATAATTTGTCATTGGTATTCCGTTACATAGTACCCACAAAGGTTTCTGGAAGTTATTCTTTAAACGAATTGTTAAAAAAAGGTAGCATCTTTTCATTGTATCAGTTTCGAAATGATGGATTTGATCTACCTATTTTATGTCTGCTCCTCTAACATACTAGCGAACACTGAAGTAATCCTAGTTGTTACACACGTTTTTCTTCCTTTATTCCTCACAGTTTGTTAACTTCGCCTAGCCATGGATATAGTGAACTGTTTTGTATCATTTGTCCAGCTTTGGGGGTCCTTCTGTGTCTTTAGCCAAGTGTTGAAGTTGGGAGGATATCACAGGATTGCTTCTCCTTCCTTTTTCTGGCCTCCGAACCAGAAAGTCAACTGGGAACAGCTGGTGGAGATGGCTGAAGCCCCGAGAGATGTGCCTTTGGGTATTGCTAATTCAGGTCTAAAGCTCGTGGCAGTTGGCTCTCAATGCCGTGCTCAGCCTTTAAGGGCAAAAGTTCTTATCTTAGGGAGGGGAGACGGATAGGTGAATTGCAAGTGACTGACTTGGTTATCATGTGGGATTTAGAGTCTGTCACGCACACTGTAAGTTGGCCTTAATCTACTACCTTGTGTCAGTCGAGACCAACTGAGAAATAATTGCTCTCTGTAACCTCACAACAACAACAACAACAGGACCCTTGATCTTGTGTGATTGAGTTTTGGGACCGAATTGACAGGATCACAGCAGGGTTTTATGGACCTTTTATGTTCAGAATTCATGTCCCTGGCTTTTGTCTTGAGAGAGCCTGAGGTTTACGTGTTGTCACGTTCGGTGCCCTTGGATGCCCTGGCGCCACAGATAAGCTCGTGTATTGATGGTAGTCTGTCCAGGAAAGCGACAAGGAGCTCATTTTTGGTTCTTCTGATTGGCAGGTATCAACTTGAACTAAAGGATGACTATATCACCAGAACGAACAGGCTGATTGAAGATGAAAGGAAGAATAAAGGTGACTCTGGGGGCAAGCTGTGTTTTTCAGCGCTGATGTAGGCTGTTAGCTTCCTAGTTGGGCCTATTCTGTATTCTAAAAAAGACATAGCATACACATCCTTGTTACTACAAAAATTACATGTTTTTTGTTGTTTTAATTTTACAAAATAAAAAAATACTGTCTTACTACATTTTTGTGAACCTTAGTGTTTAACCTTTTGTATATTCACAAGGGTTAGTGATTTATCAGCAGGATTTTTATCCAACTTTATTTCAATGTATTTTGATAAATGTGATTGTCAAGAAGGTGGCAGCAACTTATTGCCATCCTGTAAATATCACTCTTAACCATGAGAGACTTCATTTTTTCCTAATGAAAATTTTAACTTCTCTGTCCCTGTGATCTAGTTTCTTATTTCTTTTACTTCTAATGTGTTTTTATGCTTCATGATATTTTCACTTGACCTATAACCTCTTAAATTCTTGTATACATTAGCCGGAAACTAGGAAAGTTGGATAATTTTTCATTCTTTGAGATATTTTACATTTTAATATATGTCTAGTAACTTGTCGATGACAAGCTAAACTTTTAGTGGCAATTTTATTTTTTATTTATTTATTTTTAAAGATTTTATTTATTTGACAGAGAGAGAGAGAGCGAGAGCAGGAACACAAGCAGGGGGAGTGGGAGAGCGAGAAGCAGGCTTCCCGCCGAGCAGGGAGCCCGATGTGGGACTCGATCCCAGGACCCCGGGATCATGACCTGAGCCGAAGGCAGACGCTTAACGACTGAGCCACCCAGGCGCCCTTTAGTGGCAATTTTAAATGGACTCTTAGGAGGACACCAGGGCTAGGTACTTGATACCGCCCAGCCAGGTCGCCCAACGTGGGCCTGCTCTTTCGCAACTGTCTGTGAAGGCGAAGAATGCTCATTTAGGTATCCGTACCATCGTGGATTCGGCAGTGTTTTTTGATGAGGTATCTATATAGACTTGTGTTAGATGAAGTAAAAATAATAAAATAATAACTACAGAATCACAACAGACAACTCAGTCTCTGTCTTCAAGGAAATTCAGACCTGTTGGCATGAGGGCCCTGTGCTCTGAGCAGATGGTGTAAGTGCTAAGGTGTGTGTAGCGGGAGGAAGTTCGCCGTGTATTTGACAGCGGCGAACGTCCCGTCACCTGTGGCGTAACGGCTTACTTCGTACTTGCCTGCTGATTTTCTTTTGACCCTGACATCTGCTGTTTAGATAGTGAAATAATAGTCATTAGGGCTGATCTACGGCCATAAATTATTAAATGATTTTGTATTCACTAGGAAAACATGATGATGTTAATTGGTTGGCTCTTTCTTTCAGAAAAAGCTATACGTTTGCAAGAGGAGCTCACAGCTATTAATTCAAAAAAGGAAGAATTTACTCATTCAGTAAATCGTGTCAGAGAGCTTGAGGTACTTGTTAAGCCTATTGTTTTGAAACAGACATTAAGACAATATATGAAACTTCAGTTTTAGTCATACGTAATTTATCTTCAGTTTTCCTCTTGATGTGTTTGTTTATTCCATGACTAAGAAGGTGATGGCTGCACTTCGTTCATTCGCTAGTTCTTCACTTCAATCTCAGTCTCCTAGGGAAGCATAAGAGGATGTCCTTTGGGGCCTAGAGTCCTGCCTGAATCCTGTCTCTCTCCCTTTCTGCTTATGTGCCTTTGGGCAAGTTCTCTGACCTCCGATTCCTTACCTGTAGACTTTGGGATGTTGCCTACATTCCATGGTTGTGCAGGGAATTCAGTGAGCGGACTGATGTGCGTAGCACACGGCTGATACAGACTAGCTTCTACCTCAGCCTCCTCTCCCTTCCCGTCAGCAGCAGGTAAAAATTCCTGTCATGATGTCGGGATCTCACAGCTTACAACAAAATGAGATGCGTTTTTGGTGTGCCACTGTCACTTTATTTCTGTTTGTGTGTTTGCTGTCTGAAGGACAGAACTGGAACTTTAGGTACTGAAAATAACTTTTATATACAGAACGTATTTGTAGCTGTAAGGACTTGCTTGAGAACTTCGCAGGCTGCAAACTTGAGCTCTGTTATACTAAGAAAAAGAAAGCACCCCACAGCATGTTAGGGTATCTTACCTTTTTATTACAAAAAAAAAAAAATGTGTGTGTATCTATCTGTCTATATATTTATATATTGCTACTATCTGTGGTTACGTTGTTGGGCCCTTAGTTGCATCCAGAAAATGGGGTGATTGTCAGAAGCACTAGCTTTGCAAGACAGGGTTGTACACAGTAGCAGTTGGATGAACTTGCCCCTGCCCCAACTCTAGGGCAAAAGATGACTTGTACTGCGGGAGTTAGGGTCTCGTTGGGGAGAACCAGACTTCTGTCAAGGGGCCTTAATTCAGTCATGATGCCCAGCTCAGGGCGGCCTGCCAGCTTTCACTTAAGCAGTCCTGTAAAGTCACTGTTCAAAGTCACAAGTTTTTCTGTTTCAATTGCAGCTTGAGTTAGAGTCTGTCAGAGCCCAGTCTTTGGCAATAACAAAGCAAAACCATCTGCTGGATGAAAAGGTGAAAGAGATGAGTGACTATTCGCTACTGAAAGAAGAGAAACTGGAGCTTCAGGCACAAAATAAATTACTTAAACAACAACTGGAAGAGACTAGAAATGAAAACTTGCGTCTCCTAAACCGTAGGTGTTTTTTTTTGATTGGCATGGCTTTGTAGCCGCTGTTAGCTTAGTACTCTGAAACTGCTTTGTCCTATAAGGGAAGCTTCAATCGGGAAGATTTTATAAAATTCAGATTCTCGAATCGAAGGTACTTTGTTTTTGCTTGCTGCTTCGTAATTGTGTCACTAAGGAAAAAACTTTATTAACTGGATAAATCTGCCCCTCTGGATGGTACCCGGCTCCCCTTGCCCTCTGACTCCTCTGGGCTGGTGGTGCTTGGCCACTGGGGACCCGCTCAAGCACTTGGAGGGAGGGAAGAGTGAGGTCGAGGTGATTGTGATCCCTTCTCCATCTCCTCCTTGCGGAGTAGCCCTGGGCTGGCCCTGGGCCTCAGCAAAGCAAGATCCCAGTACCTGGGGGCTCGCGCTTCACCAGTGCCCTGTGCCTGCTCGCTTTCCCCAATTCTGGGAATGCCTCCCTTCCTGAGCCTCCAGGCCTGAGGACTGGTAACAGCGTGGCCCCAGTACTAGCCCAGGGAACTACACCGTCCTTTGCGGTACCCTGTGTAAGTCTCTCTTTATTAAGGGGTCTTGTGATGACCCAAATTGGGGACACCATCTGCTTTCTTTCTGGACCCTGAGTGCCGCTGACAGGTTCACAGGTCGGATTGGACCTAGGGGCAGTCCCTGGCAGGCTTTGACAGAGCATTCTTTCTGTGCCTCTGTGCATAGTAGAGGAGAGAGGCGGGCATTCACGTTAATTTGAGGATTTGAAAGAATTCTTTTACTGGGAGTAGAACTCTGAAGAGTGGTAAAGTTTGCAGTTATGTGCATTAAATTCTTTTGTTCTGAAATTGGTGATTCAGGACTGCTCTTAGTCCATTCAATAAAACTGGTATTAATTGTGTGCATACAAAGAAAGGGAAGAACCATCTAAAGCCTCTAGCTGTTTTTGTTAAGTGAAATGAGAAAACTTCAGGTTGGTAATGACCAGGCTTTTTTTTTTTTTTTTACCTTCATAGATACAGCTCAGCCATCTCCTGAGCTGGTGGTTTTTCAGAAAGAACTAAAGAAAGCCGAACAGGCCATCGCATTTGAGCATGAGTTCGAAAGCCACAAGCAGGCTCTGCAAAAACAGCTGCAAAGTGAAGTGAGTATTGCTCTTGGCTCATCCAAGTGTTAGGTCAGTGCACTTTGTGGGTGTGTAAACTTGGCGTGTGTCACACCAGCATAAATCAGATCTATTTGAACATCAGAAATTCCCCCCCATATGCTAATTACTCCCCCAGTATTCTTTCTCATCTGAGAAAATTCTTGAGTGATTGTGACATTATATTCATGATAGTAATAAAATCAAGAGGAAAGTAAACTCTCCTAAACACCCAGTTTTCCTTGATGGTGCCCACTGTTAAAAGTATCTCTTGATTCTCACCCCACAACTTAACAGTATTGACGCTCTCTTTCTCATGTCTGCCTCCCGTCCTGGAGTAGCTGCTGTATGAAAGGAGTAAAGAAGGAGCTGGAAAACTTGTTAGTGTGTTCTGTTGTTTCATAGGTATAAAGCTGCTCAGAATTGGCAAAAAAGAGAAAGAGAATAAGCCGGGTGAGAGAACTGTTCTTTTGAAATAAACTGCGATTTGTTTTTTTGTTGTTGTTGTTGTTGTTTTTTTAGCATTATTTTTTTTTTTTAAAGATTTTATTTATTTATTCATGAGAGACAGAGAGAGAGAGACAGAGGCAGAGGGAGAAGCTGGCTCCCCGCGGAGCAGGGAGCCCGATGCGGGACTCGATCCCAGGACCCTGGGATCATGACCTGAGCCGAAGGCAGACGCTTAACCGACTGAGCCACCCAGGCGTCCCAAACTGTGATTTGTTTTATGTTCATTTCTTTTCCTTCCCTAAATCTTTTCAGATTGAACATTCTGCACAGCTGAAGGCCCAGATCCTTGATTACAGTAACTCCGTAAAGAGGTTAACTCTACAGGTTGCCGATTTGAAATTGCAACTGAAACAAACCCAGACAGGTCGGAGACATTTTTAGTGTGTGTGTGGGGGGGGGGCTTCTGATGTTTGTGAAAATGTAATGACTACTCAGTGAATTTTTAGTAATTCTCATAGTAGGGGAAGAGCTATACAAATATGTGACATTTTTAGTGTGTGTGTGTGGCTTCTGATGTTTGTGAAAATGTAATGATGACTACTCAGTGAATTTTTAGTAATTCTCATAGTAGGGGAAGAGCTATACAAATATGTGTCACCTGAGAAGTATAACTTCTATTTCAGGACTACCCACCGGGTCATCCTCTAAAGTGACTTGCTTTCACAGATGCCCCATGGCTCAGGAGAGGTGTGATAGTGACACAGAAGTCCCCAAATTCATCCTGAACCTAGGCTTTGCTTTTTTGTTTGTTACCCCGCCGCTAAGACCAGTTGACTGTTCGGTGGTTTTACGTGTCCCTGGACAGACGTGTACATGTGGCGAGAAGCAGGGCGGCCAGCAAAATGAGTCCCGCTGCTAGCGGAGTCTGGAAACACTCTTTGTTTCGGGTCCCACTTGCGAAGTTCGTTGTTTGCCTTGGGCACGCTCTGTTGAACTTCCTTGGGCCTCCGTGTCCTCACTGTTAATAGGGCTAGGAGTGGTGCTGGGCCGCATGGATGAAGGTGAAGCAAGACGGATGGCAGTACGGTGCCTGGGACACACCCAACACTGAGGAGGTGGTTTCTGCTGTCGTTTTCGTACTGTTTTCATTGCCAAGCCGACGTCTGCCCCTTCCTACTTCATAACAAGGACACTGAAGCTTCCATACCTTCTTTAGCTGCTTGTAGGTGCAAAGCAAGTTCCTCCGTGTTACCAGTTGACATGCTTTCTCGCTTCTTGGTTCTGAACCCTCCTCAGGCCCAGTTATGCTCTGCCCTGGTCAGGCCCTTGTTCGCATCGCCCCACACGAGTTTTCCCTTTACTCATTTCTACTCTTGTTTGTTCTTCACTTTCTCTCAATAAGTCTGTTTGCCAGACTGCCCACAGCTGAAATTCTGGTGACCTCATATCATGAACAATAGTTCAAGAAGGTGGAACCTTTTGAACCCCTGCTTTGCACATGGCGAGCCTCTGTCCGGCAGCGCCATCAGGTGAGGTAGTGGTCCCAGGTACTGGCTCTCCCATCGTGCTCACTGCGTGAGCCAACCTCAGTAGTCTCAGCGCCCCCATCTGTAAAATGGGAGCAGTGCGCGTTCTTAGCCCACAGTGTTGTTGTGACTGCGTGTCTTCCTTCCCTTACCGGAAACTCAGGCCCTGTGCTATGGTTTGTGGATTTTGCCACAGCCCTGGAGGTTCTGGGCAGCATCTTGCAGTGAAACACATTAATTATTTTGTAATCAAATGGATGAATATTCATGCTAGGTGGAATAAGTAAAGATTGTAAATGGGTTTCTATTGGTTCAGGTCAAACTTTTCAACCAAATGAGTTGAGGTCTGGTTGGGCTTTGCCACCAAATAAATTAGGAATATATTTTTGGTTTTCAGAGCTTTTTAGATTGCACAATTGTGCATAATGGATTGTGAAATAATATCACACGTTATGAAAGGTACATATAACCTCTTGATAAATGTTAATAATTACTGTCATGACTGCAGCTTCCAAAACTAATGTGCAAGTTAGGCCTTAATACTTCTTTCATTTTTCAAAAATCGTGATCTCGATCTATTTTAACTCTCTTCTCCACCTTTTCCGTCATTTCTCACGTGGTCTTCTTGTAACCTGCAGCGCTCGAGGATGAAGTGCACCGCAACGTGAAGCAGTCTCTGATCGATCGTTCCATCAGTGGCCTACTGAGTGGCAAGATGGTGGTGCCTCGTAATGGGGATATAAGCGGGGATTTCTTGAAAAATCCTCTCGACCAGGAAAGGCTGATGGCGGTTATACCAAGGATCATAAATTATCCAAATGCGAGCACGGAGAGTAGTTCCCCTGATTCTGACCTTGAGTTTGTAGCCAATACCAAGGCAAGGGTGAAAGAGCTAGAGCAAGAGGCCGAACGTTTGGAGAAAGCTTTCCGAAATTACCATCGAAGACTTAGTCAGCTCCCCGCTAAAAGCCCTTTAGCAGCCAACAGCCCGCCACCCCTGCACTTGCTAGGGACACTCAAAAGCATCACTTCGAGTTCACCCCAAAGACGCACTTGTGCCAAGGACAGAGTTGTCTCTGAGCAGCCTCTGGTGGGCACCCCTGAAGAGGACAAGAGCAGCGCCTCGCGGCCACACAGGAGCACCACCTCCAGACGCCTCTCTTCCACTCCCGTTCCCAAAGCAAAAAGGAGCCTCGACGGTGAAATGTATCTGGAAGGTGAGCTGCTGCCGAGAGGGTTGCAGGACGCTCTGGATTGGGAAGGGTCTGGTCCTGGGAGGGCCTCTTCCCCGAGTAAGAGCGCAGCTCGGGACGGCAGGAAGGAGTGGGAGCTGAGCCCGGAAACGCCTGAGCCCAGGCACTTGGGTCCTCTCTCTCGATCTGCCTTTCCCGGTTAACAGTGGCATCTCCCCCATGTTGCGGGGGTGGGGTAATGTCCTGTTCTAGCAACTTCCTGGGCACGCAGACAGGTGCAGAGTGACGGTGGCTTTCCCTTTACCGCTGGTTAGTTGTATATGTTTGAGTTACTACTGCAGTTTCGTTGAGGGGCTTGAATCGTTAGCTTTGTAGATCATTTATGCATCATACTCAGCTGTTTACAAGGATAATAGAATTCATTGTCAGAGTAATAGAACTGTTTGGAAACCATGTTGCTGTCTTCTTGCAATTTTTAAATAGTCAGGCCTTCTGCCCCTTAGGTCTGGACCAATCCCACGCTGCTGGCCCCAGTCCTTGTCCCGACAGAACACCCCGGCCTTCACCTGCTGAGTCCAGGCACAGCCCTTCCCTCCACCCGCTGCCCAGCTCTCCAGAGCAGGCCAGGTAACACCGCCTTCCGCTCGGCCTCTGCCCAGTCCGCTGAGCTGCATGGGGTCTCAGCCTGGACTCGTTTGGGCTTTCTGTGGCAGTATAGAGTTGGTAATCAGATTGTAAGATGATGTGTGATCTTTGAGAATCATCTAAGTTACCTGGAGCGGGAGTGGGGAAGAACATTCCTTTTAGCAAAGTAGTTTCTACTTCTTTGCTAAACTTGGTGTGTAGAATCTACACTGTGGTATCAGTAAACATTTTCGTACTTCAAAAATAGACTCGGTTAACGAAGGTAAAACAAATTGTCCAAAATCTGGGAAAACAAATTCAGTTTGAGCTTAAGACA
>NC_138385.1:97563010-97606626 GCF_054177405.1 Leptonychotes weddellii | reverse complement strand
TTTTTTTTTTTTTTAAAGATTTTATTTATTTGACAGAGAGAGACAGCGAGAGCAGGAACACAAGCAGGGGGAGTGGGAGAGGGAGAAGCAGGCCTCCCGCCGAGCAGGGAGCCCGATGTGGGACTCGATCCCGGGACCCCAGGATCATGACCTGAGCCGAAGGCAGACGCTTAACGACTGAGCCACCCAGGCGCCCTGTTCCACTGATCTTTATGTCTGGTTTTGTGCCAGTACCATACCATTTTGATTTCTGGAATTGCAGTATATCTTGAAATCTGGAATTGTGCTACTTCAGCTTTGTTCTTCTTCCTCAAGATTGCTTTGGCTATTTGGGGGTCTTTTGTGGTTCCATACACATTTTAAGTATTACTTGTTCTAGTTCTGTGAAAAATGCTGTTGGTATTTTGATGGGGATTGCATTGAATCTGTCAATTGCTTTGGGTAGCAGGGACATATTAATAGTATTATTTCTTCCAATCCATGAGCATGGAATATCTTGCAATTTGTGTCATCTTCAGTTTTCTTTCATCAGCGTTCTCAGTACAGGTCTTGTAGCTCCTTAGTTAAACTTATTTCTAGGTATTATTTTTGGTGCAACTGTAAATGGAATTGTTTTCTTAATTTCTCTTTCTGCTACTTCATTATTAGTGTGTAGAAACACAACTGATTTCTGGGTATGAATTTTCTATCCTGCGACTTCCCTGAATCCATTTATTCTAATAGTTTTTTGGTGGCGTCTTTAGGATTTTTTATGTATAGGATCATGTCATCTGCAGATGGGGACAGTTTACTTCTTCTTTTCCAATATGGATGCCTTTTACTTCTTGTCTGATTACTGTGGCTAGGACTTCCAGTACTATGTTGAATAAAAGTGGCAAGAGTGGACATCCTTGTCTTGTTCCCGATCTTATAAGGTTCCAATTTGTAGATCATTGAAATAAATTCTAAATTGGTAGTGGGTCCTGGGATATGATTGCTAAAGCAGGAGGGAGTGGATGTGTTTAGGAGCTCAGCAGTGGGTTGTCCAGTCTGGGATTTGAGTCACATGTGGAACCACTGTTTGTGCCTGGTCCCCATGGCTGGAGACTCTGACTCCTTAGTTCTGGGCTCCAGCCTGGGCTTCTGCATGTTGATTCCATTACGCTATACAGAGTTGAAAACTGCCACGTGTGCCTGTTACGATCCTAAAGACTAATGTTTTTTTTTATATCATTCTTTGTTGTAATAAAGCCAGGAAGAAAGATAAGACGCATGTGCTGAGTTAGGGCCCTTTGATGTACATGGGGCTTGTAGTATAACCTCTCCTGCTGACAGTGTGCTGAGGGGTGTGCAGAATTCGTTATCTTTTCTTTTTTTAAAGATTTTATTTATTTGACAGAGACACAGCGAGAGAGGGAACACAAGCAGGGGGAGCGGGAGAGGGAGAAGCAGGCTTCCCAGGGAGCAGGGAGCCCGATGCGGGGCTCGATCCCAGGACCCCGGGATCCTGCCCTGAGCCGAAGGCAGACGCTTAATGACTGAGCCACCCAGAATTCGGTTTTTTCAGAAATGTTTTCTGGTTCTTGAAAAAGTCAGCTCCTCCTAGGAACAATGTGGGAATGATGGCAGTACCTATCTCACGGCATGTGGAGGTATGAGGAGTCACCGAGCGAACAGCTTAGAGGGATGCCTGGTGCATGGAAGGTGCCCCCTGCAGTGTAGCTGCAGTGTAGCTCTTATTCTTCGTGAGCCCAAGAAAAACTGCTTTTCGAAAGCATTTTCTTGAGTCCCAAAAGGTTTTCATCGCCCTGTGCTCTTGGGTTTTACGTTCCTACAACTTGACATTCTTGAATTTTATTCTTCCAATCCAGTCTTTATCAAAGACAAATGGAACTTCAGGAAAAAAGTGAATTTTCAAATCCGGGCAAGCTACCTTTTAAGGACAATGAGGAATTTGAATCATCTTTTGAATGTAAGTTCAAATATGAATACTGGTTTTTATAAGCTCAAAATGTAGAAAGCTTAGTTTTGGTGAAACATATTCATTGTCATGAAAAGCAAAGAAGTTACAGATTAGGATATTTTTATTTTGTTTTTGTTGTTGTTTTAAAAGATTTTATTTATTTGACAGCCAGAGACACAGCGAGAGAGGGAACACAAGCAGGGGGAGTGGGAGAGGGAGAAGCAGGCTTCCCGCGGAGCAGGGAGCCCGATGCGGGGCTGGATCCCAGGACCCTGGGATCATGACCCAAGCCAAAGGCAGACGCTTAACAACTGAGCCACCCAGGCACCCCAGGACATTTTTATTTTGTGATAAAAGCACCCCAGGACATTTTTATTTTGTGATAAAAGCACAAATACAGATATATTGCCTCATTTTTATATCACGAAGATTTTCAGGGGTGCGTTCTGAGTTCCATTTATTAAGCATTTGAGGATAGCTCACAATTTCAAAGTTGGAGCTGAGCCTGTAAGTGAATCCTTAACTCAGTTTACAAAGTTTGGGATTGCCTCAGATTTAAAATAAGTGATTTTTAAAAATTCTTTTTTCCCTTTTACGGAACAGGAGTATGCTGTTATTTTTATTTAAAGTATACTGATTCCATTGACTGCCTAAGATTTAGAAAGCCCATTTTTTAAATTAAAAAATGGAGGTAAAATAATACAAGCTTGCGAGTCTAGAATTGGTGCCCGGCTGTGGCCCTGCCTAGAGCCCACTGCTTAAGTACAAAATAGAGCTGTAGCGCGGGTCATCCCCGCAGCTCTGTCCACCTTGGACGTCTTCATATTTGTACATAACCTGCCATTTTGCTTCGTGAGCTTCATGGCGAGTGTGAAAGCATCATGTTTTGAACATTTCACTGATAAGGCTTAGTAAATCTTTCAAAATCCTTTTGACTAAGTTTGTTAAATCATTGATTTCAAATAGAATTCAAGTGATTATCAGCAAGCCAGGTGAATTCTTTCACTCAGTTGATATTTCCTTTTGGGTAACCAATGAGATTTTATAAAGGCATCTAATTCTTGAAAGCAGAAGAACACTGGGAGAAGTGAATACCATGGTCAGGCGGCTCCGATGTAGACTTCTAGAGTCCTCGAGACAAAGAGCTGGCCCAATTATTTTGGCCAAAACGCGCATGCTTCACCATGAGTTCTCCCGACACTGCGCTGCACCCCCTTCTCTTGCCCTCATTCCTGAGGACGCACGGGATACTTGTTTGCACCTCGTGTAGTTGCAGGGAGCGCAGCGAGGCCGTTTGAAGCGGACGGCCTCCATTCTGCCGGCGACATGCCTCATGTGGATGCTGCTGCGGCTGCCAGACCTATGTCCTGTCACTACCCGAGTAAGTTTTCCTATGTTTTAGTAAACAAAATAGATTAACGATTTAGTAATATTGAATCTTATTTCGTTTCATTTTCTATTTGCTTCCTCCATGCCTTAAGAAATTAGGATAAGCAAAACCTTTATATATTTCAGTCTTCAGAAAAACTGGTGACGTTGCAGGAAACTGGTCATGAGACTTGTCTTGCGGGCTCACCTTGTCTTTCCTTTGCCTCCTCCAGATGACCCACTTCCCTCCCCTGGGTGGAAGAAAGGTGTAGCGGGGAGATTGGAGCTTTGCTCCAGGGCTCAGCCAACAGCCAGGTCCTTTTCTTCTTGGACCTAAGTGTTGAAGCCCCAAAGTTGAAAGGAAATGCTTCGAGTAAAACCACCTATTAGTCCTTTCCAAACATTGTGAGGACATCATCCCTAAAAGCTATGCAAAGCCTCTTAGAAACAGTTTCTTGGTTTAAGGCACAGTTGGGAATATGAGCAATCCCTGAAAGAAGCAGGAGACTTTGAGAGGGTTGATTTTTGCTGATTCCGGAGTAAATCATTCTGGAAAGCACTCCTTCATTGAGGCCTGATCAAGAGCCTTTTCTCTGCTGTGCACTTTCCTCGTGGCTGGGCATACAGCAGTGTACCAACCCAGGCCCCTGCTTCATGGAGCTTCTAGTAGGAGAATTGGACAGTCGGCAGGCCGTCATCGAGGACCTCCAGTGGGATAGATACCGACAGGGACCGTGGCACCGGAGAGCAGATCTGATGGGCAGCCGTTTGGCAGAGATCTGAGTGAGTAGGGAAGTAAAATAACGTAATAGGATAAGGGAAAGCAACTGAGCAGACAGGTGTTCTGTTTCTGACACATAACATAGATTATGGTGAATGGCCTTTTAAATGACTATTAAATAGTGTGGTTACCTTTTGGTCATTGAGAAAGTCTCTGATATTTGTTGTTTCACCTCTTCATCTGGGTGCAAAGGGAAATGAAAAAGCCCCAGGCTTGATGCCTTTGTGTCAGTGGAAACACTTCTTTTCTTTGTTCTTAATGTCCGAGGCGGTTTCGGTACGCCACTCTGCTGAGTACACTGGACTCGGCTACAGAGTACACCTCCCAGGGAAGAAGCAGCCCTTTGCATGTGTTTAAATTCGCTCCCAAACTGCATTCTTACTGTGACGTTGCTACTCCATGGGGGAGCCTGATAGACCGAGGAGGAAGCCTCCTTGCCCCAGCAGGCAGGACGCTGCGTCGCTGCCTATGAAAATGGTCAGCGCCTCCTGTGGTATTAGAATTTCCTGACCAGGATTAAGAGAAGACTGTTGCTCCTGTCCCATCAGTAAAGCTGACTTTTTGCTAGTGACTTAGGACAGGGCATGGCAATGAGGTTTGAAGTCCCGTGGCGAACCTGTGAATTTGTTGTTTCTTAGCATTCCTGGGGAAAGTTGAGGTTATAGGCTAGAGCTGGAGGAGAAAAAGGTCAGCACAGTCATCTGTGGAATTGAGATTGAATTCAGCACGTGAGGCGTGCGGACCTGTGTTGCAAGCTTAGGGAACAAACGATTAAAACATGGTCCTTGGCCAGAAGGAGCAGAAGTAGGGAGACAGATGCCTATGGGTTGTGACAAGGCAGGTACAAAGCACTGTGTGAATAAGGTGCTGGAGTGGCCAGCTGTCACTTTAGGAATAAGGAGGACCTCCCAGAGGAGGTGGCTTTTAAGTGAGGGCTTGCATAGGAGGTAAGGTTGTGGGGGAAGAAGGGAGCACGTCAGGTTAAGGAGGCCGTGAAAGCAAGGGCATGGCGCAAGGCTGATGCAGCTGGGCTCAGCCACCAGTGAGCGAGCTGCTCTGTAGATGGAATGTTTCGGATGTGAAAGTTACGGTGATCGAGGAAGTCAGTCTGGAAAGAAAAAGGCAGATTGTCAGCCTAAACCACTATGGGTTAGGAGTCCCCCAGAGCAGACAGCGTGCAGAGCAGATCCAGGAAGTGACTGGTGCTCACAAAGGTGAAGGTGGGTTGCTTGAAGGCAGAGACGAGTGTCCTGGAGGGCATTGGCTAGGTGATTGCCGCCACCCAGGTAAATGGTGATAAGGACCCTCAGTGCAGCAGGAGGAAGAAAAACCTGTAAGCCCTGGTGGCTGAGTGGACATAGCATGGAAAGAGCATGATTAAAGGGACAGGAATGATGAGTTCAGGTATGAAGCCAGGGCTCTGGGGTCTCCATGTGCTGATGGCAGGAAGCCTGTTAGAAACCAGGGAGTGAGGAAACAGAGAGGTCGGGCCTGGAGAAGGAGGTATGGGAAGGGTCGGGGATCAGCCTGGAGGAGGTGGGCAGCAGCAGCGAGCTGGCTAGAATGGGGGGGGGGTGGAGGGCGTCTTGTCTGGGGCAGGAGAGACTGGGACGCCTGCACAGGAGCAAGGGGAAGAGCTGGGAAAGTGCTGTGTAAATGAAGAGGGACTGACGGTTAAGTCTGAGTCCTAAAGCTGGGGGCAGCCTCCTAACCAAATGCAGGGCTTGCCTTGGGAAGGGCGGAGGTGAGCAAAGAGCGTAAGAAGCTGCGATTGTGGGGGCGTGAGAGGCAGTTATAGTCATCGTATTAAGGGTGACTTGCCTTCATCTTAGCAAAGTAAAAGGCAGGGCAGGGTGCAGGGCTAGGAGTGGGTTTGGGGGCTTGAAGATGGAGCAGGTCAAGAGTCCTCTAAGAACCAAGCAGAGTCTTCCTGAGTCTTGGCAAGGGCCCCTGCAAAGCACTCATGCATATATTTGAAAAATCCGATGCTGGAAACTACGTGCCTTTTCTTTTCTGTCCCATTAGGCACAGATCAGAAACAAATGGGAGAACAGAAGGAAGAAGAAAAAATATGGGAAGAGCACATGAAAGACCGCAGGCAGAGAGAAGAAAGAAGGCAGAATGAGCGGCAAGAGGCTTTAGAAAGGGAACGAAGAGAACTAGAAAAATTGGATCAAGAGCGGGTAATGCTAAGTACACGCAAATTCCCTATGCTGCTTTTCCCTTGGTACACCTCCTGTAAGTACCTTGTTCTCAGGGACATGAGTCCTTCGTGTGTCCTGAAGTCATAGGAGTGGCAGATAACTTTGGTTTTGTTTTTGTTTTTGTTTTTTTACCATACAACATTATTATAGTATTATTGACTGTATTCCCTATGCAGTACTTCAAATTGCTGTAACTTACATATTTTGTGACTGGAAGTTTGTACCTCTTAATCCCCTTTATTTCCCCTATCCCCCTACCCACCTCCTCCCTGGCAACCACCAGTTTGTTCTCCATATTTGAGTCTGGGTGTTTTGGGTTTGTTGTTTCTTTGTTCATTTGTTTTGTTCTCTAGATTCCACATGTAAGTGAAATCATATGGTATTTGTCTTTCTCTGACTTATTTCACTTAGCATAATATCCTCTAGGTCCATCGTGTTGTCACAGATGGCAAGATCTCATCCTTTTTATGGCTGAGTAATAGTCCATTGTGTATATATACCACCTCTTCTTTATCCATTCATCTGTGGATGGACACTTGGGCTTCTTCCTTATCTTGGATATTGTAAATAATGCAGTAAACATAGGGGGGCGTGTATCTTTTCAAATTAGTGTTTTTGTTTTCTTTGGGTAAATACCCAGTAGTGGAATTACTGGATCATATGGTAATTCTACTTTTAATTTTTTGAGGAACCTCCATACTGTCCTCCACAGTGGCTGCCCCAGTTTGCATTTCTTTTTCTCCACATCCTCGCCAACACTTGTTGTCTTTTTGATTTTAGCCATTCTGACAGGTGTGATAGCTCATTGTAGTTTTGATTTGTATTTCCCTGATGATGAGTGATGATGAGCATCTTTTCATGTGTCAGTTGGCCATCTGAATGTCTTTGGAGAAATGTCTATTCAGGTCCTCTGCCCATTTTTAATTGGATTGTTTGGGTTTTTTGGTGTTGTGTAAGTTCTTTATATATTTGAATATTAACCCCTCATTGCATATATCATTTGCAAATATCTCCCATTCAACATGTTTTTTTGTTTTGTTGATGGTTTCCTTCACTGTGCTGAAGCTTTTTATCTTGATGTAGTCCCACTAGGTTTTTGGGGTTTTTTGTTTGTTTTTTGTTGTTATTGTTTGCTTTTGTTGCCGTTGTCTCAGAAGACATATCTAGAAAAATGTTGCTAAGGCAGATGTCAGAGAAGTTACTGCTTGTGTTCTCTTCTAGGATTCCTGTGGTTTCAGGTTGCACATTTAGGTCTTTAATCCATTTTGAGCGTATTTTTGTTTAAGAAAGTGGCCCAGTTTTCCCAGCACCACTTTTTGAAGAGATTGTCTTTTCCCTGTTGTGTATTCTTGCCTCTTTTGTCGTAGATCAATTGACCATATAAGCATGGGTTTATTTCTGGGCTCTCCATTCTGTTCCACTGATCTATGTGTCTGTTTTTGTGCCAGTACCAGACTGTTTGGATTATTATAGCTTTGTAGTATATCTTGAAATCTGGCATTGTGATACCTTCAGCTTTGTTCTTCTTTTTCAAGATTGTTTTGGCTATTTGGGTCTTTTGAGGTTCCATACAAATTTTAGTATTATTAAATTTAGTATTAAAAGCCTGCTGTAGGCATCCCAGTCTTCTTTGCTTAAGAGCACTGAGAAAGGCTATGTATAACATAGACCTTAGGAGTTTAGCAACAAAGGGGAGCTTTTGCAAGCTCATTTGCGTTCTCATCTGGTCCTGGAAACAAGCTGTAAAGGAGGTGGGCTTGGCTTTGCTTTGCTATAGGTCTTCCCTTTTTAAATGGGGTTCTTTTTTTTTTTTTTTTTTAAGATTTATTTTTTGACAGAGACACAGCCAGAGAGGGAACACAAGCAGGGGGAGTGGGAGAGGGAGAAGCGGGCTTCCCGCGGAGCAGGGTGCCCGACGCGGGGCTTGATCCCAGGACCCTGGGATCATGACCTGAGCCGAACGCAGACGCTTAACGACTGAGCCACCCAGGCACCCCTTTAAATGGGGTTTAAAGAAGACTTCCAAGGTCAGCTAGCTGGGATTAGAGGAACACCAGGGAAGTGACTGCTGGTCAGCAGTGGCTTCCAGGGCCTCCCCTGCCCTCCTCCTTCCTCTGATTCTCTTTTGGCCTTCTAGGTCCTGATTCTGGTCCTAGGTGCATGGGTTACTCTGGCCACTTCACAGACCTGCTGAGTCTTACCGAAATTCATCTTCCATATGGATGTTCCTTGGACTCCTGGTTAATTTGGTTTAAAGCACAGGCCACTTGAGGCAAATTAATTCCTTCCTTCATTGAGATACCTGTTTGTCTCCCTTTGGTAGCAATGACTTCAGTTAAAGAAACAGTTGTTTGGCATGCAGGTTGTACTTAAAGGACCAGGATTATGTTTCTATGCCTTTTTAAACACTTACAAGTTGTTTTAATGTACTTGTGTATTTCCTATGTTGGCACCTGTCTATTCCATAGAGGATGATTGAAGAATCATTGAAGATTGAAATGGAAAAAGAATTAGAAATGAGTGTTGAAGAAACGAAAGGCAAATCTGTTTGTGGTGAAAATCCTTTAGAGAAATACATGAAAATTATTCAGCGGGATCAAGACCAGGAGACAGCAGATAAGGTGCTGATGCTGTGGCCCGGCCTTCTGTGGAGGGTGTTGCCGAGGGATGCTTTGGTTTGTTAGAAAGCTGTAGGACCCAAATCTGCCTTCTCCATTGGAGACAAAAAGGTAGAAGCATAGAAAATCCACAATTCAGATAGAGCCGTGAGTCTTTTTGATACATGACACTCTTGACAAAATTTCATCGCTTTGCTTGGGGAAAGATTGACGAGGTTTTGATTTGTCAACTTTTATAAAAATTAGGATGTCTCTCATTTTAAGAACAAGAAAGAAATGTAATGAAAGGTCTGTTCATGAATAATGAATGCATTAGTACCATCTGAAACATCGATGTTTTATTTCAGTCTCACACAGTGTGTGTGTTGAGAATGGGTACCAGATAGTTTATTTTGATGGGCTTGCTGAATTTCATGTTGAAAAGTCACCTCTTTTTTAGACTCTTTTAAGTTGCATATATATCTCAAATTAGTCCTTAGAGAAATCAAAATGTTGAATAAAACTGATATATAATGTAATTTCAAGATTCTTTTTCCCTCTTTGTATCAGAGTTCAAAGGTTGGCAGAGAAGCCTCAGAAGTGGACACAGTGCCATCGAGTGACAAAGACGAAAGGTATGGTTTCCTCAATATGGTGTTCCTGCACAGACCATTAAGTTGCTGGTGTGTCAGCCAAGGGAAACGTTCAGATATTTGAGTCTCCCTGTAAGAAATTAGTGAAACAATCAAAATTAGGGACTGCAAAAAAAATCTGTTGCATTTTTTAATTTGTAAAATTGCTTAAGCAAGGGCAGAAACCCCACAGAGAAAGAATGCGAACATCATAAAGATCCCTGAATGAACTTGTCAAGAATTTAATAAATTAAAATTGTTTTTATCTTTCCCTAATTTAGTTTCACGGGCTTTTCTCATGAAGAAACAGATGACTTTTGGTAACCATGTTTGCTGTCCAGCATCTTACCCATATAATGTAACTAAAGGCCTATGAATTCTCTGTGACAAGACAAAATTCTCAATAAAAATTCTATGTGTAATCCCATGCAATTTTGTTTTTCAAATTTTATTTGGTATCATAGTATATAAACCAAAAATCATCTAGTCAAGTAACACCTCTTTAGAATTTCTCCTTTTTAGGCTTTGCATGACACTAGAATGAGTTTTGTTCCTCCCCATTTTTGTCAGAGGTTATATTTATTCGAAAACTTCTTGGTCAAGTTCCAGGCCTACATATTGGAAGTTTCAGCTATGTTCCTTTCCTCTCCAGAGCTGGGCTACCCCCTGTCAAATAGGAGGCCATCTTCCCCAACACTCGCCGTCTGATCTGTCCCTGAAAATAAGGACACAGGCCTTTCCGTCCCAGGTGTTAGAAATAATACAGTATCACCTCTGGTCTTTACTTTTCACATCTTTTTCTTGAGAATGAACACAACCCATTCTTAGATGGTGATAAAAAGAGAAAGTAACATTTACTGAGCACTTTCTGTGTACCAGGTACAATTTTAAACCTTTATATGTATGAACTCACTTAATTCTTACATCATCCATATGAAGCATGTGTACTATGACTATCCACATTTTATGGATGAGGAAATGCGAGGCACAGAGAGGTTGGTGACTTGATCAGGGTCTCATAGTCATCAAGTTGCAGAGCCAGGATGTACATACCCTGGCGGGAGACCAGTGCTGCCTCCAAGCTGGGCTGTTCTGGAGCTGCCCCTGTGGAAGACATCCCACAACTTGCAGTGGGTCGCCCATTGCATATCCCTTTCCAGAGTGACCTTTAGAAACCACACAGCGAACAAATAGGATAATTGCACTCCAGTGCAGCACCCGCAGAACTTCCAGAAAGGGAGGAAGAAACCCATTTGCTGTTGTTCCCCTTTCTTCATCTTTGCACACCTGTACCTCACAGTCCAGCGTCTTGTGTGTGGGAGCATCTTGGAAAAGTTCTTTAATGACGTTGCCACTATGGTCACCAGAAAGTGCACACAGAACGGCCCTGAGGGTGACCACCCACCCAGTTTGCCTGGACAGTGCTAACCCATGGTCCCCCAGCTCCTAACATGGGATGGCTTTGTCTGGTCTGTCTTTTCAGTGAGGTCCCAGAGATCATTTCCCTGTACAAATACAGACTGGGTTGAATTGGAATTGCCAGTGATACTTACTAGGTCCCTGAATTCTAACAAAGTGGGAAGGCGATTTTTTTGTATTTGTTACTGCTTAGGCTTCTAAGGAGTTTCTCATTGAAGTATACCTTTGAAAGTCATTGAAGAAATAAGTTGTCTAGGCATCATCATTATCACACTTAGCACATCAAACATCAAGTCCTGTTGCCACCAAGAACTTGGCATCTTCTCTTTCAACACCACCTCATAACGTCTTTTTTTCTTCCAGCTTTCAGATAAAATTGACATATAACATTGTGTGCATTTAAGGTATAGAACGTGTTGATGTGGTACACTTATATGTTGCAAAATGATGACCACCACAGCATTAGCAAACACCTGCATCATGTCACATAATCACCACTTACGGGTAAGAACGTAGCAACTTTCAAGTATGATACAATATTATTCACTGTAATCACTATGCTGTACATGAGATTTTCTGAATTTACGCCGCTTGTAACTGGAAGTGTGTGCTCTTTGACCAACACCTCTTCCCCACTCCCCAGCTCCTGGTAACCACCAGTTTAGTCTGTTTCTAGTTCACCTTTTTAAGATTCCCTATGTAAGTGAGAACATACAGCATTTGTATTTCTCTGCCTTATTTCACTTAGCATTATGCCCTCCAAGTATTGTTGCAAAGAGCAGGATGCCTTCTTTCTCATGGCTCAATAATATTCCATTGTGTAGATGGTGTGTATGTATATACGTGTATATATACTTTATATACCACATCATCTTTACTAATCCATCCCTCCTTGATGGTCACTTAAGTTTCCAGAGCTTGACTATTGTGAATAATACTGCAGTGAACATGGCAGTCCAGATAGTTCTTCAAGAACCTGTTCTCATTTCCTTTGGTTAAGTACCCAGAAGTGGGATTGCTGGATCATAGGGTACTTCTATTTTTTAATTTTTTGAGGAACCTCCATACTCTTAACCACAGTGGCTGCACCAATTTATATTCCCACCAACAGTGCACAACCTCACCAACACTTGTTATCTCTTTTCTTTTTGATGGTTACCATCCTAACTGGTGTGACATGATGTCTCATTGTGGTTTTGATTTGCATTTCACTGACAATTAGTGATGTTGAGCACCTTTTCACGTACCTGTATGTTGTCTTTGGAAAAATGTCTGTTCAGGGGTGCCTGGCAAGCTCAGTCAGTGGAGCATGTGACTCTTGATCTCAGGGTTGTAAGTTCAAGCCCCAGATTGGGTGTTAGAGATTACTTAAATAAGTAAAATCTTAAAAAAAAAAAAAAGTTCCTCTGCCAATTTTTCAAATTGGATTATTTTTTGCTCTTCAGTCATATGAGTTCTTTATATATTTTGGATATTAACCCTTTATCAGATACATGGTTTGCAAATACTTTCTTCCACTTGGACAGGTTGCCTTTTCACTTTGTTGATGGTGCCCTTTGCTGTGCAGAAGATTTTTAATTTGATGTAATCTCACTTGTTTATCTTTGCTTTTGTTGCCTTTCATTCTTGTGTCAGATCCAAAAAATCATTGCCAAGACTGATGCCAAAGAGCTTACCCGCTATGTTATCGCCCAGGAATTTTACAGTTCAGGTCTTATGTTCAAGTCTTTAATCCATTTGGAATTGCTTTTTATGTGTGGTGTAAGGTAGGGATCCAGTTTCATTCTTTTGTATGTGCCTATTCAGTTTTCCTAATACCATTTATTGTAGTCTCTTCCCCTTTCCTCTATATATCCTTGTATATTCTTGGCCCATCTGTTGTAAATTAACTGATCATATATGAATGCGTTTATTTCTGGGCTCTCTTATAGTGTTCCATAACACTCATGATCTAGGTGTCTGTTTTTATACCAGTACCACACTATTTTCATTATTATAGCTTTGTACTATAGTTTGAAATCTGGAAGTGTGATGCTTCCAGCTGAGTTCATTCTTAAGATTGCTTTAGCTATTTGGAGTTTTATTTATTTTATTTTGTGGTTTCATACAAATTTTATGATCTTTATATTTCTGTGAAAGAATGCTTTGGGAATTTTGACAGGGATTGCATTAAATATGTCAATCACTTTGGGGAGTATGAACATTTTAACAATATTCTTCCAGTCCACGAACGTGGAATATCTTTCCATTTATTTGTATCTTCAGTTTCTTCAACGTCTTATGGTTTTCAGATCTTTCATTGCTTTGGTTAAATTTTTTCCTAAGTATTCTTTTTGATGCTATTGTAAATGGTCCTGTTTTCTTAACTTCTCTTCTGATGCTTCATTATGAGTGTATAGAAACACAACTGATTTCTGTATATTGATTTTCCATCCTGCAGCTTTACTGAATTCATTTCTTGGTTTTAATGGCGTTTTAGTAAATCTTTAGGGTTTTCTATATATAATATGTCATCTGCAGATAGATACCATTTTACTACTACTTTTTGATTTGGACAGCTTTTCTCTTCCTTGTCTAATTGCTCTGGCTTGGTCTTCAAGTACTGTGTTGAATAAAAGTGTCAAGAGTAAGCATTCTTGGGGCGCCTGGGTGGCTCAGTCATTAAGCGTCTGCCTTCGGCTCAGGTCATGATCCCAGGGTCCTGGGATCGAGCCCCACATCAGGCTCCCTGCTCCGCGGGATGCCTGCTTCTCCCTCTCCCACTCCCCCTGCTTGTGTTCCTGCTCTTTCTGTGTCTCTCTCTGTCAAATAAATAAAATCTTTAAAAAAAGAAAAAGAGTAAGCATTCTTGTCTTGTTCCTGATCTTAAAGGAAAAACTTTCAGCTTTCCGTTGTTGAGTGTATTAGCTGTAGGCTTGTTGTATATGGCCTTTATTGTGTTGAGACATGTTCCCTCTATACTCAGTTTGCTGAGAGTTTTTATCATGAAAGGATGTTGAATTTGTGAAATGCTTTTTCTGCATCTAATGGAATGATTATATGATTTTTATCCTTCATTTTGTTAATGTGTTGTAGAACATGGATTGACTTCCAGATCCTTGAATCCTTAGAATAAATTCCACTTGATCATGGTGTGTAATCCTTCTAATGTACTGTTGAATTCAGTTTGCTAATATTTGGTTGAGGATTTTTTGCATCTGTGTTTGTTAGGGATGTTGACCTGTAATTTTATTTTCCTATAAAGTTCTTATCTAATTTTGTATCAGGTTAATGCTTTGTAAAATGAGTTTGGAAGTATTCCCCGGAACCCCCCCCTTTTTTTTTTGAAGAGTTTGAGAAGAATTGGAGTTAATTCTTTAGGAAATGTTTAGTAGAGGGGCGCCTGGGTGGCTCAGTCATTGGGCGTCTGCCTTCGACTCAGGTCATGATCCCAGGGTCCTGGGATTGAGCCCCGCATCGGGCTCCTTGCTCAGCCAGGAACCTGCTTCTCCCTCTCCCGCTCCC
The DNA here is from genome assembly GCF_054177405.1 of Leptonychotes weddellii. Lineage (NCBI taxonomy): Eukaryota > Metazoa > Chordata > Mammalia > Carnivora > Phocidae > Leptonychotes > Leptonychotes weddellii. Next base: position 97,592,179 of record NC_138385.1, on the reverse strand, counting down.
CTTGCTTGTGTTCTTGTGTTCCCTCTCTAGGTGTCTCTCTCTCTCTGTCAAATAGATAAAATCTTTAAAAAAAAAAAAAAAAAAAAAAGGAAATGTTCAGTAGAATTCACCAGTGAAGCCATCTGGTCCTGGACTTTTTTTTGTGGAGAGAGTTTTGATTACTGATTTGATCACCTTACTAGTAATTGGTCTCTTCAGATTTTCTTTTCTTTTTTTCTTTTTTTTTAAGATTTTATTCATCTGAGAGAGAGAGAGAGAGCACACACTAGCTCGAGGCAGGGGTGGTGGACAGAGGGAGAAGTAGACTTCTCACTGAGCAGGGAGCCAGATGTGGGACTCAATCCCAGGACCCCAGGATCATGACCTGAGCTGAAGGCAGACGCTTAACTGACTGAGCCACCCAGGCACCCCAGTCTCTTCAGATTTTTCTATTCATGGTTCAGTTTTGGTAGGTTGTAGATTTGTAGGAATTTATCCATTTCTTCTAGGTCATCCAGTTTGTTGGGGTATAATTGCTCATAATAATACTTGTGTGGTATCAGTTGTAATGTCTCTTATTTATACTTTTATTTGAGTCTTTTTTTTTTCTTGGTTAATCTAGCCAAGGGTTTTGCTTATCTTTTCAGAAAACCCAGCTCTTAGTTGCATTGATCTATTGTCTTTTTCATTTCTAGTTCATTCATTTCTGCTCTGATCTTTGTATTTCCTTCTTTCTGCTAGTTTTGGGCTTAGTTTTTCTTTTTGTAGTTCCTTGAGATGTAAAGGTAGGTTTTGTATTTGAGCTCTTTCTTGTTTCTTAATGTAGGCATTTACTGCTATAAACTTCCCTCTTAGAAGAGCGTTTGCTGCATCCCGTAAGTGTTGGTATGTTATGTTTCCTTTTTCGTTTGTCTCAAGATGTTTTTCTGTTTCTCTTTCTTTGACCCATTTGTTGGTCAAGAACATGTTGTTTAGGGGCGCCTGGGTGGCTCAGTCGTTAAGTGTCTGCCTTCGGCTCAGGTCATGATCCCGGGTCCTGGGATCGAGCCACGCGTCAGGCGCCCTGCTCCACGGGAAGCCTGCTTCTCCCTCTCCCACTCCCCCACCTTGTGTTCCCTCTCTCACTGTGTCTCTCTCTGTCAAATAAATAAAATCATTAAAAAAAAATGTTTAATTTCTATGTATTTGTGTATTTTCCAGCTTTATTCTTATAATTGATTTCTAGTTTTATACCATTGTGGTTGATATGATTTCAGTCTTCTTAAATTTCTTGACTTGTTTTGTGGCCTAACATATGATCTATCCTGGAGAATGTTCTGTGTATGCTTGAGAAGAATGTGTATTCTGCTCCTGTTGGATGTGTGAAAATTAATAAAGGGAAATTTTACTTAGAATGGAGTTGGGAAGCCCTGTAGGGGAGAGCGTGCCCACACATGAATTTTCCATCACAGCTTACTTCATTCCTATGCCAGAAAAAGTTCACTTTATTGCTCCAGCAGGAGGAAGATTTTCTAGCTCAGCAATAGCCTAGCCAATGAGAAACTGCCACAGTTCAGCCAGTAAGTAATCATCACCACCCTAAATTCTTGTTTTTCTCCAATAGACTTTCATTCAAAGCAGCCCCTCCCAACTTCCTCCTTTTTCTCTATAAAGGAACGTTCCTCTCCCTTGTTCTGCAGACTTTGCCTATGGTTTGCTATAGCTTGCATGTCCTGAATTGCCATTCCTCTGCTATTCCTGAATAAACTCATTTTGCTGGTAAAATAACTTGCTGTTTTATTTTTAAAGTTTAATTACTTGGTGATGAGAAGTGGGATCTGAAGGAGATGAACCCCTGAGGACCTAACAACCCTCAGAACCGTGTGCAGTACCCACTTGAGCCCTGTGCTCTGCACTTCCCTGACTCGTCTTTTTTCTTCCGTTTCTTTTTTCTTCGGTTGGGTAAATCTCTCCGATTCAAGCTCTCTCCCTTGGTTGAGTTCTCTGACTTTATTTGATATCTGTTTTTGTTTTTATGAAGGCACCACCCTACCTGTTGAGCACTCTTTGGTTTTTGTTTGTCCTGTTTCTGTTTGCTGCACCTTCCTGGTAAGTGACCTATCCTGTTCAAAAGGGGGAAACACATGATTCCCGGTATTTCAGAACAGCTGTTAGAAAATGGGGTCCCTTGTAGTTAAGACACTTTAGGGAATCTAAAGGCAAGATGGGTTTGCCCTAGTCCTTGGACCAGTTTCTTGGCCTTTGTGAGAAAATAGGCCAACTTACGGATAATTTGGAATTGTAATGGCCATTCTGGGGAAACTTTGACTTAAATAAATCCACCTTAAGGGACACCCTTAAAAAGAGAGGATCCCAACCCTCTCAGAGACAATGGAGTGCATTCTTTGGTATGCAGAAGTTTCTGAAAGACAAAATGATTTAAAAATAGCTCTAAAAAGGATCCTTAACTGCATGAAAGTAAAAATCTTTCCTTAAAAAACAAAACAAACGTTGGCCATCAACTAACCTTAATCTGTCTTCCAGAAACATAGTTTGGATCCAGTTATTCTTTTGAGTTTTGTACTTGAGACATGGCTAAGGTTTTTTGTTTTTATTTTATTTTTAAAATTTTATTTTTAAGATTTTATTTATTTGACAGAGCATAAGCAGGGGGAGCAGGAGAGGGAGAAGCAGACTCCCCGCTGAGCAGGGAGCCTGATGTGGGGCTTGATCCCGGAATTCTGGGATCATGACCTGAGCCGAAGACAGACACCCAACCAACTGAGCCACCCAGGTGCCCTGTTTTTTGTTTTTTTTTTAAACAAAAGCTCTTAAGAGCTCTGTGTTTGTTTATGTATGTCTACGTATGTCTGTATTTTTCTACTTAGATAGTATTGCCAAAATTAATTTGTAAAGAGCTCTAATTGGCTTAAAGAAAAATAAGTGCACGTATAAATTAAGTAAACTAACCCAGATGTTTTTTGGGTTCACATGTTCTGGGATAATCAGTAAATAAAAGCTAGTTTGTTGGTTTAATTAAAACAGACATGTCTTAGAATTATCAACATTGACTATAATGCAAACATACAACTTTGATTGTACCTGGGTTTATTAGTCAAAGTTTATGCTATCTCTATTGCAAAATCTGTCAGCAAGAAAATTTGCTTAAGATGATGGCTGGCATTGTCTAATGTCTCATGAAGTTTTTGTGAGTGATCTAAACATAATTGGTGGGAACAAGATGACTAGATAAAAATGGGATAAGAGTTTTTAAGTGCAGTAATTATGTTTTTATGGCATGTGTGGTTAAAAATAGCTTCCCCAGATCTTTTTTGGTAACTCCAAACTTGAGAGTTTTGCGGAGTTAAATTAAATGATGGAATTTCATTGAATATCTGGATAATTTTTTAAACAAGATAAAATCCTAAAACATTACTGAACATAGATTTATCCAGTTTTGGCTTCTTATTACAGAGAAACTAAAGGTACTTTGGTCTGTTAGTGAACACACTTCATGCCATGCTGATAAAATGTTCTGTGAGAAAAGCACATGGTTCTAGAAATAATAAAATGTTTCTCATAATTATATTTCTCTAGAAATAATAAAATGTGCTCATAAATTTGCCAGTCCACAGTTGCTTACATTTTAGTTTTTGCTGGGAATTAAGGATTCTAAGGATTAAGAATGCTAAATACATGTAAGAATACAACGGTTAGAAACAATAAGCATGAAAGAAAACAACTGTAAATGAAAAGTGTGCAAAGAAAGTAGGATGTGAGATTTTGGTAAAAGAAGGGAGGAATGGACATGTATTTTGATGAGGAAAATGAAGTGATTTTTTTTATTCAAAGATTTTATTTATTTACTTGACAGAGACACAGCTAGAGAGGGAACACAAGCAGGGGGAGTGGGAGAGGGAGAAGCAGGCTCCCCGCAGAGCAGGGAGCCGGATGTGGGGCTTGATCCCAGGACCCTGGGACCATGACCTGAGGCAAAGGCAGACGCTTAATGATTGAGCCACCCAGGCTCCCCGAAAGTGATTTTTATCCTAAAGGAAAACTGGCTGTTTTGGAAAGGGAAAGAGCAAAGGGCAAACTGAAGTGGACAAAGAAAGTTGTAGAAGGTTTGTGGAAAAGGGATCTTGGGAAAGGTATTTTATATGTAATCAAGCTGGCTAAGATTAAAATGAATTCATTTAAAAATGAGTTTTAATAAATCAAAAGTATCCTGGGGTGACCTGGTGGCCCAGTCCATTAAGCGTCCAACTCTTGGTTTTGGCTCAGGTCCTGATCTCATGCCTCATGAGATCAAGCCCCACATTGGGCTCCACACTCATTGGGAGTCTGCTTGGATATTCTCTCCTTTGCCCCTTCCCTTGCTCACTATTTCTCTCTCTCTCTCTCAAATAAACAAATCTTTTAAAAAAATAAAAACCAAAAGTATCCTGGTACAAAACTAAAATTTGTGGTTTTTTGTCTCTGTTAAAAGGAAAAGGTTTATTACATTATTGGTCTGTTCCCTTTTTTTTTTTTTTTTTTTTAATTCAAGTTAGTTAACATAAAGTATAGTATTGATTTCAGGAGTAGAATTTAGTGATTCATCACTTACATAAAACACCCAGTGCTCATCCCAACCAGTGCCTCCTTAATGCCCATTACCCATTTTGCCTGTCCCCCCCACCCACCTGCCCTCCAGCAACCCTCAGTTTGTTCTCTACAATTAAGAGTCTCTTATGGTTTGCCTCCTTCTCTGTTTTTATCTTATTTTTCCTTCCTTTCCCCTATGTTCATCTGTTTTGTTTCTTAAATTCCACATAGGAGTGAAATCATATGATATTTGTCTTTCTCTGACTGACTTATTTTGCTTAGCATAATATGCTCTAGTTCCATCCTTGTACTTGCAAATGGCAAGATTTCATTCTTTTTGATGGCTGAGTAATATTCCATTGTATATATACTACAATTTATTTAAGATAGAGGGGGGCGGGATTGGGGCAAAGGGCAAGAAAGAGAGAGACTCTTAAGCAGGCTCTGTACCCAGCACGGAGCCCAACACGGGTTTCCATCTCATGACCCTGAGATCATGACCCGAGCCAAAATCAAGAAGAAATCAAGAGTTGGACGCTTAGCCAGCTGAGCTGCCCAGTGTCCCCATATACCACATCTTTTTTGTCCATTCATCAGTCAATGGACATTTGGGCCCTTTCCGTAATTTGGCTATTGTTGATAGTGCTGTTATAAACATTGGGGTGCATGTGCCCCTTCAAATCAGCATTTTTGTATCCTTTGGATAAATACCTTGTGGTGTGATTGCTGAGTCATAGGGTAGTTCTACTTTTAACTTTTTGAAGAAACTCCATACTGTTTTCCAGAGTGGCTATACCAGTTTGCTTTCCAACCAACAGTGCAAAAGTATTCCACATCCTCGCTAACATCTGTTTCCTGAGTTGTTAATTTTAGCCATTCTGACAGGTGTGAGGTAGTATCTCATTGTGGTTTTGATTTGTATTTCCCTGATGCTGAGTGATGTTGAGCATCTTTTCATGTGTCTTAGCCATTTGTATATCTTTTTTGGAGAAATGTCTGTTCATGTCTTCTGCCCATTTTTTAACTGGATTATTTTATTCTTTGGGTGTTGATTCTGATGAGTTCTTTATAGATTCTGGATACTAGCCCTTCATCCAATATGTCATTTGCAAATACCTTCTCCCGTTCTTTCAGTTGCCTTTTATTGTTGTTGATTGTTTTCTTCACCGTGACCTCTTGATGAGGTCCCAGTAGTTCATTTTTGCTTTTGTTTCCCTTGCCTCCGGAGATGTGTCTACTAAGAAGTTGCTGCAGCCGAGGTCAAAGAGGTTGCTGCCTGTTTTCTCCTCGAGGATTTTGATCATTTCCTTTCTCACATTTAGGTCTTTCTGAATTTGTTTGTGTATGATGTAAGAAAATGGTCCAGTTTCATTCTTCTGCATGTTGCTGTCCAGTTTTCCCAACACTGTTTATTGAAGAGGCTGTCTTTTTTCCACTGGATATTCTTTCCTGCTTTGTCAAAGATGAGTTGACCATATAGTTGTGGGTCCGTTTCTGGGTTCTCTCTTCTGTTCCATGGATCTATGTCTGCTTTTGTGCCAGTATCATACTGTCTTGATGATTACAGCTTTGTAATAGAGCTTGAAGTCTGGGATCGTGATGCCTCCCACTTTGCTTTTCTTTTTCAACATTAGTTGGCTATTCAGGGTCTGTTCTGGTTCCATACAAATTTTAGGATTGTTTGTTGTAGGTCTGTGAAAAACGCTGGTGTTATTTTATCAGGATTGCATTGAATGTGTAGATTGCTTTGGGTAGTATAGACTTTTTAGCAGTAGTTGTTCTTCTAATCCATGAGCATGGAATGCTTTTCATCTCTTTGTATCATCTTCAATTTCTTTCATAAGTGTTCTATAGTTTTCAGTGTACAGATCTTTCACCTCTTTGGTTAGGTTTATTCCTAGGTATCTTACGGTTTTTGGTGCAATTATAAATGGGATCGATTCTTTGATTTCTCTTTCTGCTCCTTCATTATTAGTGTATAGAAATGCAATCGATTTCTGTACATTGATTTTATATCCTGTGACTTTGCTGAATTCATGTATGAGTTCTAACAATTTTTTGGTGGAGTCTTTGGGGTTTTCTGTATAGAATATTATGTCATCTGCAAAGAGTGAAAGTTTGCCTTCTTCCTTGCCCATTTGGATGCCTTTTAATTCTTTTTGTTTTCTGATTGCTGAGACTAGGACTTCCAGTACCATGTTGAATAACAGTGATACATTATTGGTCTGTTCTTAATAAGAAATTGTAAACAAAGTTTCTTTACTTTTAATGTAATCTGCCTAGGAAACAAAGATTCTGTGTTTTATCTTTTTTTTTCCTTTGTGGAAGTCACTTGACTTTTTTATTTTTTATTATTCTTTTTGGCATTTTTTCCCCCAAATTTTTATTTAAATTCTAGTTAGTTAACATATAGTGTGATGTTGGTTTCAGGAGTATAATTCAGTGATTCATCACTTAATATATTCACAGCCAGTGCTCATAATCATAAATGCCCTCCTTAGTACCCATCACCCATCTAGCCCATCCCTCACCCTCTATGTTTTATCTTGATCAGATCTTTTATTACTTAGAAAAGCTGAGTGTTCTCTATTCAGAAAGTTACAGCTTTTGCAGCTGTGTGATCTGTATTTATACTTGGAATCTTTTTGTCAGTTTGGGTAAGTAGATAATTAAGTATTGTTTTATAATTTTCTGTAACCCTGTTGTTACCCAAGTGTCCAAACCTTTCGATACTCTTGACAAGCTTCTCAAAATTAAAATTTTAAATGAAATTTTTTTGGCTGCAAACTCATGATAAGAATTTCTAGTGGGTCTCTGGAACAGCTCCAAACATTCTCTCTCTATAGAAACAGCGATATTACACTAATTAGGCTTATTTGGTATGTTAAATTACATGGGAAGCATTGTCCAATTAGGAATACTAAGCCTTCTTTATTTTGTGTTTGTATAGGTGTATGTTAATATGCGTGTTCTATAAATTTCGCAAAAATTTAAAAAATTCTGATGTGTCCTGGTACAGTGTTATCAGTCATAATTTTAAAATGTATGTCACGGATAAAGAAGATGTGGTTATGTGTGTATATATGTGTGTGTGTATATATATGTATATGTATAATGGAATATTATCAAAAAATGAAATCTTGCCATTTACAATGACATGGATGGAACAAGAGGGTATTATGCTAAGTGAAATAAGTCAATCAGAGAAAGACAATTATCATATGATTTCACTCATATGTGGAATTCAAGAAACAAAACAGAGGAGCATAGAGGAAGGGAGGGAAAAATAAAACAAGACATAGTCAGAGAAGGGAGACAAACCATAAGAGACTCTCAACCATAGGAAACAAACAGGGTTGCTGGAGGGGAGAGGGGCGGGAAGATGGGGTAACGGGGATGGGCATTAAGGAGGACACTTGATGTAATGAGCACTGGGTGTTCTATACGACTAATGAATCACTGAACTCTACCTCTGAAACTAAGAATACACTGTATGTTAATTAATTGAATTTTAAAAAAATAGTAACTAATTTGTCAAATGCATTAATACTAGCATTAATAGTAACTAATTTCTCAAATGCATTAATAACTAGTTAAAATAAATGTATGTCACAAAATGAAGCAAATTTACTTGTCAGCTGCATCACTGGTCTCTTTGGTAAGTGTCTGTGAACTCTTATCAGTCTTTAATTGTGGCCATTTTTAAGTTGTTTGTCCTTTACGGTTATTGTTTTACTCTGATGCCTTTACGACAAATGTTTCTACAAAAGTGTTTCTTCTTCAAAGAGATTCATGAAAAGGGAATTTGACAGGTGCTCTAGAATACAGGTTTTCGATTACTTTAAGATCATAACATTGAACTAGGTAAGAATTTCTCAAACTCTAATGGAAAACTGATTGCTTTAATGCTTTGTTTTCCAGATTTAAAGGACCCTCCCCCGTTTTCCCCTTCTCCTTTTAAAAGAGCTGTCTGTAACTTAAAATAATTTGGTACCAATGATTGAAGCATTTATCTTTTTTTCTTTACCTGATCCCTCCAGAATTCTGAGACTCTTATTAGTCTTCTTTTTCATGACAATATATTTGCATAAGTTCAGTGAGAATCTGTTCTTTTTTGTATCAGGATGTCCAGTACACCTTGCCCCCTGCGTCCTTTGATCCACAGTTGGTAAAAAGGGATCTACTTCAGTTTTGCAAAAGCCCAATCAAATCCATAGGGGATAATCACACTTGGGTAGGACAATCTTCCACAATGTGCTCTTGGGAGATGAAAGCATCGTCATAATCTGCAGCCCAGAGATTTTACCATTGGGAAAGATATCTCCAGAAGGACACTTCAGCCCCATGGAAAGGCCCTATCAGGGACTGTTAACCAACCCTTGTGCTGCCAGACTTCAAGGAATATGCTCTTGGATCCAGGTATCACATCTAAGCAAGTGCCAAACCCTGACTGGGCACACACCATCTGGTGACCTGAAAGTAAAGATTCTGGAAGTTGAAACAGATGAAGCTAAAGGAGACTGCTTTCCCAAGGTGACCAGACCAGGCCTGTATGCCTTTTTCTTGCTGCTGCTGCTGCTTATTTAATTTCTTCCTCTCTTGTTCAGGACAGCGTCCTGATCCATATTTCCCAATCTATTGCAAAAAGGGGAAACCTCTCTGACTGTTGAATCTGTCCAGAAACTGAAAGGTTCATTACGTCAGAGATCCCTTGGTCTTATGTGTCACCAATTGTCTTAGTCCCAAATGCCACTGTTGATTCTGCCTGCCAAGTCTATGGGTGTTACCTATCGGATTAGGCTATTTACAGCCAGGTGTTCTCACACCTTGTTTCAAACTTCCTCCAGCCATAATTGTACTAGGTCAGCCTGACACTTGCATCACTGCCAATCGTATGACATTTGCACCCCCCACATTCTTTTCCCTATCTAAATACAGTCCATTCCCCTGCAAGGGAGATACAGATGGGCCAGTTGCTCTTTGCAAGGCTTTCAGAAAAGACCCTTTCAGGATGGGATGGTACCTCACAGAATGTCATGCCAATTCCTCTGATTCCGCCTTGAAAAGGTCAATCAGGGGGGCGCCTGGATGGCTCAGTCGGTTAAGCGTCTGCCTTCAGCTCAGGTCATGATCCCAGGGTCCTGGGATCGAGTCCCATATCGGGCTCCCTGCTCAGTGGGGAGTCAGCTTCTCCCTCTCCCTCTGCCTCCCCGCCCCCCGCTCATGCTCTCTCTCTCTCTCTCTCTCATGCTCTCTCTCTTTCAAATAAATAAATCTTTAAAAGGAAAAAAGGTCAATCAGGGAATTCCAGCTAATGGATCTATTACTAAGCAGACCTTAGCTGGAGACCTCTGTACTTCACCTGGTTTCATTTTCGTTTGCAGTGGATGGTATTTCCCATGGGCATATGAATGTTTAGATAGCTGGCGAGTTGGAGGTCAGTCCTTAATGGGATGTTTAACTGTTGCTGTCAACATCCATAATAAATCAGAAGCCTCCAGTGGTAGTCTACCCCATTAAACCTCCATAGCCACCTGAAACGGGAACTTCCAGGAGGCATGCCTGATTATTGCAAGTAGGCCTCCATTGGGAGAGCTAGTCTGCTCCACAGCCAAAGCAGCAACCGTCCAGCAATGATCACTTGACTCATTGGCTGAAGTAGTTTTGGACAGTCACATAGCCCTTAATTACCTACTTGATACACAAGGAGGTGTTTGTGCAATCGCAGATACTCCCTGTTGTTTGGAACCTCAAAAGACCCAAATAGCCAAAGCAATCTTGAAAAAGAAGAACAAAGGAGACTCTCAAGCAGACTCTGTGCTGAACGTGGAGCCCAATGTGGGGCTCAGTCTCACAACCCTGAGATCATGACCTGAGCCAAAACCAAGAGTTGGACACTTAACCAACTGAGCCACCCAGGCGCCCCTGTCCTGCTACTTTTAATTCTACTCTGTAATTTTAAGTTTTGTACTTGTGGCCTGTCAAACCTTGGTAGAAATGATGTACCCTATAAGGTGACACTGGCTCAGGGCTTCGAGCTGATCTCGTGTGTACAACCTTGACAAGATATAGCCTTTGGATGGGAAATGCCTGAGAGTTCTCCCTCCTAACCTTCTTATTACTCAAATGGGGCCTTATTGGTTTGTAACTGCTATGTATTTTCCCTGTGATGTGGGATGTGATAACCAGGAAAGGTCCTTCATGGCACCAAGGGACAAAAACAGTTAATACAGAGAACTCAACTCTTGATCAGTTATGCTTTTGGAGAAAGCTCTTGATCAAAAGGGGGAAATGTGAAAATAAAGGGAAACTTGATTTAGAATGGAGTCCGAAAGCCCTGGAGGGGAAGCTGTCACGCACGAACTTTCTATCACAGCTTACTTCATATTTCCAGGCAGGAGGAAGTTCACTTTACTGCCTCAGCAGGAGGAAGGTTTTCTCCTTGCCCAGCAGTTGCCTAGCCAATGAGAAACCTGTCACCACCCTGAACTCTGGCTTTCCTCCAAGAGACTTTTGGTCAAAGCATTCCCTCCTTTCTTCCTCCTTTTTCCTCTGTAAGCTTCCTCTCCTTTGTTCTTCAGACTCTGCCTGTGGTTTGCTATAGCTTGCATGACTCAAATTGCAATTCCTCTGCTATTCCTGAATAAACTCATTTTACTGGTAAAATAACTGGCTGTTTTATTTTTAAGGTTAACAGATGGAATGTTCTGTAAATGTCGGTTAAGTCCATCTGGTCCAATGTGTTGTTGAAGTCCAGTGTTTCCTTATTGATTGATTTTCTGTCTGGATGATCTCCATTTTTGAAAATGGGGTATTAAAGTCCCCTGTTGTGATTGTACTGCTGTCTAATTCTCCCTTTTGAGGTCTGTTAATATTTGCTTTGTATGTTTATTTGCTCTGATGTTGGGTGCATCAGTATTTACAAATGCTCTATTTTTTGATGAATTTACCCTCTTAGTATTATATGATGAACTTCTTTGTCTCTTGTTAGTTTTTGGCTTAAAGTCTATTTTGTCTGATGTATGTATAGCTACCGCTACTTTGTTTTGGCTATTTGCTTGGAATATCTTTTTCCATCCCTTCACTTTCAGTCTGGTGTGTCCTTAAAGCTAAAGTGAGTGTTTTGTAGGTAGCATATTTATGGATCTTGGTTTTTTATCCATTCAGCCACTGTGTCTTTTGATTGGGGGAATTGAGTCCATTTATATTTAAAGTAATTATCGATAGGTGCAGAATTCCTTCCACCATGTTGTTGTTTTCTGGTTGTTTTGCAATTCCTTTGTTTCTTTCTCTTACTCTCTTCCTTTGTATTTTGATGATTTTCAGTAGTGGTATGCTTGGGTTTCTTTTTTTTTTTTAAGATTTTATTTATTTGACAGAGAGTATGAGCAGGGGGAGGGGCAGGGAGAGGGAGAAGCAGGCTCCCCATTGAGCAGGGAGCCCAACGTGGGACTCGATCCCAGGACCCTGGGATCATGACCTGAGCTAAAGGCAGACACCTAACCGACTGAGCCACCCAGGCGCCCCTGGGTTTTATCTTTTGTGTATCTTCTGCAGGCTTTTGCTTTGTGGTTACCATGGAGCTTACAAACAAGGTATGTATAACAGTCTATTTTTTTAAAAAAACTTATTTGAGAGAGAGTGGACAAGCAGGGCAGTGGGCAGAGGGAGAGAGAATCTCAAGCAGACTTCCTGCTGAACGTGGAGCCCAATGCGGGTTTCAGACCCACAACCTTGAGATCATGACATGAGCCAAAATAAAGAGTCAGATGTTTTAACTGACTGAGCCACCCAGGCGCCCCTATAGTAGTCTATTTTAAGCTCACAACTTATGTTTGAACATATACAGAAGCTCTACATTTATACATTGCCTCCACATTTTGTTTTTGATATTCCTTTGCAAATTGTATAGTTATTTTTAGTACTTTTGTCTCTTAATCTTTTTTTTTTTTAAGATTTTATTTATTTATTTGACAGAGACACAGCGAGAGAGGGAACGCAAGCAGGGGGAGTGGGAGAGGGAGAAGCAGGCCCCTCGCGGAGCAGGAAGCCCGATGCGGGGCTTGATCCCAGGACCCTGGGATCACGACCTGAGCCGAGGGCAGATGCCTAATGACTGAGCCACACAGGTGCCCCTGTCTCTTAATCTTCACACTAGAGTTGTGATTTACCCAACACTGTTACAACATTAGCGTATTCTGAATTTAACTGTATGTTTACCTTTATGAGTGAGTTTTATACTTTGATAGATTTTCCTGTTGCTAGTTAGCATCTTTTCAGCTTGAAGAACTACCTTTAACATGTAAGGCTGGGGGGCGCCTGGGTGGCTCAGACCATACCACTCCCTTCTGGCCTGCAAAGTTTTTGCTGACAAATCTGTTGGTAGGCTTATGGGGTTTCCTTTGTATGTTACAAGGTTTTCTTTTCCTGCTTTAAGATTCTTTAACTTTGGACACTTCAATTATACTGTGTCTTGGTGTGCATTTCTTTAGATTCATACTTTTTGGAACTTCAGGCTTTCGGGCTCTCTGACAGGATGAATTCCACTGGCCTGTTTTCCAAGTTTGCTGATGCTTCCTTCTGTTTGATCTAGTCTGCTGTTGACCCCTCTACTGAATTTTTCAGTTGTTGTTGTGTTCTTCAGCTATATGGTTTGATACTTATTTTCTCTTTGTTGAAATTTTCAGTTTGTTCATGTGTTGTTCTGACCCCCATGAGCATCTGTATAACTTAATTTGAACTCTTAGGTAAGTCACTTATTTCTATTTCATTAAAGTCTGTTTCTGGAGTTCTCTTCTTTTGTTTAGAACATACTCCACCATCTCTTCATTTTCCTTCATTGTGTGTTGGTTTCTACCCTTTTAAACAGCCACCTATCCCAGTCTAGAGTGGTCTTGTGTAGGAGGTGAACCTCCTCAGTTGGGCTGGCCCAAGCTCTTGGTTGCTTCTTAAATTTTTGTGATTGTCTACGACAACTTTTTTTGTTCTTGGTGCTTCCTACTAGTTGAGTGTTTGTCAAGACTGCTTAGCATTCCAGTGGGTAAGATCACAGCACACAGATGCAGTTTGATTAGAAGCTAGATTCTCAGATAGCAGCTGGGAGAATATGTAAGTTACACCTCTTTTTGGGATAAACAGTGAGATGGGTGTTTTTCCCATCTTCCCTAGGCCAAGTTCCTCTGCACTTGGCTGAGGTATTTATTTATTTATTTATTTATTTATTTATTTATTTATTTATTTATTTTAAAGATTTTATTTATTTATTTGAGACAGAGAGAATGAGAGACAGAGAGCATGAGAGGGAGGAGGGTCAGAGGGAGAAGCAGACTCCCTGCCGAGCAGGGAGCCCAATGCGGGACTCGATCCCGGGACTCCAGGATCATGACCTGAGCCGAAGGCAGTCGCTTAACCAACTGAGCCACCCAGGCGCCCTTGGCTGAGGTATTTAGCCACGGCTGGGGAGGTGGGGGAGTTGGGGGAGTGTTGCTCCTGCGCCCATTAAAAACTGCTTTTTTTTTTTGCTGCAGTCCCGTGGAACTCCTGAATGCAAGCAGCATTGGGTCTCAGAGCCAGGTATTCCAGGGATATGTTGGGTGGCAGCTACTAAAACTGAGGCACAATGTGCATAACCTTCCAGAGAGATATGGGTGCTTTGGAGTGGGCTAGAGGGGAGCAGATGGAGGAGGCATCCACTGGCTTCCCTGTTCTCTGCTGGCAATAGGAGGCAGCCCCTAGAGGTGTGCTCAGTGTAGAAGCTGGACTCTGATGCAACAGCTTTTAATATATGCAACCAGATCCTTTTCGGGGAAAGATCAGGAGCTAGACCTCTAGGGCTGGTTAAGCACCATTTCTTTGTTAGTTTTCAGGGTCTGGTCTCGTGGATACAAGCCCTACTGGCTTTAAGAATTAGGTTTTTTTGGGGACCTGGATGGCTCAGATGGTTAAGTGTCTGCCTTTGGCTCAGGTCATGATCTCCAGGTCCTGGGATCGAGCCCCTGTCTGGCTCCCAGCTCAGCAGGGAGTCTGCTTCTCCTTCTCTCTGCCTCTCCCCCTGCTTGTGCTCTCTCGGTCTCTGTCTCTCTCCCAAATAAATAAATAATATCTTTTAAAAAAAAAAAGCTGTTTTAGGGACCCATCTCTCAGTTTTAAAAGTTGAGGTGCTAAATGTGGGGTCTAAACGTTCAGGGAGAACCTTGCAGTTGGCAGCTTCCAGCTGATTTTGTGGCATCGTGTTGGGGTTGGGGTTTATGGTGAGGACTTGGCTCAGCTTTTCCTGCCCATTTCAGTGTGTATATTTTTTTGATTGCCAAATGTGTAAGAGTAGCTCAGCTAGTTGGATTTTTTGCATCAAAAATTAATCTGGGTGTAGTGGCACATTTGCTGTATTCTGGGGAGGAGTTCAGGGGCCTCCTGTGTCACCATCTTGGGCCAGAACCCTCAGCTAATTTCTTAACACGTTTTGATGTGACTCAGTTTCCCCCCCCTTGTATTTTCAAAGACCTTGTATAAGTAACTCATTGCATACTTGTTTTATAGCTTGATTTTTCAGTCAACTTAAATTCTAAGCAGCATTCTTAATATTCCACATCAGGACCAATCCCATTTAAAGAGAAGACATTTCTTATATACCTTTTCAGATGGCTGCATCCTCTAGAAGGGCTATGGATGTGTGATGTGTCATGTGAGAACTCCCCTGCCCGCTCCCACCTGGACAAGACCCCCTGAATGCATCTTTGTTCAAATCTTCCCCAGGTGGGTCAAGTTCAAATATCAAAACAGTGAGGAAGGCTGGGGGACAGGTTGGAAAAAGGATGTTCTTGGGCCAACCTGACTTTTTTGTATTTTTGTTTCCTCAAAACTTTCTGTAATTTTATTCATCCTAACACTCATTTTGAAATTTTGCACAAACATCTGAGAACAGATGAACCCTGCACTGACTAGAGAAAGAGGTCGTGCTTTAGGAGAAGATACTAACAAAGGGATCGTTTCTTTTAAATCTTCTAAAAGTAGGACT
The DNA here is from genome assembly GCF_054177405.1 of Leptonychotes weddellii. Taxonomy (NCBI): domain Eukaryota; kingdom Metazoa; phylum Chordata; class Mammalia; order Carnivora; family Phocidae; genus Leptonychotes; species Leptonychotes weddellii. The sequence continues at coordinate 97,576,620 of NC_138385.1, read as the reverse complement.
ATCCTAGCATTAAAAAGCCCTGAAAGGATTTTTTTTCAAGCTTTTTATTGTGGAATCTTTAGTTGTCATTTTTTAATGGACTTAAATTGTGACTTTATTTTCATCTCTTTACCAATTTGAAAGTCGAGTTTCACAAGGCCGAGTTAGAGAAATGAAAAATTGCTACTGCACCCTCTAGAGGTTCCTGTACTCTGTGGCAGGATCACTGTCAATTATTCAGAGACTGCATGTGGGGCGCCTGGGTGGCTGTTGGTTATGATCTCATCTAGACAGGATTTACACAGTTTGTTATGTAACTTAACTGCACAAAATGCTACAAAAACAGAAGGTATTAAAGTAGTGGGACAAAGAGCATACTAATCGGGGTCCTGATTTTTTCCTGCCGAGGGTGAAGGAAGGGCGAGGATCCCGAGGTGGCACCTCGTTGAGAAAACGGCAGTGTCTCAGTAAGTGACAAGAGCTGGTCCTTACTCAGGAAGTTCAGATGACGAAAATCCCAGTGCATAATTGTGCTAACAGATAAGTAAACTGATAGTAAAATGAAATCCTAAGTAACAAACTTAGCTCTGCTGCTTTAGAGAGCTGTTAGATCTAGAGTTTTGTTTTTAGGAGCTAGATCTTTTCTACCTTGGGTTTGTAAAGGAGCCAGGGGTACATGGACCCTTCGGAAGGTTCGACATCGTTTTTTCTTTCCCCACACTTAAGCTTTGTGTTAATCCCATAGGTATAATTGCTTTCATTTGTGGACGCTAGTCAGAAAATTTCTATACTTCACAGAACTATAGAGATGGTGGTAGCATCCCCCTGTAAACACGATTTCCAAACACATGTGAAATCTTGATAATGCGTACTATTGCAAAATGACACCATACTAGAGACAGAGGAAGATAGTATTTATGTATGGTAAAAAGGCAAGTGAGTGAAGCTATACTTTTATTGCATTTCTCTTAGTACATCCACAACTATTTCCACCTAAATAGCTCTTTAAAATAAGCATACACAAGTATTGACTATTATCTACAAATATTTATTGTAACACTTGAATAGAACTACAGGAAGCCCTTGGCACTGATAGAAAATATTGATTCACTGTTAGGTTACAAAAATTTATACATAGCAAAATTTAATGCTCTTTACATAAAAAATATTAGACTACTTAAACAAAACTTTCAAAAATTCCTGGTAATAGCTACCAGAATTAGAAAAGTAAAATTAGGCTTGAGACACTGCCTGTTCTAGAACACTGGACTCTAACAGCACCTCCACTGCTGGAAAAAAAAAATTTAAGTCTGTCATGCAACAGGAAAACAAAACAAGCTATTCTGGAACAACTGTTCTACACAAAAGAGAGCTTCTCCCAATTGAAAAAAAAAAAAAAAGGTCAAGATCCAAATAGGCATTTTTAGGCATTAACAACAACAAAAAGAATCCAAATGAAATATTATACTTGAAGTTCAATTTTAATAGCATCTTGATAAAGGTATGCTTCCTTTCATTTTAATACATTTCTGCACATGTATATGTTTTAAAATCCAGGAAACAGCCAAACCACAAGTTACTTCTTAACACGAATATACATGGTTAACCCTATATTATGCAGCCCCTTTTAAAAAGCACTGATGCACCCGACAGTTATATGTATCATTTCATAAAGAACAACACAAAGCTTACCGTCACTAATACCCAATACCTATAATCACTTAATGTTCTGGAACACAATGCTTTAGAAGGCAAGTTTCTTTTGAAAATGGCTTAAACTCAAGCAGGTGTTTTTTTGCTGAACGTCCGACTTTTATTATTCCAGGAAAGATTTAAAAAATGAAATAAATACCAACCCTAATTGAAATTACTTAAGTATTCAAGTCTATAAAAGGAGGAGGTCTGCGGTCTATTTGTAATTAGGTTTTAGATCGTTGGTACGAAACTGTAAACTTGCTATTCAGACCACATAAAAATGGTTTAGAATGGTGGTCATTTTAATAAGGTAACACTTCTTAATTAAGAAAAACCTTGGTGGAACAAAAGTCTATGAAGGATTTGGCTCTCCTGTTGTAAAATAAGTTCTTAGAGATTTAAAACAAATACTCATTAAGGCAGAGCTGACATTTATTTCCCAGGAAGAATGACGACTGGGCCATTTTATTTAAAGGAAATCTATTAGGAAATTGATTTTGGAAAGCTTGTCAAGGAGTCCGAATCCAGCTTCTTCAGTGGCACGTGTAGCAGAATTATAGTAGTTCCTTCTAGCATTATTGAAAAATTTCTAATTGGATCAGGAAATTAATGTGGCCTGGACTCAAGGGGTAGGGAAGGCAGCTAATTTTAAAAAGTCAATTGTTAAGAATCACATTATCTTTGAGCCTAAGTTTAATAAATGTCAGCTATCAGAAATGGAACGCCCCCCAGCCCAATTCCATTTTATTCCCTATATGGGTAAAGTGACTGCAGGACAGATGGCGTATGTGAATTGATGGTCACGTTCCTTGATGCCGGCACAGCCTCGGTCCCTCTCAAGGAATAGGCCAGCTCCCCGTCGCCTCTCCTGGTAGGATCGCTCTACCGATAAACCTGAACATGCCACCAATTTCAGAAAGATCAACCATCCTTTTCTCAAAGTGTTGCCTTTTAAAATGGCTAACATGAAACCTCCAATATCTGCTCTAAAGAAAAAGCTTGACCTGCTGGAAGGTGTTCCTGGAAATACACCCCAGCAGCTCGAGCCGGACAGGGAAGTGTTTAGCTTGTTTGGTGGGGTACACATCTGTACTGCAGGGCAGCTGTCTCAGGAGTGGGCAGAGCGGTCAATTCGTCGGCCGTAACACTCTGGCAAACATTTATGTGTACGAATTGAGTTGTTCTTTTGACCGAGACTGAATATCTTGCAGTTCCTGTTCTTCCTTTGCTTTGATATCCTGGTAAGCCTGCATTTTGCTTGCATCCTTTAAGTAAGCCCAGTTAGAAGACAGTATCATGAGGAAGTGGATCTGGAAAAGAAGGGTGAGCATGATGGCTAGTGAGCATGTCAGAAGGCAAAGCAAGCTGCTAGGCAGATTAGACGGTTTTTACTATCAAAAGGGAGAGGGTTATTCTGTATTAATTCTCATTCTGCTGTCAGAGCCATCAGATTCTGGAAGCATGCTCCACTAGTATGCTTAAGAGTAAGAGGCTGAAGAAAAGTTAGTATACAAACACGATGAACTGAAAAAAATGGCCAAAGTTATTGTTAAGAAAAAGCAAAAATGAAATAGGAGAGAGTGGTTTTTACTCCCCCCCCCCCCCCCATTTTGGGAGTAATTTTAACAACTAACATAGACGTTCGGAAACACCTGGTGTGCTTATTTTAAAATCAGTGCGGGGCAAAGGTCTTCCCTCTCTGTGGATAAAAATCAGTTCCCCAAAGGCCTACAAGTGAATGATACTTATTTTGAGTAACTCATCAACTACACAGTTAACATGGGAAAATTAAGACCTCTAAGCACAGCCTGCAATCTGTGTGAGCATGTGCTTAGGGGCGCACCTCCAGTTTTCGTTCTAAGACTGCCATGAGTGCAGGTCCCAAATGTACAAATCCTTCTTCTTTACAGTGGGGGCAGCCAACACTTCTTGCCCACTCATTTTCCTCCAAAATCTACATCTCCAGTTCCTCCTATTTCCTTTTCAACGTATTTGAGACTTTCAGATCCAGGCACAATGAATCTGATGTGCGGTGTGAGACCTGGCTATGAGGAATCAGGGGCTCCGCACCGGGAACACAACACCACCAGGTAAGGGGTGACTGGGTGGTGCAGAGAGAACACACACCCCACGTACAGATCCTGGTCTCACAGAAGGTAACGGGGTGCCCTTTATTCTTCACATTGTCCTCTAGCTGGCAGGCTAATTGGAGGGGCATGTATTTGGTAGTGAGCCATGTAATCAGAAAAAAAAGTTTTAGTCAAATTTAAAATATGTTTGCCTTTTTTCCAGAGTCTAAGAAAACAAAAAAAATCCAGATGAAAACGCATCTCTCTGCCATCTCTCCAGCACTGGTATTGGTTATCAAGCAAGCAACAATAACGGACAAGGCAGGTATTACAAAGTTTTAACACTTCATTTAGAGAAACTGCTCAAAGTTCAAGAGAATTATTTTTTTTTAACGGATGCTCACCAAGGTCAGTACATAACTGAATTCTTTTCACAACGTGGAAATAGCCAGATCTCATCATTTTGTAATTCACTCAGGGTAAGGCATCTAATTAGGCTACAATGCAAAATGAGTAGACTAAAGCTATTTACAAATTACTGTCACCAAACTGCAGCAACCTAGACTCGGCTTTAGTCTGGGGCGTCAGGGAGATTTCAGGCTACCGAGGAGAGCTCCCTACAGCTCCTTGTTGGCCTTAAGCAATTTAGAATTTAGTGCAGCAATCTTCCCGACTCTTAAACTTCAAGACGGCATAGTTATAGGTAGTAGCCATCATGTAGATCAGCTGGTGGAAGAGAACAGAACACGACAGTAAGATACAGGCAGTCCCCCCAGCGTGGCTGCTTTCCCGTTTATTATCACCCGGAAGGGGTTCCTATGTAGCACACCGACTTCCTCTCACTTCACGTACACGCTGCTAATCCTGGCCTCTGCCCTCAGGCCGTTTATTACGAAGACTTGGAGGTGTTGAAAGAATCAGAGCGCCGGGGCAGCAGCCTGAGCCATGAAGCTCCAGGCCCCGTGTCCCCTGGTCTGCCCCAGCCTGCCTCCTCGGCCGGCCCCTAGCTCAGCAAGCACACAGGTCGCCGCCGGCATGGCACGGGCCGTTCTCTGCAGGGCCTAGTAAGGAGGAACTCTCTTCCAAGCTCATGCCATTTCCCTCTGGGTCTGCCAATCCTAGAGCTCTCGAAATCCCAAACCGAGCCCTCCCGACTTCTAGCTGTACACGCGGAGGCCCACAGAATCCCAGGGCCCTTTACAGGTGCTCCTTGTTAGCTGTGGCTTCCCTGTGCGCCCATTTCCCTTCGTGCGACCATCACTGCTTATGGCACGGCCATGGTCACTGGGGGACACGCAGAGTGGGGCAGAGGTTTAGTCTCCCAGCTGCGGTCAACCAAGGCACCACGCTGCTTGCTTGTCTCGGACTGTAGCCGAGCAGCCTTGGTGCGGGCTAGTTAGTGCTACGGCGTTTTGTGATGTTTCCTAACCGTAGTGCTGAATGAAGGGCTCTCGACAGCCTCCAGAGAGCAAGAAGGCTCGGAGGGGCCACGGGGCTTCATTCAGGTTGGAGCTGCTACAGTGCTGAGACCGGGAGTTCACTGTTAATACAGCTGTGGTCTCTACTCAATACGATGTCTTTGAACAAAACCACATGAAGCAAGGTTAGGTGTTGTTCCGTTTGACAACAAATGGTGTGACCAGGCGCTGGCAGAAAATGAACCCTGTGTTTCCCTCTAGAAACAGTGGCTCAGGGTTGCAGGAGGCTTTATAGAACAAGCTCAACCGTAGAGGTATGTAGGTGTATAAGTACATATTTCCACTTGGAAATTAAGATTTCTTGCCAAAGAAATGGGTAATGCCTCCCACGAGTAGCTGTCAGTGACCCAAGTCCTGCAAGTCAGGGCGGAATATGCACCCCTGGCCTAGGCCAGGCCTGGGTAACGGGCGGCCCAGCTTCAGCTGCCCTCTCTTCTTCCCACAGAATCCAGATCCCTCCGGGCCCAGACAGGCAACCGGGACTGCCTGCGCTCCAGCCCAGATGGAGCCAGGGCTGCGCTCCGGACGGTATGGCCGGAAGGCAAATCTGGCGCTGGAGCCTCGAGCGGGGAGCTGCGCTAGGCCGGGCCCGGGGCCGTTGCTACTCACCAGGGCGACGACAGTGGCACCAGCTCCGGCGCAGGCCACGATGAACAGGTGGTAGGACATGTAGAACTAGAGAAGAACAGGGCACAGGTGAGCGTTGGCTGTGGAAGGAACGGGCGTCCCCCCGTCCTGTGTGCACGCCCCAGCTGCCCACCGCCTGCCCCTGACGGGGGCACTTCTAAAGCTTCCTGATGCCCGGGCTGGACCCGTGACCAAGTAAGCGGCAGTAGCCAGGCCTCCGCCGTGAGGATAATTCTCCTCGCTGACTGCTCTGTGCCGTCACCTTTGGGAGCCCCTGCTTGGAACCAGGCCCTGGTACGGATACGCAAACTGGCTGACATTTCAGTAACTCACTGCTTTCCCAAAGCAGGCTCGGATTCTCTTAAGTATGCAAGCTCCCACTAGTGCACTTAAAAAAAATGTTCTTTTATGAACAGTTACAAACCAATGCCTAAAGAATAGTCCAAGGTCTGATTTCAAACCAAAGTGGGTTAGGATATTCTGCTAGTTAAGAGTGAAGCAGTGATCAACTGTGATTAGATTTAGAGAAACTGGGCTTCTATACAAATTCAAGGGGATCTTTTCCATGAAAATGAACCTGCATTTGTTCTGTGATGAATGTCCTACTTTGAAAAGCTATGTGAAGGTGAAAAAGAATCTACATGTATTTTCAGATGGATGAGACTAGGACCACTCTCAAATTATCGCCCAAGGAGAAAGCTCTCTGAGTGCTAAGGATCCTCACTGAACCGGCTGGACCATGGGAAAGGGGGCATTTTCTAGGTAAAAAATGCATGAATGGGGGTAAAGACAGACTGTTTGATCTAAAAAGTCTGCAAAGAAAAGCTTCCCTTACTAGCATTTGCACCATCTCCTGTTCTTTCTACCTCAGAGGGCCCTTTCCTCAGCCTGCTTTGCTAGGGGACCGTGTCCAGGCCCTGACAGGCGAAGGGTTTATTTACCTCATTGGTGTTGCAGATGTTCTCAAGGGCGGAGCCACAGATTCTCCCAGGGAAAGCATTCCAAGGAATGATACCTGTGAAGTGAATCCCAACAGAATGTTAGTTATCAGCGGCCCCCACAGTGCCCCGTGCTCTCACTGGTCCTCATCCACACTTGACAGCCCTGCCCTCTGCAGACCAGGCTGTTTAGAATCAGTAAGAAGTCCTCCTTAGCAGCACGAGAGCAAAGTCAACTAGTCCATAAGAGCCTTAAGACCGGATTTGTTTTCCCTACCAATTGTGCTCGCTTTAGTTGACCTCCTATTTGTAAAAATTAAAGGTGTAGAACCCCCACCCCCCTACAGCATTTCCCAGTCTGTGGACTTCCTACTAAAGTCCCGAACTGGGGAGTCTAGAGGTAATTTGGATTTTGTAGGTCTTTTATATTCATTTTCATTGGGATTGAAAATCCAATTGGAAATCTAAAAAGGGAAACACTGTGGAGTCCATCCCCCCTACCCCGTGTCTCCCACTGGAACCCTGACTCCTCTCTACCACGCCATGGCCCACCGGGTTGCTGTTCTCCGTGTCACCATGTAGTAGGTGTGTGCTTTTAAAGATTAAACACAGCTCGAGTTACTCTTCTCCCCGGAGGTAAGGAAGGCTTTCTTTAAAAAGTCCCTTATCCCCGGGGCGCCTGGGTGGCTCAGTCGTTGGGCGTCTGCCTTCAGCTCAGGTCATGATCCCAGGGTCCTGGGATCGAACCCCGCATCGGGCTCCCTGCTCGGCAGGAAGCCTGTTTCTCACTGTGCCTCCCTCTCTCTGCCAAATAAATAAATCAATCTTAAAAAAAGTCCCTTATCCCTTACATGGGCCAAGAGATGCTTTAGGAGAATGGGAAATGACAAGTCCTCATGGGGTCAGTGAAACTAGTGATTTCAAATATAGAACACTTAAAACTAGGATCACTGATAGCCAAAAGTGTTTAGTGAAAATATTTAATAAGGAAATTACAAATACTTTAAAAAATCATCTTTATGCTCTGTTTTCAAACCACCAGTGAGGCTGAATCTTGCTCTTTATGAGAAAACAGTACTCCAATGGGCAGTCCAAGTCTCTCATTAGGTTGTAAGAGAAGACGTTGAAGCCAAGCCACATGGGAAAAACAAGAATCACAAATGAAATAGTCCTCTCTCCCGAGAAATCTTGTCTTTAATTTTAATGAAAAGTTCTTTCCACCCCCCGCCTCGCTGTTTCTGCCAGGAACACGATTCCCTAGCATCTTGGCGAGAAGCACTCATTAAACTCCTTACTTAGGAGGCTGCCTCTCCGTTTAATTGGCAGGAGGAGCAATGGCCCCTTCTGTGGCTTGTCAAAATGAACCAACGTTAGCTGCCTATTGCGAGTATCCCATTCATTAGAAAATAGGTTTGAAGGGGTTTCCAACAGTCGGCTTTTATAGAGTTCAGTCTGATGACTTTAAAATATGTCTGGATTTTGTTGTGGTTTCCAGGACAGATGAAGTTTAAGCAGTTGGTCATTTTAAAAGACCGGATTTGAAGAGTGGGACATGGAAATTAATTGGACTACAGTGTATATACAATATTTTGGATAAAGAGTTGAATGGTACAAAACTGAAAAGAAATTGAAAAAAAAAATCTGTAATCTTTTGATGTCCAGAAGTCTGGTTATAATGCACTGCTCCTTGATAATAATACAGTACAAAAAGTTTCCTTTACTACATACTTGAAAATGCAACCAAAATTTGCATTACAACTAAGAGCCTAAGTGATCTTTCCCTCCAGAAAACAGAGCATACGTTAAGAGTATGTACTATTCCAACAGAAGAACGTATGACAGCGATCACAATGATTAAAAAAGCCACCCATGTAATCGCTAAGGTGCAGACAACTGCACCAAGAGGGTAGAGGTTCAGCGGGGCAATGAAAGGAGACGGTACCATATTGTCGGATATCCACGCAGATCTGCTCCACAGCGGCCGTGCCGTTGGTCTGGGGTGACTTGATGACCTCACAAGTTGACCAGATGTTGTAGAACATAAACACGGGCACGGCGGAGAAGCCAAACACGCCCAGCCAGGCCACTCCCAGCACGTAGGTGAGGAACACGAACTGAGCCGAGAAGGAGAAAGAATCATCACCAAGGGGGGCAGGGTGCAGCACCTGGGGACAAAATGCTTCCACAGCTCTGGCTGGACACCGAACCCGTGGCCTGCATTCCCGGCACCGCCTGGGCCACCAGAGCGCCTGGCAAAGTGACAAGGGAGAGGAGAAGCGAGGGCTGGGCCGGGGCCGTCATGCTCTCTAGAGCTGCACGATGGAGAATGTGACTGCCCAAAGCCACCTCAGGGACTTTGTGCAGGTCCCCCTCTCAGGAGCTGGCTCCCCCAGCCGTGATCTCCCTGGTCCAAGGTTGCAGAGCGAAGTCGTGGTGGTTGCCTCCCTGCCGCTCTTTCCCATACTTACCGTGCTGAGTGGCGGGCTGCTTTCACGGGCCTTTACTCTATACGACGTGTGCGTGGTACAGTTACAAGTGCAACAGGAAGCCCTTTCTCAAAAGGAACTTCCCTGGTTTCCCAGTCCCGAGAAATCACTGAACGCATTAGGTTGCAGTCTGAACACAAGCTGAAGGCACAGTGTCAGATACAATTCCCATCTCCCTCTCCCGTTTCTCGTCTGGAAGATTCACAGCAGCTCTGCGCACACGGCCGCTCTTCATCCGGTTCCGCACACGGGGCCATGGCCAGCCTCAGGAAGAATGGCATCCTCTGGCTTCGCTTTACTTCCTAACCTGCCTTGACTGCCAGTGTGCACAGAACGTGGAAAGGCTGTTCCAAAAACGGCATGTCATGGTACTCATATTTTCAGAACATGCACCCACAGAGCTTGTGGGCGACACGCTGGAAATCTAATTTGGCTTTTGTTTTTTTCAGGCGGTGCTGAAGACCTGCAGACTCAGTCTCACTTTCCGTACTGCAAGGAAGAGCTGGAGGGTCTCAGGTCCGCCTGGGGGGCGGGCTCACACAGGCCGCCCCCGGCCGCCCCGGCTGAAGTCGGGTCAGTGCTTTTGCTTTTATTGCAAGGGCATTCATACTTACAGAAGCGTTTGCATTTCTAAAGACATTCAAAGAAACCGATTTCAGCCGTTTCTCACTCCCTGTTGCCCCTGCGCTTATGGATGGGCTGCTCCAGACTAGGCTGGGTTTTCTTACCCACCCTTCAAAGGAATCCTTTCTTCTTAGTAACTCCACAAAGACGTGAACATTGCCTTCTAGCGGTGGTCAGGGCTCCGCAGGGCAGGCCTGTGGAGAGCGCCCCCTGCGGACCATTCCTGGCCTGGCGGCCTGAGGCCTTCACAGGCGCTTCCTGAGCGCGCCGCCCAGCAGCAGCTTCGCATCAGGGACCGGTGAGCACCAGGCCTGCTGGTGAACCAAGGGCAGCTCCGCTGTCCCGGGTGGACAGGGCTCACGGAGCTTTCTGTTGGGAGCACGTCTGCCCCAGCTGTCGTCAGGGCTCCCCGGTCACCTCCGACTTCCTAACATGCTCCAAGGCAGGTCTGCTCCATGGTTCCCTTGAAGGTCCAGTCATACCTCCGAGATACTGCGGTTTGGTTCCAGACCATCACAAGAAAGCGAGTCAAATTAATTTTGGGGTTTCCCAGTGCAAAGTTCTCATTATACTGTAGTCTGTTAAGTGTGCAAGAGCATTAGGTCCAGAAAAGACAAGGTCCCGACCTTCAAGAAAATATACTTTATTGCTAAAAACTGCTAACCATCATCTGAGCTTTGAGTGAGTCAGTCTTCCAGCTGGTGGAGGGTCTGGGCTTGATGCTGGCTGCTGGCTGATCAGCAATGAAATTCGTTGCATTGCTGACTCTTCCCTTCACTCAGGATTTCCCTGCAGCACGCCGTGCTGGTTGAGGGCACTTTACCCAGAGAACTTCTTTCCGAAATGGACGTAATCCTCTCCAGTACTGGCACTACTGCTTTATCAGTAGCCCTTTTAGGCACCAGCTGCTAACAAGAGACTCAGCCTGCCCTTTGCAACTTTAAAACCAGGCATTGACGACTTCTCTCTAGCTGTGAAAGTCCTAAGGGGCATCTTCTTCCAGTAGAAGGCTGTTTCTTCTACATGGGAAATCTGTTGTCTGCCAGTCACTTGAGCCGGATCCTCTGGATCACTTGCTGCAGCTTCTCCATCAGCATGTGCTGCTTCACTTTGCACTCTGATGTTATGGAGTCGGCTTCTTTCCTTAAACCTTATGAACCAACCTCTGCTAGCTTCAGACTTTCCTTCTGCAGCTTCTTCACCTCTCAGCCTTCACAGAACTGAAGAGAGTTAGGGCCTTGCTGTGCATTAGGCTTTGACTTAAAGGAATGTTCCAGCTGGTTTGCCCTTCTGTCCAGAGCACTACAACTGTCTCTTATCACTTGTGTGTTCACTGGACTAACACCTTTCATTTCCTTTAAGAACTTTCCTGTGCATTCACTCCTTGGCTGTTTGGCACAAGAAGCCTAGCTTTCGGCCTATCTGGGCTCTCGACCTACCTTCCTCACTAAGCTTGGTCACTTCTAGCTTTTGGTTGAAAGTGAGAGACGCGTCACTCTTCCTTCCCCTTGAACACTTAGAGGCCATTGTAGGGTTAGTAATTGGCCTGATTTCAATACTTTGGTGTCTCAGGGAATAGGGAGGCCCGAGGGAGGAAGATGGGGGTGGGGGGAATGGCCAGTCTGGGGAGCAGGCAGACCACATACAGCATGTATTAGTTAAGTTTGCCATCTTACATATGTGCGGTTTGGGGCACCCCAAAGCACTGATCACCATGACACACAGAATAACGGAACAGGTTGAAATGTTGTAAGAATTACCAAAATGTGACAGACACGAAACAGGCAAGTACTTTGGGAAAAATGGTGCCGACAGACCTGCTGGGCACAGGATTGCTGCAACCCTTCCGTGTGTAATGAAGTCCAATAACGCGAGGGATGCCTGTATGAAGCCAACCCGTGTTCAAGGTACCCAGCGTGGCTTTTCAACTTTTTGGGAACAGAGCTTTTCTTCAATAAAATTGAACATGTAAAAGGTAAAAGTGAGCTATGCTGGTGGGCAGTGGCGGGGGGGGGGGGGGGGCTTCGAGCCTGACATGTTGGGCCAGAAGCCCCCATGCGCACTCGTGCCTCGTCCACAAGAACCACTCCAAACACAGGCCCAGGTGCTCTCCCGCCTAGCCACCTGGCACGAGCTTCTGGCACTCTCTACCATCCCCCTATTTAACGCCTGGTACGAGGTAAACTGAGGCACGTTAAAATGTTTCACGAACTGTGAAGATGCCTTTGGGCATACACTCCAGTGCAGTGGGGCAGCACCAGCTTGAAAGTAGTGCGAGGGGCCCCAGGGACGCCGGCTAGCAGACCCGGAAGCCCAGCTCAGACCCTATGTAACAGGCTCTAACTGAAGCAGCCGTCTTATTTGGGAAGGCCTACTGGGCTGTTTAGGATGGCTGGTTCTCAAGTTTCCTTTTCTGGGATTCGAGCGCCTCGGCTCTGGCTTCAGTTGCTTACACGGGCTGCCAAGGGATCAGGGCCACCTCAGTCCCTCGGCCGCCTTTGTTGAGTGACTTCGCGAAGACTCCATCCTCAAAATGTTCAACACCAGGCAGGTGTGCCCTGAGTCCGGGCAGAAACGGGCCCCCTTGACTGAGGTGGGGGAAGCAGCCCGAGGTCCCCCACACACATCTACTTTCTGCTGCTCTTTCCCCTAGGCTCCTGACTTCTCTCTTTCCTCCTACAGTTGCTTCCTACCCCAAAGTAAGCACTCCCCCAAGTTGAAGAGTCATCACATCTTTTTTCTTTAAATAACAGCTTTATCGAGGTAGAGCTTGCACTGTGAGTTTTAAACTCATTTACTCCCTTGTTCTGTGGACTTCACCTTAAAAAGCCAAACTGAAATGACAATCCAACAGGGGATGTGGAATCGGAGGGGTTCCCATCACCCAAGAACTAAATGGTTAAACAAGTGAGCGGGGGCCTCACTGCCGTAGGTAGTTTTAGGAGCACACCGTTCGTCCCGCCAGTGCCACTCTGGAGAGCATGGATGTATGGGGACCCACGCACGGATCCTGCAGGGGCCCCGCCAAGGCCGAAAGCCCGACGGCACCATTCTGAAGTCCTACACGCTGTCATTCAGGTGAGCTCACATGGTGCCATCCGGCCCCACACAGCGCCGTGTCCCCTGGCTGATGCCAGCCGGGACTGCGACACAGAGCAGCGCCTGGCCATGGTGCAAGACCTCACTGATGTGAAAGAGTCACAGGGCACAGAGAGGCTCCGGAGCCTGGGGGTGGGGGGTTGTCTAGGCCCCGGCCTCCCGCAGGAGCGTTGTCCGCGCGCGCATCCCAGCTGGCGGCCCTGCCCTCAGGAAGACTGTCACAGTTACAGGCTGGACGTAGTCGTGCTGTGGGAACTAAGCACTGGCCCAGCCCCTGATGGAGCATAGGACGGGCAGTGTGGGAGCCTGCTGGAGGGCGGAGCCTGGGCAGAAGGAGAGGGGCTTGCCAGAGAAATTTCCAGAGCTCACCGGGTCAGAGATGCCAGCCCCAGAGGTGCCACTTGCTGTTGCCTGGAGGTTCAGATGACAGGGAGGTGGGCATTCATACCAAGAGTGACATGGAGATAGATAGCCAAGGCTATATCAAATTATTTGCATCCTTGGGGGGGGGGCATGTCCTTGGCCCCTTCCTTGAACCCCAGGACAGTCCTTCCATCTCTGGCTGTTTCTTAGTTCCCCCATGAGGCCTCCTTTTCTTGGGTCTTCCTGGGAGAC
>NC_138385.1:97528011-97562510 GCF_054177405.1 Leptonychotes weddellii | reverse complement strand
AAGACAAAGGCGAGGGGGTGCCGGGACAACACGGAAGTTACGTCCTTTCACTGTGCCACCTTCCTACTTGAAAACCCTCCGGCGCCCTTACTGCCTGCCTATTCCGAAGGGAAATGCTTACTACTCCAGGCAGATGTTTTAACTTACTACCGCTAATAAGCTGGAGGTTCTTTTGATACTCCCACCTCCAACACTGTGGGGACAACGTTGGCGTCACGGACACTCCATCCGGGCTCGATGGTCTCCTAGCTTTCACCAAACGCAAAGAACGAGCCAGAGGCGTGGCTCCGGCTGCAAGTCAGACACTCAGAGGCTCGGACTCACCATGCCACTGATGCAGCGGCCGCAGGCAGTGGTTTTAAACTCGCCGTGCAGCTCCTTCACCGCACTCGTGGTGTAGAAGCCCTCGGCCAACAGAATGATCCCGTACAGGAAGAAGAAGGACGCGATCCCGTAGATGACATACTGCATCAGCTGTATTCTGCGGGAAGGAGGACGAGATCCGGAAAAGTGACAGTCACCACATGGCGAAGAGAAGACGTTTGGGGCCTCTGGAGGGAGGGCATGAGGCCGAGCCACGTCCCGTGACCCCTCCCACCCCGCTGATGGCTGCGGCGGGCTCACGGGGCATCCCGGGCAGGCACCCCTGGCCACCCGACAGCAACCTGGGCCTTTCTTCCGAGGAGGGCCCAGGGTTGAGACGGACGACATTCTGGGGCCGGGGAGAAGGCTGCTTGGTCAGGGGCGGGCGGAGGCCCGGTTGTCATCTTTGCACACGCACCCGCGTCCTGGGGCCTGAGGGGGAGAATGCTCATTCTGCACGCGAGCAACCACAGGCACGGAGACGCTAAGTCTCCCCTCCGAGGGCACGCAGTCAGGGGCAGAGCCGCCATGGGAGCTCTGCTCTAAGGACGCATGCCCTTCCTGCCACAGCAGGACACCTCCCAAGCGGGCCCAGCGATCAATGATACTCTGACGGGACCCCCTAGGTAGGCACGCAGGGCTTCGTTAAGGAGCTAAGCTCTGCACGGCCACTCTCGTTACGCCCGGGAAGCATGGGCACGGGCATTTTGGGAGGCTGCCTGTCCCTGGAAGTGATCAAGATCCCTAGCTAGGTAGATCAGTGTACCGTGCCCAGGTTCACTTTGGGTAGCTAGCTCTTGGTCTTCCTTGCACACAGTTGGCCCTCAGCGAGGCCCTGGCCGATCCTCCTTACAACCTCCCCCACCCCTGCGCAGTTCTTTGGATGTCTTGCGAACAGATAAAAGAAGAAGAAAATTCCCTAAGGACTTGCATCATCATTCCATTACTGTTCAATAAGAATTCATTCAGGCCTTTCTCCGTCTGGTAGAGAAGTTCCTTACCAGCACAAGATACCTACAAGCTGTGAGACACAGGGAGTGAGGGAAAGAGAAAGACAACTGGAGAAAGCAAAGGAAAGGGGAATATTTGAAGGAAACGAATGCGTTGCTGCTGAGAATTCCAGGATGGGAAGGCAGAGATTCGGGCCTAAAGCCCTGAAATTTCCCCCTTTTCTGCATTGGAGTACGAATGCAGGAGTAAGAACACTGCTCGTGCAGACTTAAGAGTTGGGGCAAGTCCTCACCAGGGTCCCCATCATGCCAGGGCCGGTCCCCTTTCCTGCGAGGGCCCTGGGGGTGGGGTCTGCTGCCTGGGAGCTACGCAAACTCACTCCCGGAGTGATCGCGGGCAGCATCTGTCCATCGCCTGGCCACAGCCCCCACGTGCACGGCTACTGGGCATGGCGTCCCCTGTGTGCACCTGCGGAGACCCCTCCCTCAGGCCCCAGACGCCCCCGGGGCCAAACACTCACTGTCTTCTTGGCCCTTTCCTTTCTCCTCTCGTGGGATTTTTCTCTACCTGCATCCAAATAAGCTTTAACGAAAAGCATCCCTTTTCTGCCAGGAGAGCTCGCTCGTCATTCTGAAAACATCACGGGGTAGTCGCATCTCAAATACATTTCTACGGGGAAGCAGGTACTTACACCTCACTCAGCAAGGCATGGTCACTGGTGTTGGTGGAGAAGTGTTGCTCAAGGATCGCCACAGTGCCCGCGAGGGCCACATGCCCACAGCCACAGAACAGGGCCACCCCAG
This sequence comes from Leptonychotes weddellii, assembly GCF_054177405.1. Taxonomy (NCBI): domain Eukaryota; kingdom Metazoa; phylum Chordata; class Mammalia; order Carnivora; family Phocidae; genus Leptonychotes; species Leptonychotes weddellii. The sequence goes on along the minus strand of NC_138385.1, from coordinate 97,560,393 downwards.
AGAAGCAGAGGATGGTGGCCACCAGAGAGGCGTAGGGGACTCCTCCCAGACACTTGATGCAGCATTCAAAGCAGCCTGGACCCAAAGGAGAGAAAACGCAGTGGTTACGGGCAAGAGGTCTGTGTCTTCATCAACACCACACCTTTGCAGAGAGGGTCTCTCTTGCCATGTCCCCCCTCATACTCCGTGGTTAAGCTCGACATGCCGAGGGCCAGTGGGGTGGCTGTCCTCGGCTCACATTCTGTGGGGGAGGACCCCGGGGCTCCAAGAGGGGACATAGCTTAATTTACTCGGGGTGAGGAGCAGAGCAAGCAGCGAACAGTCAGGGAGCAAGTCACAATTCTAGGGCTTCCTCAGTGACCTGGGGCTGGCCGGGGGCGGGGGGGCTGCTCCAGTGACTGGGAGGGATAGTCAGTCCACTAACAAAGTCAACAGAGAGGACAGCAGTGAAGCTGCGGTTCCACACATAATAGCGACCCCCCAACCTCAACCTTGGGGGGTTTCAAGTACCTCTATTTCTGTAGCAGCCAATGGCTTTCTCCCAGCCTTTGACCTCCTGGGCAACCAGAAGCAGCAGATACAGTAATTACACTGTTGCTGGGTTCAGAAAAATATCAACATGGTCATTTTGGAAAGGTGATGGGTCTTTTTGGTCCCTATAAGTACAAAGTCACCAACATCCACTCAAGTGGGTCCACTCAAGTTTCATTCATGTCAACATCAAATCCCCTCATCTTTTAATAAAAATGTCTCCCCAGCCCAGGCAACACTAGCCGTGCATTATCCCTCCTCCTCCTCCTCCTCCTCCTCCTCCCCCCACCCCCCCATGCTTCCACCTGCCTCCTTCCCCAGATATGTGTTCAGAGTAAGAATCCAGAACTGGTGGGTGACATTTAAGTACTTGAAGGAAAAGGAACAGAAGAAAAAAAAAACAAAGACAAAATGAGCATCCATGAAGTGAAATGAAGAAAGAGCCACAATTCACTGTTCATCTTAAGAAGATTTTTCTTCATTTTTAAAATAAACTTTTACTGGAGGGGTCCATAAAGCTCTCCCCAAGGGACAGAGCCAGGTGACATTTTCAGTTCGGAGACATTTGTGTTTCATCTAAAGCAGTGGTAGCTTCGGGATAATGTCGGTACCTCTCCTGACCTCCCGTCCCTGTTTATATCATCCAGGCCCTTTAAGTAAATGCCTTGTCAGGGAAATCGAACCTGAATGCATTATGATGTTTAACAGCGATCGAGAGCAGTTCATTACTTCAAGGCAAGCACATTAAGCCAGCTGATTTTTCCCCCCAAATGGTCTTTACAGTAGACAGGGAATGACTACCCAGCATAAAGCACTGGAGACGGGCTTCGCCATTTTGAGGAGCATCCCATTCAAAAGTTGCATTTGTCTAAACCCACAAGAGAGAACTATAAACTCTCATTACCAGATTTCTCTTCAGTTCACTGGAAAATAAAAAAGGTCAAGGCTTCAAAAGTAAGTGTGCTTTCGTTCATTTCAAAAGATGGCTGGCTGTCATCATGGAGACCAACCTCTGTGAAATGGATTTATGAAACTACGTACAACGGGAACCAGTGCACAGAACAGTTCAAGTTCACTAGCAAGTCAGTACCTTCAAGAGCTTTGGATACTTGAGATTTGGGACAAGGATGATGGAGTTCCACCTGTCATACAGCTTTCTGGGGAATGGGGGGCTGGGGGGGACCAGGGAGAAGCAGGCCACTGAAAGTCCAAGTTCTCTCCAGACTGGCAAAGCAAGAGAAACTACAACCCTCAGCCTCGTGCCCCACTACGTAAAGAGCAAGCAGACCCACGTGTGTGGTGTCGTTCACGCCTTCCCCCATTCTCAGCCTGTAGGATGGTGTGAAGCCCAAGATGAACGCCTGCTTCCCTGGCTAACGAGGTAACCACTGGTTCCCACTGAACAGCGATGTGTGGCCTTGGGACTGTGCTGTCCGAGAGAGTAGCCAATAAAAAAATTCAGTTCCTCAGTTGTACCAGCCGTGTTTCCCATGCTCCACAGCCACACGTGTGAGGGCCCACCGTACTGGACAGTAAATAGGGAACATTCTATTCTCACAGAACCCGGCTTCGGAAGATACATTTCTGACTTGCCACCTCTTCTACTTTCTGAAAAGTGAGCTGGTTCTTGGGAGTTTTTACTTCGGATTTCAGGAATCCCGGTACTTTTTGAAGCCCTACAGGGTGCTAAGCACCGTGCTTGGCACGGGGGATACAAATACAAAAGAAGACGTCTTCTTTGCCTTCCAGGAGATCAGTTGAAGCTGTAGGCAGTCAAGTCACATCGCTATTGTGTGACAAGGGCCAAGTTCTAGACGGCAGGAGAGCCAGAGGATGGTGGGCCAGGGGAAGGGAGACAGGAGGACAGGAGGGAATACATTCCTATGAGAGAGGAGTCGGGAAAGGCCTTCTGCAGAAAGACCTAGCGTGCAGGCTACGCACACGGCTGCCACGGGCACATCAGCTGATCCAGGGTTCATTACTTCCTGCGTCCACGTTTCAGAAAGCCTACATCCTTCCTCAACGCGAGTGAGGGTGCGCCTGCCCTTCAACGACAGAACTTAGCCTTCCAAATCCACAGCTGCCACTTCCAAAGAGTCTTTCATCCAAAGGGTTAGAGCATTCTGCTCCTTTCAAAGCCACGATCACAGCTGCTCCCTGGCTCAGAAAGACAAGTGGGGTTAGAAGCAGGGTGCCATCCAGTCCCTGATTTACCAGCAGAGGAAGGCTCAAGTTTCCCTCCGATTTCTCGCTCTCGAGGACTCCAGATACCCCATGCAGAGGTCGAGTTTTATAACAGCAGGGAAAACCAGGGACTGGAGAATTTGGGGGATCACGTCAATGAATCATACTCTCAGCACACGCCAGTGCTCCTACGTTTGCAGCAAATGATTTTATTTGCAGCTGTGGGAACTGGTTCCCACACAAAACAGAAGTCACCACATTGGTCACTGTTGTTCCACACAGACAAAACTTAAAAAAAAAAAAAGATTTATTTGACAGAGAAAGAGAGAGTGCAAGCACAAGCAGGGGGAGGGTCAGAGGGAGAGGGAGAAGCAGGCTCCCCACTGAGCAGGGAGCCCGATGCGGGGCTCGATCCCAGGACCACAGGATCACGAGCTGAGCCGAAGGCAGACGCTTCACCGGCTGAGCCACCCCGGCACCCCCAGACAAAACTCTTATGGACCCTGCCGGCCAATGTGAGTAGAAGCTTCTGGAACACAACATGGGAAGAATATGCAGGAAATAATATAGCTGGACGCAGCTATATTCTACCTCGCCTGGTCAGCGATCTGCGGGGCTAAAATTGCATGTGTGGTGGCTACCTGATCTTCTATGAATGGATCACCCCCACTGGACCTTCTAGGTCAGTCTAGAAGCTCTCTCTAGCCAAGTATGTAAGGTATCTTTGAGAAACCCAAACGGGCCAGAATGGGCTTTCTAACTATGGGTATCAATACGGTTCGTGTTCGCACGTTAACAGCGTTTCTCGTTGGAAATGCAGGCAGGTACGTATGTGGCAGAGGGGTACTGGAGGCCAGGACGGTTCCGTGTGCTCAGGCCAGCCGCCCAGGCAGGCGACCTGTGCTCTCGCGGGGCCCCGTGCTTGGCTCAATGCTCTGCTACTTTTTCCCCTGACATGCCCACAGGAGCACTCGGAGTCATTTCCCAGTGTCAGCGATACGGCCGAGAAAGGCGGCCTTCGCCTTGCCATGCTGAGCACAGCGGCCCGGCCCTATAGGGAGACTAGCCATGGGCCGGAAAGAAGGACTTCTCCCTTCCCTCTGGAAGGGAGGAGCAACCTCCCACTCTTACAACCATCACTGTCAAGGCTCTAGGTTCTCCCAAACCAGGGTTCTCCTAAACACAGCCCGGGTTTTTGCACATAAAGTCTTTCTGGGACAGAGTTTTCCCTCTTCGTTCACAGGCCGTGGCCACCTGTGGCCTGCAGGGGTGCGTGGAGTAGCCGGGACAGGACGGAGAGCAGAGAGCAGCAGCGCCTCTGTGCATACTCAACATGCAGATCCCTGCATCCCCGCCCCCTCCCCGAGCAACTGCTTCAGAAACTCGGGGGGCAGACCCAGTAATGTGTGCTGAGCAAGCCTCTGCGGGGGGGAGCTCCTCATGGAGGCTCAAACTGGAGCACCCCGACCCGAAAGAATCACACCAGCTCTTTACTCTGTCAGCTCTAGCTGTTTTCTTTGATGACCGGCCAAACTCCAGCACAATAAAAACCTAACCACAAAGGGATTCCTGGCTTGTGGCCAAGACGGAATAACGGGGACCTGATTTGTTCTCCTGCCTGAAACACCCGAAAAACTGGACAACAGTAGGAAACAATGGTCTTTAAGATATTAGACGTCCGGCCATGAAGAACCGTCCGTGGCTTCCGAGGCAGTTACTAAAATGAACGCTCACCAGAACCAAAGAATCCCCCTCAGATGACCCAAAGCGCGTTGCACGGCAGCAGGGAGCACGGGTCCACGTGAAGGCCCAGCTCGGTACCCGCTCAGGCAAGAGAAACTCCTCCCCATAACCCGTTCCCATCATCATCTCCGGGACTGGGGTCTCTGGAAGGCCTGCTCTCACCGAGACTGTCGGCCGAGCGGAGTCCCAGACACGGGTGTGGATGACAGCATGGGGAGGGAGGGAATGGCTGTCCATTCTTTCATTCTACTTCATTCCATTAGTGCATGTTCCGTGCTCGCCAAGTGTCTCCCAGGTCCCAGGCACCGGGCTGGGTGCTGGGGACTCCGTGGTGGGCTAAGGGAGGCACGATACCCAGTCTAATGGAGTTTAGCCTATGGGGGGAAAGGGACATTAACCAAATGGCTTTACTTCCCAGGTGCTAGAAGAGCAAACAATGGAGATTTATGGAGGCTTGCGGTGGGGTGCAGGGGCAGCTTCCAGAACTTAAACATGAAGGATGGATTTGAATTCATTTGGTAAAGGGAGAGAAGGATGGGTGAGGGAGGGGTTCCAGGAAGGAGGAAGAGCACGAACGGAAGTTCTGTGGTGGAAAAGAGCAGGGTGCTTTCCCAGGCACGAAAGAAGCCAGAGCACAGAGCAGAGGGAGGGCAGGACAAGGCAGGCACAAGGGATCTACTGGAAGCTGGACCACCGAGGGCTTTCGAGGCTGAGTTAAGGATTCTGGACTTTATCCTCAGAAGCAGGTGACGCCACGGAGCATTTTTGTCCGCAGGGAACAGACTGGGGTTGTATAAGAGCGGTCTGGCGGCTGTAACAGGAACGGAGTGGATGTGGAGAGGACTAAGAGCCCAGTGTAATCATTCAGGTGAAAGATGACAGAAGCCTGGACCCGGGCAAAGGCAGCGGAAGCCAAAGAAATGGATGGGTCTGAGAGATGTTGAAGATGTCACATGGGCACAGCTTGGTCTGGATTTGCTGGTGAGGTTGGGGATGGATGGGTGAGTACCAAGGAGGACTCCTAAATGTCTGGCATGTGTAACTGGATGGGTGTTGTGCTGTTCCTTGAGCTAGGGTTGAGCGGAAGAGGGCTAGGCTTGGAGAACAAAGATGACGAGTTCAGTTTTAGATACGTTGAGTTTGAGGAGACCGCATGTCATCTCAAGGGAAGCTTTCCAGTGGGCAACTGGCTTCCTGGCTCTGTAGCTCCGAAGAGTTAAAGCTGGACAGCAGCAAGAACGTTCAGGGACCAAGAAAAGACGCGAGTGGACCATTTGTCAGTTTTTTCAACTTAGACCCTTTGCTTTGCAAAGCATGGTCCTTGGACGAGCAACAGCAACTCCATCAGGGAGCTGGGGAGAAATGCAGACTCCTGGGCCCCGCCCCGGATCAGCGGAATCAAAGTCGGCATTTTCACAAGCCCCTAGGTGATGTGTGCGCAACAGAGCTTGAGAAGCCCATTTCTAGTCAACAGTCCCACCTGCCATCTTCCCAGTCCTGGGGTTGGGGGGGGGTGCGCCCTGACTCCATCTGAAGGGCCCGCTTTTGTGCTCACCCCGTGTTTGGGGTTTTCTCCCTAAGAGGCAGCCCACTGGGCTTGGCCGAACACTCTAGCCACTTGCCAATCAAATGCATGGCAAGTCCCAGGGTCTGCAGTGAAGAACAACAAAAGGTTCCAAGTTGTTCAGCTGTCCCGAAAAGAGTGCAACTGGGCTGCTTTCTCTGGGCCAAGCGAGTACCGCTCACCTCAGAAGTCCGGCAGAGGCTCACGCGGCGCACCGGCGTGGGGCCTGAGAAAGCCCACCTCACGGTCCCCTCCCCCGTGCCGCGAAGGGCGCCTCGACAAAGGGACTGCATCTGGGACTGGGGTTGTCCCCAGTATGAAGTGTCGCAGGCGGCGCTGGTGTTTTCAAATGTGGAGGTGGTGCCAAGGGTCCGCCGAGCAGCCCACGGGTAAAAGCTGATGCTCGCTAAGGGACCTCAGTGCTTTTCCTGGGCACTCCGGAAACCCACAGACTGAGTGTTCCCAAGCGTCACAGCAGCAATGACGCTGAGTAACATGAAGCTGAAAAGGCACAGAAAGCAGGTCTTGACGACTGTGATCTACTCATGTCAACAGAGAGGGAGAAAAAAAAATCAACGCTAGGATTTCCAGTACAGTTTACGAGTAATTGTCAGTACCTCTCACCAAACCCCAAAAACCTCTGTGAGGTTAAGAATGTCTTAGGGCTTCACTTAGCCAGTCTCTGGCTAAAGAGATTTTTAGATTTTGATTCACACAAAAACTCCAGTGTGCATTATCCTAAGACAGTTTAAATATAAACCACATAGTAAGGAGAAGAAATACACATCAATGCCTCTAACTCTCAATGGCCATTTTGTCTCCAGCATCTCTAGAACCTTCTGTGCAGAACAACAGAATAAAACACATTTTGTCCTCGGGCTTGCGGATGGCCGTTGCCATGGCTGAGTTCATAACAGCCCAGTGATTTGCCCCGAGTTGTCTGTGATCCTGGCTGCAGATTTAATGCTGGCTCAGGAGGAGGGACGGCAGGAACAAGGGCTCAGATTCTTCCCCAGGGAAAGAGAGAGAGAGAGAGAAGCACACGCAGGAACCTCTGGCTCAGCGCGCGTACACACACACACACACACACACACCTACCAACCCCCCCCCCCCAAACACAGCCTTCCTTGCTACTTTACTGATTTCCAATGAGCCAAAAAATTAAGAAGGAATGAAGTAACCGAGGTTTGCAACTTTGAAACAACAGATGCCAGGAAAACAGAGGCAGACAGAATCCCACTTAAAGGAAACAAAAGTGAATGTCAGCCAACCGAGGCCTCCCAGATTCTGAAGGACACTGAGCAGCGGTTCACCCCGGGGGGTGACTGTGCCGCCCAGGGGCCATTCGGCAATTTCTGGAGGGATTTTCGGTTGTTACAACATCGGGAGGGGCTGCTGCCGGCTCTCGGGAGCAAGGCCGCACAGTGATCAGTGGTACCGGGGTGGAAAAACCCAGAGAGGGTAAGCCAAAAAGGATACGTGGTTTCCATCAGTGGTTTTCAAATAGGGATGCTTCTGCCCCCCGGGGGGCTGATGGCAACGAGTGAAGACACTTTTAGTCATCACAGCTGGGACTACGCTACTGTCGTGTTGTAGGTAGAAGCCAGGGATGGTGCCAGACACCCTACAGGGAACCGCGCCACCCCCACCCCCACCCCCCGACCGCGCACGTGCGCACAGCCACACGAGGGAGGCCAGGGCACAAAACGTCAAGGGGGCCAATTGTGAGAACGCCCGCCCTAAGGTTGCAAGGGCAGTCCTGGTCTGCGTCAAATTCTACAATTAAAAAAGAAACAAACAAACCTTAAACTTTACTTTGTTTTAAAAACATTATAGCACAGAAGTTCTCCAATTCTGCTGCACATTTGAATTATCTGAAGAGCATTTTCAAGCCCTGATACCCAGATTTCACCACAGATCCATTAAATCAGAATTTCGGGGGCTGGGACTCGGGAATTAGAGGTTCTGCCTTTTTTAAGGACCAAACACAATGAGCATCCAAGTTGGAGAACAATCGTTACACAGAAGGGGGCAGCAAACTGTGGCCCGTGGGCCATGCTCCGCTCTTCCTATGGCCTGTGAACTCATAATGCTTTTCTACATTTCTAAAGGGTTTTTAATGTCAAAGAAGAATATTCTTTCACATTACTTCATTCTTGCATGATGTGAGTGCATGAGATTCTACTCTCTGTGTCCATAAATAAAGTTTGATTGGAACACAGCCACGCTCATTAGTTTCTGTACTGTGTGTGGCTATTTTCAAGCTGCAAAGGCAGAGCTCAGTAGTTGCCACCAATATTTGCCATCTGGCCCCTTACAGGAAAAGTTTGCAGAGCCCTGGTAAACAGCAGCGCTTCTCAAACTTCAATGTGCCTAGAAATTCCCTGGGGATCTCGTTAAAATGCAGGTTCTGTTTAGGCAGGTGTGGGGAGAGAAGTGCTTCTGCAGTTTCTCGCCCACCCCCAGGTCGTTCTATCCTGCCGGCCCTGTGGGGCAGAAGAGGGAAGCGGGGCAGAAGAGGGAAGCGGGCCGAGGGCCGTGGCCTGGGTAGTCCCAGGAGACCGGGGACTCTTCCAGGAGGTCTGCGAGGTTAAAACTCTTTTTATAAATACCACTAAGATATTACTGGGGTTTTTTCCAAGATTCATTTATTTTTTTTTTTTTTTGAGAGAGAGAGGGCAGGGAGGAGGGGCAGAGCGAGAGCGAGAGAGAGAATCCCAAGCGGACTCCGCACTGAGCACAGAGCCTGACACGGGGCTCGATCTCACAACTCTGAGATCACGACCTGAGCTGAAATCAAAAGTCAGATGCTTAACTGACTGAGCCACCATGTGTCCCTACGACGTTACTGTTCCTACCGTGCTGACGTTTGCACAGTAAACCTGGCTCCAGAGTAGCACAGATCAGGCCGCTGCAGGCAAGTGTACTCCGCACTCACGGGGGGAACAAAGAGGTGGGAGGGCGCCGGGGTGGCTCGGCAGGTTGAGCTTCCAGCTTGATTTCAGGTCATGATCTCAGAATTGTGAGATCGAGCCCCATGGCGGGCTCCACACTCAGCAGGGAGTCTGAGATTCTCTCTCCCTCTACCCCTCTCCCCGCTCGCACTCTCTCTCTAAATAAATCTTAAAAATAGATTTAAAAATAGTTTTACTTTAAAAGGTCCTTGACTCAGTTAAAAAAAAAAAAAAAAGATTAATTTTATCAAATCTCAACCCCCCGAAGTATACACCTTTCGAATAGTATGTGATGAAACTGGAGGGAGGCAGAAAGCACATCTGCTGAACACCCAAGTGCGATGGCTGTCCTAACGGAAAGTTCTAGTGTGATTGAGTCGCGAGCTGAACTAGCGCCTTTTTTTTGTTTGTTTTGGAACATCATTTTTTTTTCTTTTTCTTGAATTAGTGACGAACTATAGCCAGTAAGACTTGGGTGGCTGGCAGAAATTTTCTCAAAAATGATCCAAGGGAGCTGGAAAACCATTGACGGTATTGGTTGCGCATTGATTTTGGAAAACTTTTACCTGCCACAGTGGAAGTGCCAGCTTCCCAACACTTAAAAGACTTTTGGATGAAATTGGTGGCGATATTAACAAGTGGGACTTTTTTGATAAGGTATAATGAAACATGTCAGTATTTGGAAGATCTGCGCGACTCAGAGAACCAATATTTTCCACATGACCGATGTGTAAAGTTGCAAAATCATTCTTGCATACGGAGCCAATCAAAGTGCAATAGAAAGCAACAGATGTGAACGGAACAGAGTCCAAAAAAGGTCATGGGTACGGCTTCAGAGTCCACGTTACAAATAATCTTGAGGAAACCACCACTTGTTGAATTTTGATGTATTATCAAGCAGGAGTTCCACAAATATATGGAAAGGTCATTAAACCATTCCTCTGTTCTCCTACTACATATCTGTGAGAGACCAAGTTTTTATCACGCACCTCAACCAAAACTAGTTATCCAAGATGCCTGTGGATGAATGGAGAGGCAGACAGAGAACCCAGCTGTCTAATAGTGAGTCAGATATCAAGGGCATTTACAAAAATCTAAAACAGTACTATTCTTCTCACTGAAGTTTTATTTTGTTTTGAAAAGTAGTTATCTTGGGGCACCTGGGTGGCTCAGTCGTTAAGCGCCTGCCTTCGGCTCAGGTCATGATCCCGGGGTCCTGGGATCGAGCCCCGCATCGGGCTCCCTGCTCCACGGGAAGCCTGCTTCTCCCTCTCCCACTTCCCCTGCTTGTGTTCCCTCTCTCGCTGTGTCTCTCTGTCAAATAAATAAAATCTGTAAAAAAAAAAAAAGAAAAGTAGTTACCTTTCCTAAACACAACGTTAACATGTAATGGATTTGTTATTGTAATTTTAAATAACTGCATTATTTAATAATAAATTTGTTATAATTGCTAATGTAGAAAATATTTACAGATACAACCCACAACAGCAAAAGCTTTTTGGAGTCTTCAGTTATTTTTAAGAGTGTGTGGGGGACCTAACACCCAAAAGCCTGTGAACCGCTGGTACAAGGCATTAAGAAGGTATCATGAAGTCCAATGGATGGGGGACTTCCCGATAAGGCGCTAAATGAGAAATCACTTGAACGACAGTTTGCTTCTCCATTCTCTCTTGACCTTCTTTAGAGTCACTGACCTAAAAGTTCAACGGTACAACGCTAAGAATGCTGAAACTATTTTTAACTATGCGAAGGGAATCCTTTTAAATTCTTGTCCTAAAACTTATTAAATAAGACATTTTCATATTTGCGGCACGTTGTGAAAATCTTAAAAATAGATTAGCCTCTAACATTTGCAATATGGCATGAGCAGTACAAGATTATCATCAAAGTAATGCTATATTCACAAATTAAGAATGAACAAATTCAAGAAACACACTTGCTGGTGTCTTTGCCTTTTGCGGGCACTGACTCTGGTTTTCCTAAAGGTCACCGTGTGCGCTCTTTGCCTGGTCAAGCGGGGGAGTGGTGAGTCGGGGAGGCTGACAGAGAGTAGGCGAAGCTAGCTCTAAGTTCAGAGGACGGATTTTAAAAGCATGGAGATCGGCAGGGTATTCAGGAACCTTGAGAACTCCGTGCAATATTAAGCTTTAGCAGCACTCAACCTCCTTGACCATCTGCTGTGTGTAAGGCACCGTGCCGGAGGGATGTAAGCACACAAGAAATCATTTAAGCACAAGAGAGAAGGGACTAGACTCAGGGACATGGCGAGTGAGGTAGGGACAGATGTCCCTACCCTGGCAGTTAGGACAGACGGACAGACGGACAAGCGTGTAGGGAGGAGAGCAGGCCCAACAGGGCGAGGGGCGTATGGGAGAGTTCAGGACGTGGCCGAGTTTATGGAGACACCGGGGCAGCGTCGGGGGAGAAGGTGGGAAGGCGGGGGCGCCCTCCTGCGGGAGGCCTCCCACCCCGCCCGAAAGCTTGTGTGCTTCCCTTGGCAGGCAGTGGGGCCACAGAGGCAGGTTTGTGAGCGGGCGAGTGACGTGGCCCGAGGGGTGCTTGTAAGAAGTCCACCTGGCCCGGCTGTGTAGGCAGGACTGCAGTGGGTGTGAGCAGAACGGGCCTTTCAGAGTTTTAGTCAAAGGGCCCAGGGCGTGTCCCACAGAGGCAGGAAAATCAGACAAGGGTTGGAGCCATTAAGCAGCTGTTAATAAGAAAACCGCAGGCCCAAAATGGCGTCACTTAGGCCAAGTCCCCAGACCAGGAGCTTAACACCTAATCTATTTGCTGTGTCAACCTCTCCCAGAAATGCAGTCATAACCAGTCAGTCAGGAATTTTTTCAACCAGCCAGCACCAAGGAGTCTGCCCACAGGGGTCTTCTCCATCCCCTGAAGAAAGATGAGGTCATCTGCATGATAAGACCCCTTGCTTTTCCCCCAAAGGGAAGAGGGGCCCTGCCTGGAACAATCCTTTCTTTCTGCTAAAACTTTCTCGCCTCACCCTCCTTCTCCGAAAACCTTCTGTTTTGAACAAATATTCAGAGCCCCCTCTACCTGCCAGATGGGATGCGGGTGGATTCATCATTTAACAAAACCAACTGAATCTTTACAATTTATTCAGTTGGATTTTTATTACTTAACACAGTCCAGGTCACACCACATTTTATAGGAATGGCTGGGTGAGAAACGGTGAAGGAATTTATGTGAACGAATCATCAGAAGAGCCATTCCAGAAAAATGGCAACTAATCCCAGGAGACAGCGCATCCGCGGTTGCTTGGAGAGGGCAGGGGAGAGGGAGGGCTGACGAAGGGACCCGGGACACTCGTGGATCGATGGCCAGGTCACCATCTGGCTTGTGCTGGTTTCACGGGCACATTCGTATGTCAAACTTACCAGACAGGCCACTTTAAATATATGCACCTTAGGCATGTCAATTATACCTTCAAAAAAGTTAAAAAAAAAAAAAAAAAGACCCATTTCTTAAATTTGATGTTTACAAAAGACACTAGTAATTTTAAGAGGTTGTGAATCCCTCTGGGGAACGAAGGATTGGCAGCAAAAGGCAGGAGCCACCCCCCACCTGGGTGGGGTGGGCTGGGGGGACATATCCTGGGGCTGCAGAATTCACAGGCTCCTCCACTGGGTGACAGGAAAGTGAAGGGGCCATTGTCATCAAGGAGAGAAGACCATGCTCTGGCGGGGGTGAAGGACGCACTTGCACCCTGAAACGTTTATACAGCTTGTGGCAGTCAGCCTTCTGAGGTGCTCCCAAAGGTCCCTGCACCGCTTGGGGGTGCGGTCAGCTGTGCAGACGACTCTCGGTTTCGGCTCTGATCGTGATCTCAGGGTCATGAGATCGAGCCCCGCTCAGGCTCCGTACTCAGCACTGAGTCAAGCGCCTAACACTCTCTCTCTCCCCCCTGTGCCCCACACATGCTTTTGCTCGCTCTCTCAAATAAAGCTTTTTTAAAAAAAATATGACCCCCAACATTACACTTAATAAAATAGAAACGGTCTTTACAGGTCACAGAACAGAAAACTTGAAGTACACCAGAGGGCACAGCTGATGAAAACAGCCCTCTGATAGCATTTCACAGGACTTGCTTTATCATGGGGACACTCAGAGAAGGACCTGGAAGCGACCAGAGGGGCTGAGCTTCCAGAAAGAGCCAAGGTACTCTCTGAAGAAGGGCTGTCAGGCTTTAGCCTAAAGCCTGCGAAGGGTGGGTCCCCTCGGGGAGCAAGGATTCTGGAACCTGGAGAGAAGAAAGGGCGGGGATCTTGGATGATGATCTCAGGAAAGTGAGTGACTAGCAAAGCCTTTGGGTGTTGCCTTCCGTAAGTAGATTAAATTTGCGACGCGGGCGAAGAATGCAAGTACTTCAAGTCAAGGGTTGGCAGGCTTTTCTTCCCCTGTAAAGGGCCAGATAGCAAATATTTCTGGCTTTGCAGGGCATGTGGTTGCAACCATTCGATTCTTTGTTGTGGCAGGAAAGCTGCCACTGACGAGCTGTATGTGAACGAACGGGCGGGGCGGGTTCTGATAACATTTTATTTACAAAAAATGCGGTGGGTGGCATCACCAGCTTGGGCTAAGTCAAGTCCTCCCAGGAATGTCCATAACCTCCATTTATTACCACTGGGAAAGAGTACATGAACGTAAACAGGGTTGTTTTAAGAGCATAGAAAGGCTCATTCAGATCCCATTACTTGCCCCAGCCTGACGTTTTACCACCAGAGTTATTCCCTGGGGGGAAAGCACTGTCCCCAGAAGTTTCCAGATAAAATGCAAGCATGACAATCTTCAGAGAAAGCCTCATCCCACCTAAATGACTCTCCGACACATAGAGCTTTCTGCTTAGCACAAAAGCCATTTTATATAAGCTTTTGACAGACATGGAAACACGTGGGTGTGTGTGGCTTATTTGTGAGTGAACAGGAGGGATGCCCGAAAGGACACAGCCTGGGGAGGTGGGCAGACTCGAGCCTCCTACTTCACAGCGTCTCCAGTTAGCTCTTAAGGGTGGCAAAAGGTCTCGAAACACAATTCATTTCAATTAACTCTAAGAGAAAACACAGCACACAAGGGGTATCATAACGGAAGAGAAGACCAGATGTCACTATTTCTAAAAGACTGAGAATCGCTGCTTTGGATAATCCAAGTTGGTGTCCCTAAAACCAGATGTTGTGTCTGATAGAAAGCTCCAGGTCGTCAATACTGATCGATGTGCTTTTCACCTCTGCTTCCTCTGTTTGCCTACTCTGCGCTGAGAGGATCAGCCACGAGACCAAAAGGCAAAGGGAGTTCTGAGTATGGCAGCCGCTCGTACATAATCAAGCGCTAATCACATGCTAGCAAAGTGGCTGATAAAAAATGAACATTCATAAACAAGAAATTATATATATTTGGCTGACAGAATAATAGTCTGGCAAATGAGCTATAAAATCGTGCACTGCTGTCTATGGCGCATGCTTTGTGAAGACTGCAGGTGATTTGAAAATGAAATGATTGATCCATGGCAGAAAACGAACTGCAAAGAACTCAAACAACAACAACAACAAAAACCCAAAAACCTTCAGAAACGTTACCACGTGAACCTGGGCCGTGATTCGCTGGCACCGTGTCCACCGTGAAGCCTGGTTTAAGCCAAAACACGTGAGGGGTACAAGCTGGAGATGTGAGGGGGCTCGCCTTCCCGGGTCACACCAGGGCAGCCACCCAGAACCCGGTCGCGACCTGATCACAGCAGTGAACACACGGGCTTCCTGCTCTCGACTCTCAGCTCAACCCACACATGCGTTGCCCCACACCATCCAGGGTAGTCCCTGTGTGAGCCGGTGCGCTCTTTGGATTTCTGGAACGATCTACGGCCATCTCAAAGCAAGCATCGGAACAGTTCGGATTTGGCAGATGGGCAGAGAAGGGACTGGTGATTGGCAAAGGGGATGGTTTTGGGGCTTCTGAGCTATCACACTGAACGCTGAACCACGGATGGACTGGTGCGTGAAGGGTCCGATCCTTGGTCCATCTGCTCAGAGCCTAGATTAAGTAACAGCATCCAGCAAGTCATTGGATTATATTAAAGAACACGACGAGGGACGTTTGAGAGTTTCTCCCGAGCTTGCACTGACGTTCTCCTCACCCTCTCTTTGCCACAAGGAAACAAACCTTTCTCCCTTGCGCTGCCCCTCCCCCACTATCCTTCATGAAGATTTTAAACAAAGGAACCGGAGGAGGCACGGGCTCTGACGAGCCAAAGAGAGACTCCAAGGTCACTGTCCTTCAAACTAACCGGGACTCAGTGCCTCAGTGACGGATAACTCTCGCATAGGCCTCTCCCCAGACAGCGGGGGTGGGGGGTGGGGGGGGGAGAGTGAATCCCTGGAGCAATCCTCAGCCTTTTCCAAAGAGAAAGAGACTTCTAGATCTCTGGAGGATAAAAATTGCTTCTTCAAGTCCTTTCCAGTCCTCCCTTCTTACTCTCGGGCCTCCCTCTAAGTTAGTGGTTCTCAACTTATTGTGCGTTGGACCCATCTGGAAATCTCGTTGAGACGCAAACTGTGAGTCAGCAGGTTTGGGCTGGGGCCTGAGACTCTGCATTTGTCACCAGCTTCCAGGTGAGGCCAATTCTGCTGCTCCAGAGATCACCCTTGGTGCGGAGCGCCCAGCCTCCCGTGGACTCCACTCGGGAGGCCTGCGCCACGCGACATATAGCAACCTCGAGCAGGGCCTCCACCTTAAGCACGACATTCCTCCGCCACCATCTCAGGCCGAGGCCACCAGCCTCGGATTCCCTGCAAGTCGGGGGAGCGGGGGCGGGGGCTGGTCACTGCTGTCACGGCCGCATAGGTGGGAGAGGCATTTTCCTTCGGCAAAGATCTGCTCGGCCTCTCTCGAAACCTCTTCCCACCGCCCTTCCCCCCTCCCCGGAAAGAAACTGAGAACTCTGGGGGGAGTGGAGGGGGGGGGGCAAACACACCAGAGCCATATGGAATTCTCTATTTTTTCCCTCACGCCATCTGGTTTGGGATCTAAGTACAGAATGGCAACTGCGTTGATTTAAGAGCCAACAAAATCTCCAAGCAACTGGGAAGGAGCTCACAGGGCTGGGTTTGGTCCCCTGGCTCCAGCCCCAAACGTCCCCAGCGTGTGTGCCCCAGAGGCGCATGTGTTCCCACGCCTGCAGTCAGTACACGCAGGAAGGGCAAACTATGTGCGCGTAAAGGCCATTGGCGGATGTTTGAAGAGGATTCTGGAAAGCAGGTTGCATGCTTTTGTTTTCTCCCCCCTCAGACAAGACCCTGCTTGCTCACGTGAAGTCTCACCAGCAGTGGGGTTACTACAGTTCTCCTCATACCGTTCCAGAATCCCCAAAACTCTGAAAACGTGGGGTTTGGGGGTTTTGTCTAGCTCATCTGGGAACAAAACCGGTACCGACTGGAGCTTACTTGGTGCCCAAACCTGACCCGAATGCACAAGACGCTGTTTCCGGGCTCCGTTTGCCAGGCCCGGGCGCTCCCCAGAAGGAGTGGGATCTGCAGGGGGCGCCCAGGCCTGCCTGGCGCTATCGGGAGGCACACGGGGTGTGCCCCACGTTACTTTCCCGAAACCCGAACTCTTCTGAATTCTGAAACGAATTTAGCCCCCAAAAGTTTCGGGGGAGGAAAAAAACGAAGCCTGTATTTTTCCTCTCAGCTGTCACTGCCGCTTAGATGGCCCGTATTCCGGTGTGTGGCTGTCGGGTCAGGAGCCCGGGAGCGACACTGGGACACTCTTACAGCAAGTGCTCAACAAGTAGCAACCAACAGGGGGTTTGCGCCCCGAGAAGATACTGATGTTTACTCTTTCCCACCAGGAAAGACACTCAGGTTTTTTCTCCACTTCCAACCGGCCTGGTGTCTTCCAACACATTCTTACAACAAACACCATTCTCTTTCAAGCAGTTTCTGGTAACTTCGAGGCCTTCCTGTCCCGGTATCAAATACCTCCCCCTCCCCCGAGAACTGTGCGCATCTAATGGTGCTGGGAGGGGGGGGCAGATTTTTAAAAACAGCATGAGATACAGTTTACCTATACAATTCCCCTGTGTTAAGCGTGCAGTTCGATGGCTCTGAGTTGTGTAACCATCACCACAGTGTAACTTTAAAACCTTCCCATCGCTCCAGAAAGGAGCCCTTGTACCCGTTAGCAGTCACCACCCACTCTCCCTTTCCTCCAGCCTCTGACAAACAGGAATCCATGTTCTGTCTCTGTGCATTTGCTAATTCTGGAAATGTAATATAAGTGGAATCAGACAATAGTTGGTCTCTTACGTCTGGCTTCTTTTACTCAGCATAATGTTTTTGAGATTCATCCATGTTGTAATATGTATCAACATCTCATTCCACTTTATTGCTGAATAGTATTCCACTGTCTGAATAGAGCATGTCTAACAGCAGTTTTTCAATCGAGATTCCAGAACCCTCTCCATTCCTTAAAGGATCTATGAGAACAAATGTCTACGTGACTTCTCGTTCACGTTTTCTAACTGGACTGCACGCACGTGCGAACACACACAGCTGGTGCCTGACAGCCATATGTCAAAAGAAGAAATGCGTACTTCAAGATGTAGAAATCCAAAATCGGATTTCATGTTAATTAACCTGAAGCCACAATGTGGGTCTTAAAAGTTTTATTAAATTAACGGTAAGTGCTGGACTTTGTAACTCAGTGCGTGTCCTACGTTGTACCTCACGGCTGCTCTTTCTTGAGTTGTAGATTCTACACGATCATTTCTGACCAATTCCTGAAAAAGTAGGCAATGCAACTATTTGGGAAGAGTAACACTAAGGAATCACGAAAAACCGTAGCAATACTTGAAGCCTGTTGTGTTTATCTGACCCGCCACCATCCCCTTCTCTCCACATTTTAAGTAACTTGAAGTCATCTGAGTTTTAGCTAACTGAACCGACAGGTCCTAAGGCAGGTGTAGACTTTGGGAATGGGGAGGGTGGGCGTTCTCCCCACTTCTGGGCCCCCCATATCTCACTCCAACCGAGCACCTAGCAGTTCTGGGAGACCAGTGTTCCTTGTGAGCAAGGAAACCGGAAACCAGACCCAACAGACCTACCTGATGGGATCGAGTACACAGTTATCCGATCCTCATGTCCTGGGCTTGGATTTTTCCTTCTCAAAGACAATGATGTTCAAACAGAGCGCTGCAAAGCAGTGGGGCCGGGAAGCCATTGGGGGACACTCCCGGTCCTCTTGGAGCCAAGGCTCCTTGAGCGCCCCAGCCCCGTTCTTAGTGCCGTGGAGGAGGACACACGTGACACCCACCACCACCCCCCGCCACTGGTTCCGACATTGGAAATCTCGGAGTTACCCCAAAGCTTTTATGTCATTGCACACTGCTCCCTTTGAGAAGAAGAGGTGAGGGCAAGGAAAGGGGAAAGAGGGAGAAGACAGAGGCCAAAGATGGGGTGGAATGGAGAGGAGGAGAGGAAAACAAAAGATGATTAAAAAAATCGTCAAGGGCCAATTCCACCCACGCCCCTGCGAACAAATTAATGCATCAAACAAAACATAAAATAGCACCACAGTGAAAGAGCCATTACAAATAATATTAAAGATAACAGTCGACTTGCTATTAGAATTCAGCCCGAGGCTGTATTTACCTGGACTGCTCAAGGGGCTAGCCCTGTCCCCCAGGGTTGGCACGGGATGGTACTGCTGGTTCTTTGAGCCTGGGTACATCCAGTGGTACCTGCCAATTTCCATTTCAGCTCTGCTGTTCACTGCCAATTTCAGGTGGCAAAGAGTCAGTGTCTCTATCTCCAGCAAAGATTCTATATCAGCATTTATTCTTTTACCATATAGTTAAAGGAAACGAGGAGTTTAAAAAACACGTGACTGAAACCACAACCTTTCCGCACCGGCTGATGACCGAGGCAGGATGAATGGAGAACGCTGCAGTCCCCTCCGTTCTTGACGTTGACGAAACTCACCCAAATCGCCTTTTCCTTCCTGACTGTCACCGTGATGTCCCCCCACCCCGCCCCTCAGAACGCTCACTTTGGGCCGACACTATTTACAGTGGAAGTCCGGCTTCTCCCAAGACTGCTGTTCTTTCTGGGCATTTCCCTTTCGGACCAACAGAGCGCCACATTCACTGTGGCCACACGAACAAGAGTGACTACAGGCTTACCCTCCGTGATGGTACCCAGCTGCGGCCTTGAAAATCTGGCCAGTGACCCCCATGGCCTGCTGAATCTCGGATAAAACTCCTGTCCTCCCACTGACATCTGCAGTATTCTCTGTCAGCTCTTCTTAAGCTCAGTACTTCGGAGTCTAGAATGTTCTGGATTAAATCCTGTTCCAATGACCTCCCGGTGTTTTAGAGAGAAAGGGCTGCCGGTCTTGGGCTCCAACCACTGCTTCCTCACACACATGGTGACGAGAGGCCTCCTGGGGACTCGGGTCCCTAGCTGACAGCAGGACTCTCTTTCCCACTTCTTAAGGGACCGGTGGGAAAGATCCTCATCTAGCAGTGTGCCTGACCCAGAGACGGCTGCTGGGAACGGAGCGCAGCCACAATCTTAAAATCCCTAAGAGCTCAAAAGGTCAACTACGGCCAGTTTGTGCCTGCGAATCACACAGAACCGCACAAGGGGTTAGGCCCTGTGGGGCGGCCACAAGTATTGCAGGAGAAAAGGTGGTTCTGACGTTGGTGTGGGCCGTGACTCCATCAGCAGATCAGGTCAGCATGCTCCACGGGGCGCCCGGGACCGCCGAGGGGGAGGCTTGAGCCAACAGCCACGCCGCGGGGCGACAGGGTGAACGCGTGACCAGGGCCGCGGAGAAGCTCACAGAGCCTCCACGGAACCCCGCCGGCAGCGCGCACGGTCCCCGAAAACTCCCGAGGTCCTCCCCCACTGGCGAGTGGAGACTTTTCTAGGTGGTGTTTCAGAGGAAGCCTTTACGGCGTCAAGGGGAAGCAAAACTGCCTCTTAAAAGACGTGTAAAAACGTTTAAAGATGCTTAGAAGGGGAGAAAAGGGGGCTAGGGCAAGATCGGACCTCGATAGTGCAAGGTCACGGTGTCGGCCACAGCCATCCTGTGCGCTCGGTGCTCTCAGCGTTCTAGCTTTCCAGATGGAGAGAGCAAGGGCAAGGAGAAGGGAGGCCGCCTGCCCACGACATCAGGCAGCCAGGGGAGGACGAGCCTGGGTACGAACCTGGGCCACGTGACTCCAGAGGGCAGGCCTCCGAAACCACCAGACCGGCCCAGTGCGGCCCGCGCACCCACTCCAAGTTTCTCGTCCTTTGCGGAGGCAGTGGTTCGCCCGACAAGAGCTTTGCTGAGGTCAGTGGGGAGGTGAGCTGTACCTCTGTGCCTCAAGAAAGGTCTCAGGTCCCAAGCTCTTGAGGTTACTTCGGGGTTCTGGAAAGGACTTAACTCTCAACTTTCCCTGGATTTAGATTTTTGCTTCACTGCTCAGGAGATGCTCTCTCAGATGTGGGTTGTGCTACGTTGTCTGAGAGCCAAGACACCCAGTGGGGCTGGTGGAAAGAACCAGAAGCAGGGTTAAGTGGCGGTGAGCCCTCCACATCAACCTCCGGCAAGAGCACTGCAAGGAGCTCGAGCACTGTTGATCTGGAAATTTCTCATCGTCCTCTAAAAAAACATCTCTCTCTCCACGCCCAAAGCACAGCAGGTGCCCCATAAATGTCTGCTGGAAGAATATCTGGCTGAAGGCAAGGTAGCACCCTGGGACCCTGTGGACCAAGAAACGAACCTCCAGGTCCCCCACCACACTGACCTCACCCAAGCCAGGCCGTGCAATTCCCTGCATCTCTGCCCAGGATACATCCATTCTCTGTTCTCATCTCCTCATGCATGGGGAAGTCTACAGACAGGCAATCAGGCACAGGCTGCTAGGCAAGGACAATAAAAAACCATGGACTGGCCAAAGCTCCTGTATTTTCTGACCAAAACATGGCAGCCATGCCAGACATGCTTAGTTCAGCGTAAAAATACTCCTACTCCAGCAGATGTGGAGATGGGGTCAGCAAGTGGATGGCTATTTTCCAATACTTCCGGGAAGGCCTCTTTACAACAGTAAATCTTTAGACATGAAAGAAAAGAAAACCATGTCCATTGTCTATTTTGGAGCCAAATCTCGGAGACATGAAATATGAAACTAATGCCAAAATTTCAAAGAGCACAGCGGTATCATTTTTGTTTAAAAGGACAGGGTCCCAACATTTAGGAGGGAGCCACAGGATTGCAAGGAGAAGCCTCAGCGTGAATGGTCTAATTAAAACACTGCCACGATGCTGGGCAACTGGCAAAAAAAAAAATGGGAAAAATGGACACACACAGCCAGGAAAGTCCTGGCGGAGGCCCTACCGAGGCAAAAACTGCAAATGTTCCCCTTAGGGAGCGGAAGCCAGGGATGGGCAGCAGACCGCCCTATATTCTGGAAGCAGCACAAAAGTCACAACCGTGGGTGGTCCTCACCAAAGGTGGGTATGAAACAAACAACGGGGAATTGAGGAAAGGAAAACAAAGCAATGCCTTGTACCTTTTCGGTCCAGTTACTTAGACAGTGTGATGTCCTCCTGTGACAAGGCTATGGAGTAACTGAACTGCAGACCGGAGGCAACTAAGTGACAAAGACTGAGCTTCCTTCGAAAGACCATACTCCCTAGGCAAGGTCTCTGAAAGCTGGGTCTATCGTCCTTCATTTTGAGGTATTATTTCAAATATTAAGGGAAAGCTCTAACAACACCAGGCAGAGGTCAGCAAGCGACGGCCACCCATTCTTGTCAATAAAGTTGTATCGGCACTTGGCCACATTTATTGGTTTATATACTAGCCACGGCTGTTTCATGCTACAGCTGTAGATTTGAGTAGCTACAACAGAGACTGCGTGGCCTACAAAGCCTAAAATATTTACTCTCTGGCCCTTCATGGATGAAGCGGGCTGACCCTGGCTACCGAACGTGCCTAGTAAGGCTTGGATACAGAAAGAAGTCAACGCAATTAATCAAATCAGCCTCCAAAAGAGAAAGCTAGTTTATTTTCTCTTTTTACACGTGTCTGGAAGAGACAGGTCCCCGGGCTGGCTGAGGAGGAAAGTTCTCCCCTCTGCTACTGTCGTCCTGCTATTTAATCTGCCACCGAGATGGCAAAATTATGCCTAAAACCAAGATCCTGCTATATACATAATGGTCCCTAAGATGAGTTAAGCGCCCCT
This sequence comes from Leptonychotes weddellii, assembly GCF_054177405.1. Classification (NCBI taxonomy): domain Eukaryota; kingdom Metazoa; phylum Chordata; class Mammalia; order Carnivora; family Phocidae; genus Leptonychotes; species Leptonychotes weddellii. Next base: position 97,538,174 of record NC_138385.1, on the reverse strand, counting down.
GTACTCCTCTCCCATGTGCTGGGAGGATAGAGGATGGACGATGTTTCAAAGGAGAGGATTATTAAATGAACGAATGAACAACCAGGTACACTCGTGCAGCTGAGACTGGAGCCTCCCTTTCTTACAAGCGAGTGTGTGTCGCCGTGCTCCTCCGTCCCACAGCCACCCCTATTCTGGGCCGGCCATTCTCACAGGGCTGTACATTTGGTCCCAAGGAGGAAAAAAGCAAGAGAGTGTCGCTGGAACAATCCAATTCATCACCAAGTCCCAGTGAGGGGAAATTTACTTCGTGGGGATGCTAACTGCCTATTTCACACGTTCTCAGATACAACAAGGCTCCCAAGTCATGTCATTAAGATGACTTACTCTAAATCGACTCGTAGTTTCAAGTCACAGAAAAATGCGATTTGTAACATGACAATCTGAACTCGAGGTTTCCACCCAATTTCACGGAAGGCAATTCTGAATTTCCAGAAATGGGTCGGAATTCTTTGTCTAATGAAACAGCCAGGCCAAGTCTTGAAAAATACACTAATGGAAACAATATAAAAGTAGGAGATGCACTAAATGGCTCATTGAGATCTCCACCCTTAACTTTCTAAAAAAATGAAATAAAACAAGGTAAAAGCAAGCTGTATTATACCTACCACATACGTCCAGCACCATCTGGTCCGCCATGCCTTTCCCTACAGCCTATTCCCCAGACACCCTCTCTTCAGAGGGTGGCAGACTCTTAGAGGGAAAAACTGCATCTAAAACTTTCTCTGTACCATATTCACATAATCAAGTTAGAAATTGTCAATAAAAATCTCAAAATCAAATCATTTCCACATCACCAGGAAGAGTGTAACATGTTAAATGTGTCCCTCAGGCTTTTTAGCTCACAGGCCATATATTCTACAAGAGTTTTCTTCCTAAAAAAAAAAAAAATCAGATGGGGCCCAAAGTACACGCACTTAAATTAAAACAAACAAAACCAAACCTAAACATGTAAGACATTATATTTGATCCAAAAATTTAAATGAATGTGTTAATTTTTTACACAGGTCAACAATCTGAATTCATTTCTTATGGTGCTTACGTCCTAGAATTTATTTCCAATTTACTACATTTTTCTTCCTATGTGGTTTGATGCCTGAACTCTCAAAATTATTTCAGCAGTAATTCTAGGCACTTAACTAGCTCGGCAATAATTGTTTCAGTAGATTCCAATTTCCTACATGTAATAAAAATAATTAGCATCACAGATTTTTTTCACACAATACAGCGATTGATTCAATTGTTTTTGCACCCCTTAACTGAGCACTCCCAGCACTTCCAGATGCACTGGTTTTCACAAATGAATTGACATCAAGTAATACTCCACAGAAATAAGTAGAAACCTAGCTCTCCATCTCTTGATTAGTGAGGCCCATGATCCTTTGACTCTGTCTTATTCATTCCTTCCACTTATTCCATTTCAGTGAATCTGTTTACTCAATCCTTACACTTCGATTCAATTTAATGCTTCTAATGTAAAAACCGTTATTTGTAATAACTTGGCATTTCTTACAGTCATCTGAGAAGACCAGCTTGCTTTCCTTAAACATTTCTGGGTATCTACTCAATACTTCTGGGGAATTTTGATCATCTAGTAGTGTTCTGGGGCAAAAGCCATGAGGCAGTTTCAAACACACACACATGCACATATACATATGTATTTTCTTTTAGGATCTGGATTATTTTTGTTTAAATTAGGAACAGAGTCCTCCTGATTTAAAGAAATAGCTCTCTTTGTCCTGCCGAAGGAAGTGAGGCCAACTAAAAAAGTTGAAGTCAATTTATAAAGCTAAGTTTAATTTCTATTCTTAATATTAATCCAAATAATTCCCCAAGGTAGTAATTATCCAAAGCTAGAATTCCCACTGGGCAATAATACCCCCAAATTAAGAGGTAGGTATGGCCCCAGCACCAAGTACTAAAAACCAATGGGAAAGGGGGAACAGAGGGGCAAAAAATAGACGTGTGTGAAAAACTGTGGGAAGTGACAAAATGTATAGGATTAAATTTCGGAAATTAAATCCCTTGCTGAAAGGCTTAAAAGAAAAACACACACACAAAAAACAGATCCACCAACTCGAGAATTATATCATGCCTTCTCCAATGATGTCAAAATTTCAAACGTACACTTCAAGGAAATCAACCCTTATCTTATAAATTTCAAATGAAATCGGAAGGAATACTGGAGTGACAAGCAGGCAGAAACATCTGTGACTGTCACTGCATGCCTGTGTGTGTGTGTGTGTGTGTGTGTGTGTGTGCGCGCGCGCGCACCCGTGTGTGTCTAGACTGACAATGACTTGGGTGCAGCCGGCCCGTGAACTTGTTCGGCTACACGAAGATTAGCAGATAAGTCATCCTCCAAATCAGCACTGGCGACGGGTCCCTTAGTGACCACAGCCCCCGGGGCGGTAGCGGACACACACGCCCGGGCCCGGATGCTGACTCACGCCTGAACCCTACACTTGACAACAGCTTGCATTCACCTGGCATGTTTGAATTACCTCAACAGCTAGTGTCTATCAATGTTGGCAATTTTTAAAGTTCCTCCAGGCATCGTCTCTTGCTTCTAATTTTGTCTCTGAAACCATGGCTAACTCACTAACGAGTTTTTGCCTACAGATGGTTAATAGATGTAGCACAGCTTGTGGATTCGGTGTTAAAGAGGATTTAGTTGATGTAAAATCATAGCAGTCCATAAGACTAAACGAGGATGAGATAGAGAGCTGGGCAGTATAAGGATTTTATACTGGCTTTATGCCCCTCACTTGCTTTTGGAGAGGGAAGAAAAAAAAAAAAAGGTATGTTTTCTGCAGAGACCAAGATGGTTTTATTAATGGTTTATCAATGGTTACTTTGGTTTATTAATATGGTATTTGCCAGAATACCATTAACATGTTTGCTATTAATATGGTATTAAAGTGGGCACTAAATGAAATCATCTGTTTTGGGAAAACATTGCGGTGAACTGTGAGAGGCGTCCCCCCAACAACGCTATTACATGATTACGCCCCACAAACTTCATCTCTAATCATCGCAGAAATCAATCTTTACTTTTATCTCCATTCCTCAGCTTCATAAATACTCCCCAGAGCTTCTCTTATTGCTATTTGGTCACTCATATAAAATTAAAAATATAGGGGTGCCTGGGTGGCTCAGTCGTTAAGCGTCTGCCTTCGGCTCAGGTCATAATCCCAGGGTCCTGGGATCGAGCCCCGCATCGGGCTCCCTGCTCTGCGGGAAGCCTGCTTCTCCCTCTCCCACTCCCCCTGCTTGTGTTCCCTCTCTCGCTGTGTCTCTCTCTGTCAAATAAATAAATAAAATCTTTAAAAAAAAATAAAATTAAAATAAAATTAAAAATATATACATACAAGAAAAGGCAAGGTTTCTGTTTTGCTTTGCTGGGGTGGGGGGTGGCGAGGTAGGTTTCATGCGGGGATTGAATTAAACTGCCAATTTTAAAATTAAAATACTTAAGGCCACCGAAATACACACTTCAAAATGGTTAAAATGGCAAATTTGTTACGCAGATTTTATCAGACTTTGACATTTAATTAACTGGAAAAATGAAACTGCACTGCTTAGGATACAATCTTATTAAAGTACTGTGTACAGAAGAAATTCCGTATAAAAACAAGCAGCTTCTACCCAAGCGGGCTGTTAGGCTCAAATACATGAAATTGCCATGTTTGTAGGTGTAAGATGGTTGACTACTTCAGCAATTTCCGACAGTTCAACCAACATCTTCCTAAGTAAAACGGAGTTGTAGACTATGTTCCTGCGCCTTTAGGATAGTCTGTAACTTTGGGCGAGGGAGACAGGTGAGCGGCGTCTCCCACTGTAATTTAACAGTGGCTGAGCGGATTCTACGGGCTATCGCACTCAAGACCGGTTTTTATCTAGGAAAAGACAGATGAATTTTAGCTTCTACTTTCGGTCATTTTCTTACTGCAAAACACATATTTCTCTAAAAAGGCCATTCCCTATGTCAACATTGTGGTAAGATTCCCCTTTAGGGACAGGACCTTTACCAATTCTCCTCCTCCAAATCTCCAAGTCATAAATGGCAGGGGACCCTCCACCCCTCTCCATCAGCACCAGGGTGACAGAGCTAACGTCCCCTCTCTGAAGCTCCCACTGTAAATGGTTATTACATGTCACAGTCAGGGCCTGATACATGGAAAGACTACTATCGTTTTCAATGAGAGAACTAACTAGAAAACGTCCAACATCACTACGGCATTAGCGGAACCAAAGCATATTTAGTTTGCGGCCCCCTCCAGATCCTCCCCAGCATTAGCAGAAAACAATGCATTCCATGCCCCTGGAGTATAACATGCAGAACGTGGGGACCTAAGTCATGACTCATTATATTAACGAGGAAAAAAAAAAAAAAAGACCGTTTCCCCAATTCCGCTACCCAAGGTGACAAACTGCGGACATCCTGGGAAATCCCACATTTGGTGGGAAGATTTGGAACAGGAATGGGCTGAAGAAAGGCTGCTCTATTAATTTAACATCAGCCTACAGGCAAAAACCACCCTGAAAGCAAGACCATGCCAGAGGGATTGTTTCAGAGCTATTTTACGAGACACACAAAACCGGGCTCCCCCTTTGAAAGCACCCCCCAGTGAAAAGCTTGAAACAGGCTATTGTCAGAGTGCCGGGTACCTTTTCTCTCTTGGCTTTGTTCAGTATTTTCCTCGGCTGCAGTTTCCATGGCTGGCTTCATACCATCCACCAAAAATGCTTTTCCCCGCTCCCCCAACACACACTTTTCCCCTCCTCTTCCTTTTCTTTTGGACTCCCCTCCGTCTCTTATTTACACCGCGTGATTGAGAGGTTCTGTTCTTCACTACAGTAGATTGCAGTCCCTTCCAAGATGCAAAAGGCTCGTCAGCGTCAGTTTCCCCTCTGCCTACTGGTCCAAAAAGACAGCTGCCAAGGAGCCGGCGGCCACACGTCAGCGAGGATCCCAGTTAGAACACGGCCATCCTGTGCCCCGTCCCACTGCGGCTCCCGGGGGACAGCCGCGCCCCCACCCGCCGGCCCCCGCGCCGCTCGCTCCTGGCCAACTGCACCCACTGAATGCTAATCAGCTCTCCCAGGGAAGAACAGACTTGTGACATCAGAGGACGGGATATGGAAGAGAAGGGGGAGAGAGAGACAGAGCCCCCTCCCACCACGTGACTCAGCTGGTCGGGATGTCAGTTCTCTCCGCTGAACGCTGGGCTTCCACCCCTGCAAACTCCTTCCTTCCCGGAGGGACCCCTTCATGGGGCATCACAGGCTGACTGAAGTTCATTTACCTGACCCTGGCAGAATATAGGCAGAGGACCAGCCCATGGCCTCTGTTTTATTCACTTTCTTTAGTATTTGACTTTCACGCAATCTCTAGTAGCTGGCTACATTTAAAATATATATAATATATATATATATTAGATATGTATCATAAGATATATATTAGAGGAGGAAAAAAATACCTAAGAGGGAAGAAAACGCAGAGCACGGATTTAACAATAGCTATATAAAATTTGGCATTAGAATTATAACCCATTCCCTGTCTACAACTAACACATGCGACAGAAAGAGAAACCCTTGAGCTCAAGCCCAATTCATAAAAAGGTATCCCTCCATATTTAAAAGTAAGCATAACATGCGACAAGTGTATCTAGCTGACATTTTGGTGACTTCTTGGAGTGAAAATGAAAATAGAATGGTTTTTCTTACTGGACATGATTATTTCTATATAGAGCTTTTATTCATTAGAACCTCTCCCTCAAAGTCAAAAGGGTGTTTTCAAGAGCAGTCTAAATGTTCAGCATAAAGGCTATTATTGTACCGATAATGACTGACTGCTGGTTTCACGAGCCTTCATGCATATCCAGATACTATGGGACCACAGTTCTCAACCCATCCAAGCATAGAAAAGCCTTTATCTTGGTCATGAGCTGTATGTTTCCAAGCATCACTGGTTTCTGTACCATGATTTAAGCATTTGGTTGACCCACTTACCTTCACTGTCTCTATTAAAGATATTTATAGAAACTCAAGTCAACTACAGGGATGAATACTGAAAACCACAGGGTGAAGGGTTCTCTGACAGGTAACAGCCTTCCAGTTGGTTGGGTTGAGCACCCACCTCAGAAGCAAACATTAAGACAAGTTAGAGACCACCCTCTCCTAAAAAATCTCTTCCAAAAAATCTCTGACGCTTTGTTGCTCAACACTTCCAAAAAAAAAAAAAAAATGTGCAAGATCCTGAATCAAAATCCTCCAACAACCTGATCTTTTAATGCCTCAGTTGAGATAATCCCCCAAACCTTCTACATTCAATACCTCTGGCTCCTGGTAAGCCAGAAAAGATTTTGAAAACTCGTTTAGCCTGTTCCAACATTTATCTTCTGATTTTACTTCTCATTTTTCCCTTGAGCCATCCTCCTAGGAGTCCACACCCACAATCAACTATTCCTTTAACTGATGGCCCTGGCCAATTTTCCTGTCTCCTGGCGAGATCAGTGAGGAGCATGGCAGCTTAAAACTTCAGACAGTTAGAAAGAGATTCATTTGTGATCTAACTACGTCCATGGGAAAACCTGATGATGTGTCCAGAACAAAATTTTTAAAAAATTCAATCCAGCACCAAAAGGGACAATCATGACTAGCTATGCTATTGGTTTTGTTTTAAAAGTGTCTAGCAAAACCACTCAGTTATACACCTGGCAGAACAGAATACTTTTTTGGCTTTTACTTAATATTATTGTTAGATGTTGTTAAAGTGGGAAGGCAGAATACAGAAGAGGTTCTACATTTAACATGGAAGACTTTTTCAATTTAAGGACAACTCTGGTTCTGTATCACAGTCTTAGAAATCAAAACCATTGGACAAAATATTCACAAATTCTCCGGGTGATACCTTGATCTACGTTCCCCTTGAAGAACTCTGTGCAAATGAACAAGTCACCATTTCTGCCTTGTTCATAACGTCACCATGTTCTTTTCATGAGGCTGATAACATAGGACAATTCTTAAAGTTACCTTTACCAACAGCCTCAAAATCTCACTGATGTTTATGAAAAACCATCTGAGTTGGAAAAAGGATGATAGAAAAATTGTTAACAGCAAGAAAGAAGAGTATACATTTATTTTTTATTTTTTATTTTTTATTTATTTATTTTTTATTTGAGAGAGAATGAGATAGAGAGAGCATGAGAGAGGGGAGGGTCAGAGGGAGAAGCAGACTCCCTGCTGAGCAAGGAGCCCGATGCGGGACTCGATCCTGGGACTCCAAGATCATGACCTGAGCCGAAGGCAGTCGCTTAACCAACTGAGCCACCCAGGCGCCCGAAGAGTATACATTTATAACATTTCTGGGGTATGCCTCCATGTTTGACCAGAACAATCAGATACGTATAATGAGCAGGATGGGAGATGGCTCATAAAGGTGAAAAATATTCTTTGAGCCCCCGGAGTTAAGTCAGTCCGACTGAAGGGAAGAATACTTCTGAAAGCCAAAACAGGAATAGCAAACACACAAAATGGGCAATATTAGATCAAACCACACAAAATTGCTAACATTGACTAAGAAGAGTAGTTTCACAGGGTTCACCATTTGCACGTCTTCTGTAGAATTCCAGCCAGTTCCATAAGCATGCATGGAATCACCTTCCAAGTGCTAACATCTACAAGAAGCACAAGACTTCACAAGAGACGGTGCCCGTCTCCGAGTCACCCATAGACTGATGGGCCCCAGAGAACCCTCCTAAACCAGGGCGACCCTACCGGCTGCAAGCCCTCTAGTATCACAACAAAGAAGGTGAGAGGAGAGAAAGAGAATGTGGGGACAGCTCAGAGCTGAGCTGAGCTGGCTACTGCTGTATGGTTGGGAACCGCCAGGTAGGAGAGGGTAGGGAAGGGTGGAGAAGGACAAGAGTAGGAAAGGACAGGGCAGAGCAGGGTGGATAAGAGCAGGGAAGGGTAGAGAACGGAAAGGTAGAACAGGGAAGGGAGAGAGCATCCCTGGCAACATCAGAAAGCACACAGACAGGAAAACGGTACTGTCAGGGTGTTGGGGAGGCGATTTTTCCGACAGAGGGTCCAGAGCACAGGGTGTGTGTGTGTTGGGGGTGGGGAGTGGGGGAGGGAAAGGAAGGCAGGTGGCCGGGGCCGTAGGCTGGGAATCAGGTAGGGTGAACACCTTGCTGATCCCAGAGGCAGGGGAGCGGGGGAGGGAAGGCACTAGAACGGATCTGATCTGTGCTTTACAAAGGTCATCATGTTGGTCATGAGGCTGGCAAACAAGCCACTCTGAGGGCTGAGCTCTGGCCCGGGCAGTGGGGGGGATCCCCAGTGACCTCCCACTGGACACGTGCACCTGGGGGTGGAAAAAGAGGAGGACACGGAAGGCAGTCTGGGGTTTCCAGCGTGGATGGGTGAGGACATGGTCACGGTCCCCCCCCCCCCCCAACAGACGGTCCTCCACAAGTATATTTTAAATGAATGGTGAACCAATGACTGGGGAGAGACACAGACTAAAAACACACAGATTAGAATTTAAGGAACACGGTCTCTTAAATATAAAGGGAAAGGGAAACCGTGAAAGGGAGGGTCAAAGAGGGTAAGGAGGAAAAATGAGAGAAGCAGAGGAACGAGGCCGAAGTGGAAGGAGAGAAGTAGAAGAGGGTCCACGAAGGGTATAGAGTGTCAGATGTCATCCAATACTGTAGAAGGGGCAAAGAGGATGAGGACCAACAAGCAGAAAGTATCTTTACCACCAGTCACTGGAACTTCCAGAAGAGTCTGGGTCTAGTGATGGCAGGGGAGGAGCAAGGCACCTGGGGCTTCTCCACCATCCTTGCTCTCCGAATAGGATGCTCCAGGGGCCCGGGGGACACTGTCGTCTCATACCTGGGGCTCAGGCCTGTGCCTACCCGTCTTGGTCCGGCTTCCAACTAGTCGAGAGAATTTTCATTTTTCTCCTACGCTCTAGTCCATGACCATCTTCCCGGGTTTATTGTTACGAACAGTTCTGGCCGGCAGTTCCACCACGTGCGCACTCGGGTGTGGGGTCCCCACACCAGCAAGCAGCTCTCCCACACCAGCGGGACGTCCTACACTTCAATTCTGACACTCGCTACCCAGGGGCAGCATCGGGTCCCACATGTTAAGGGCTCGGTCCGGAGAGACTGCCCCACCCCCGCCATCCGCCCCCCGAAAATTCAGATGCCAATTCCAAGTCTGGTTGTCACCTGTGCTTCCCACTGACCAGCTATAGATCAGAGGCTCCAACGACCCGCTTCCTTCTTGGATTCATTTAATTTGCTAGAGCAGCTTCTGGAACTTAGAGGGACATTTTACCTACTAGATTATGGGTTTATTATAAACAATACAAAAGGACACGAATCAAAAGCTAAATGAAGAGATGCACAGGACAAGGTATGGGGAAAGGCGGGAAGCTTCCAAGCCCTCTCCCAGCACGGGACTGTCCCCAAATCTCCATGTGTTCACTGAACCCTGTCCTTTTGGGGTTTTATGGAAGCTTCATGACAGAGGCACAATTGATTAAATCACTGGCCAGAGGTGGGGGGGGGGGCAGTGGGATGGGGACTGAAAGTTCAAGTTGGCTTTATGGTAGCAAACCCCCAACCTTAGCTTGGAGAAGTCAGTCACCTCATTAACACAAAAAAAGACACCTGTGTGGCTCTCCATTACAGGAAATTCCAAGGGCTTCAGGAGCTCTGTGCCAGAAGTGAAGACCAAATATATATTTCTTATAATAAATCACAATTTCACAGGCTTCTATAAATTTGCCTTATGTTTCTCATATGCCTGTGATCCAAATAATTGATGGAAGTGTTGAACATAACAAGACCATGGTGAGAGATTCTTGTGTAGGCCACTATGGACATCATCCTCGTCAGCTGACTGGTTTGTTTGTTCATTCATTCGTTCATTCATTCATCCATTCAACCAAGGTTCATTAAGCACCTACCACATGCCAGAAATTGAGTCACTACTCTATGTTACATGGCTGTGATTGTTCAGTCAACTGGGAATTCATCAAGAATGGGATGAACACATGAGCATGCACAATAATCTACATACATATCCTTATCAAGGTCACG
>NC_138385.1:97500199-97527511 GCF_054177405.1 Leptonychotes weddellii | reverse complement strand
TCCTTCCTCTCCTTCCCATTCTTGTCACTGCTTTGTTTTTGTTTTTGTTTTTTTTAAGATTTATTTATTTGAGAAACAGAGAGAGCGAGTTGGGGGGGGCGGTGGGGGGGGAGAGGGAAAGGGAGAGAGAGAATCTCAAGTAGACCTCCACTGAGCATGGAGCCCGACGTGGGGCTCAACTTCACAACCCTGAGATCACGACCTGAGCCAAAACCAAGAGTCAGTCACTTAACCAACTGCACCACTCAGGCGCCCCAAGGACTGTTTTCTTTACAGATCATCTCTCTTCTCCCGGTGGATGGATGCTCCCTCCTTTCTCAGGAGCCAGCACACCCTCCCGATTCCCCAAGCCCCTTCTTTTCACTTCTGAGTAAGGAGCTAAGACTGCATTTGCAGAAGACATCAGGCTGACCAGTGCCAAACCAAGACAAGCAACCCACAGCCAGTGAATTTCTCTAAGACCTATTCTTTCCACATAGTTTCTGGGGGCCTAGAAGGCCTCCACATGCCTCACATAATTCACATGCCCGGGCATAAGCCTTCCTGTGCCCCCCAAAGGAAATCGATCCCCAGAGCAGCAACCTGAGATCCAAAGACAGCCTCACTTCACATTCTAGTGTGCTTGAACGGATGAATTTTAAATCAACTGTGTTTTAAAAGAAATTTTGGTGAAGTGACTCCTATTTCACATTATTCCCCATGAGAAAATTAAAGATGTGTTCCAGTAGCAAGTATCTGAGCCTTGAAGGGAAAAGAATTACAAATAGCACAAGAATTTTTTTTTTTTAAATGTAGGTTGTAAGGTTTCTTTCTTTCTTTCTTTTTTTTTTTTTTTAACATTTTATTTATTTATTTGGCAGAGAGAGAGAGAGAGCAGGAGAGCACAAGCAGTGGGAGCTGCAGAGGCAGAGGGAGAAGCAGGCCCCCCGTCAAGCAGGGAGCCCGATGCGGGGCTCGATCCCAGGACCCCAGGATCACGACCTGAGCCGAAGGCAGTGGCCCAACCGACTGAGCCACCCAGGCTCCCCTAGCACAAGAATTCTTAAAGCTTACCTTTAAAGCAGAAAAGATGCTTTTAATATAAAGTAGCAATAATATTCAAAATATGAAAGTTTCTGTGCTGTGTTCAAAATGTTGCATAAATTAAAAACCACAAGAACTAGAAACAGAGAGCCAGAAATGTGAAATAGGATTGTTTAGAATTGGGTCTTTTCCATAATTGGACCTTCCCAAAGCTTTATCGATTTGGCAAAGCTTTTGCCTTGCTCTACCAGAATGAAGTTTCTAATTTCACATCCGGTGTAGGTTTATAATGCCTTTTGATTTCTTATACGCTTTCCTGATTTCCTCAGTCCATCCTGTCCCTCTTCAATATTTGGTGTACTTTCCTTTACAGGGAACGATGCCACATAAAGCTGAGAGCCAGGATGACAAGTCCACTTGGATGATGGAGATAAAAACCCTTACAAAGCTCCATAAGTGCAGGTCAGCACTGCCTCCCGAACTGGCTAATACCGGTCACGAGGAGCAAGCCCACGGCAGCCCCCCTCCAGCCCAATCCCTTCCCAGTCTCATCAGCGGTTTAACGACAGGAGTGTCCTCATGAAGCTGCAAGAGCCGCCCGCACAGTGATGGCTGGGTTTAACAGAAGCAACTGGAGGGCTGATGAACCGCTCTCTTGCTCTTCTGGCAAAAACCCCGGACGTCAATTTCAAAAGGCGAGTAAGAGAGGGAGTTTGGCCGGAGCGGGCTGAGGCTTCCCGTGATGCAAACAGGTGTGGCACGAGGAGCTGCAACGGAGCTGGGGGGTGCTGCCGTGGACCGCATGTTCGTCCCAAAGTCAAGGTCGGCACTGCTGCTTCTCAATCGGGGCTGCCCTGGGCACTGCGGGCTGTTCGACGGCATCCCTGGGCTCCGGGCATGAGAGGCCCATAGCTCCGCCCTAATTCCGACAGCCACAAATGTCTGCGGACGCGGCCGCGTAGTTCCTGGAGGGCAAAGTCACCCCCGGTTGAGAACCACGGCCTCACATCGATCTTTTCTTCCCTGGCTGTGGGGGTACGCTGTTGGCCAGTGGGTTCCTACCGCAGTCACGGAGGGGCGGGGGGGGGGGCTCTGAAATCCGCAGGCCAGGGCCCCACGCCCACGGATCCTGCTCCGATAGCCCCACGTGTGCGGTGGGCAGAGGAGCTTTAGTATCTTCCCAGGTGATGCCACTAGGCAGCCAACCGCTGTAGGCCACGGGGACGCACTAAATGTGCGCTACAGGGAAGGTGGCCCATCAGAGCCACTTCGGGAAAATTCTACAGAAGGCAGCTGGACGGATGGCTGGGATGTGGTCAGGGTGGCCACACTCGACTGGGGAACAGGTAGAGAGCGTACACCCAGGTGAGGCAGAAATGAGAAACTGGGCAGGCATCACAACGAGGGAGAGGGATTCAGGGTTGATTCAGAGACTCAGCTTGGATCCCTCCGGGACTGGGAGAGGAGGATCTGTATTCGCTTCCTGGGGCTGCCCTAACAAAGTACTGCCGACTGGGGGGCTTGAAACAACAGAAGTTATTCCCTCACAGTTCTGAAGGCGCCCAAATCAAGGAGTCGGTAGGGCCACACTCCCTCTGAAGGCTCTAGGGGAGCATGCTTCCTTGCCTCTTGTCGCTTCTGGTGGCTCCCCGCAATCCCTGGCTTGCAGATTCAGCATTTGGACCTCGGCCTTCAACATCACGTGGCATTCTGCATGTGTGCCTGCGTCTCTTCTTCTAAGGACACCAGTCACGTTGGACTAGGCCCTCCCTAATTGAGGATGGCCTCGTCTTAACGGGACAGCATCCACGAAGACCCTATTTCCAAATAAGGGCATATTCACAGGTACCAGAAGTTAGGGCTTCAACATTTTTTTCTAAGGGATACAATTGGGAGATGGTCCAGAGGGGAGAGCCTACGTGGGGGGGGGCAACCAATCTGAGGGGGGTGCGTGGATGGAGTCTAGTGGAAGTACTCTCAAAGGATGCAGAGGTTGGAGGTGGTCCCGGGCAGGGACCTGTCCCAGAGGAGGAGGGGAGTTTGAGAAGGAAGAGGTGGTCCACAGTCAAGGTAGCCAGAAGGGGCCAACTCGGCAAAGGCCACGGACACAGAAAATTCCAATTTCCTTACCAGCGTCAACAGAAAGATTAGAATGGAACCCAGCTTATAGAGGGGCTACTGAAGGACTAGGAAGCGGAGAGGAGAAGCAAGGGCAGCAGGCTTTCTAAAGGAAATTGGGTAGTGACAGGAAAGCAAGAGAAAAACGCAGGCGGATGAAGGGGGAACACAGGAAGAGAGTCCCCAAATGGCAGCAGCGGCGGGGGAAAGAGATTTAAGGTGCAAGTGGAGGTGGATAAATGAGGACTCGAGATCCCAGGAGAGGCGGGGGCCAGCTGTGGGAGGCTGGAACACTTCCCCTCTGAAGTGGGAGTGAGGAAGCATGAAAGGGAGTGAAAAGAAAAAGACCGTCCAAGATGTGAGGAATTCCATCTTGGAAGAGGCGGCGGTGGTGGTTAGAAAGCACCGGGCGGAGCTGTGAAGGGTGCATTTGTTCCTGGATTCAGCCCACGTTGGAGCCCGAAGAGGGAGGGCCCACCAGCCCCATTGGTTGGTCTCAGGCAGCTTGCCCCGAGTCCAGATTGCTTGGAGACTTGAGTGGGGCTGAGTCCTTAGGGGATCGGGGACCCCAGGAAACCCCAGGAAACCCCAGAGGATCATAGAGCGGAGGGAGGGGGAGGGAGATAAGCGATACCCTCGCTGTGTGTCTCCTCACACTGGAGGGAAGTGGACCCCATCGCGATGGAACCACACCTAAAGCCCAAACAGCAACAAGGAGCCAATGTGAGGAGGTGGTTTTGATTAAAAAAGCAAAGTTTCTACTTCTTCTTGGGCACACAAGGCACATATCCGGAGACAGGCAGCTGATCTACTGAGGATGTGCTTCCTGACTAATTATCACATCCCTGCGGAGCCCCGATTCCTCGCTGGGAGTGGCGCACCGTCCCTGAGCGCTCCCCGCCACGGCTCCCAATTAACGCACTCACCCCGAGTGTAGCAGCCACCGTGGACCAGGGACAGGGCTCCCAAGCCCCTTGAGCCATCCCACGGCAGCTACTGCGATCCTAGTCACGTCTCCAGGACGGCTCCTGCTCGGCTTGCCAGAAACCACGGGGGCTGGAGTATTCTCTTACCCAGAGAGAGTTGGTGGCTCAACCTCAAAGCTGGGTGAACCCGCGGTGCTCTGCGGGGGAGTTTCCTGACATCATCTGCCAAAACCCTGGCCCACACCGCCTCCCCAGCTCCTCTTCCCTTCCTGAAAGGCACAGCCCCGAAACCCGGCTCCTTCAGGAGGCCTCCTTGGTTCACCCCGCTCGCTTTCCTCTTCTTCGCCGTCTGCCTACCCCTGTCCCAGTTCGGAATACAAGCGTCTTGGAAAGGCAGCTAACTATACTGGAAAGACACTGGGAGACAGAGACTCATGCCAACCCGGACCAAGCCTACCCCGCACTGTTGTACCCCCATGGAAGGCAGGGCTCACAATCTTTGGCCTGTTTTGCTGCAGGAAGCCAGACATTTTCAAATTCAAGGTGAACTCACGAGACACGGGGGCTGTGAAAATTGTCACAGCAGAAGCTGGAAAGTTCTGGGACGTGCCTGGCAGGGTGGGGATAAAGATGATGGGATCCCTTTAAACTCTGAGAAATCCAGGTGAGTTACGGAGGCCTTATTCTGGTCCAGATGCTGGACTCACGATCCCCTTCCCCTAAAACGGGGTCAGTGTGCGGATTAATGGGTTTCCATCTGTCGGGCTGCTGGGTAAAGGCCGGCACACACACCCCCACGTACCTCTTGGGGAAGTGGACGCCTCCAACCCCAATCCTCAACAGTGCTCACTTCCTACTGATCCGAGCAACAGGAAGCATGGAGAGCCCTGGGGGCCGCCTCTCTTTTCCCGTGGCTGTGTCCGAGTCCTCACACAAAACCGGCAGGGCCAGCCACGAGGGACACTCGGCCAGTTCCCTCAAGAGCTGTTTCCACTTGCCACAGGTACCAGAGCTGGCTGGACGTGGAGCCCAGCGAGCGGGCTCAGCGCAGCCTCCAGAGGGACGGCTGCACCCCCACGAGACGTGACCGCAGCTCGGGGGGTGCTGCGCGAGGCCAACACCCTTGTACCAATGCTGCTGCCCAAGCTTGAACCCACCTTCTCTCACCTTGGCCTTCACGAGGGCGGCGAGCGGTGGGCCTAACCATCCCCCTCGTATGGAAGGAGAAACCGAGACCAAAGCGAGCCAGAGGGTCTTGGCCACGGTCACACGGCGGGTCAGGGGCTGAGCTGAACCTGGGCTCGGGCCACTGGAGGCCCAAGTCAACAAGCCTCTGGTAAAACGCAGGGCGGCGGCATTCCTCCCCAGGGAGTGGCCCACCATCCCCTGCCGCCCAGCTCTACCATTTACCAACCTCCCGAGGCCACGTGGCCTTCCTGAGCCTCAGTTCCACCGCCCATTCAACAGGCTCCCGGAGAACCTCCTTCATCATGAGCGAACTGCGGCACGTAAAGCCTCCACACAACGCCTCCTATGTGGTGCACCATACAGGTCCAAGGAGGAGGCAGGGAGAGCAAGGAATCGCTGGTGAGGCTACATCCTTCCAGATCTTTCCCTGTCCCAGAGTGGGGGTCACTTCTGAGCCCTTGTCTGGCTTGACTGGATTTTTCAGGGCACCCCTGACTCCCACATCTCCAGACCTCCCTGAGGAGGTTCAGCTGGGATGCAATGTCTGTGATTAAGCTGCCAATAAATAAACAAACAGAGCTCAGAAGAATAAGGCAATGAGATTAAAAAAGATGTGTCTCTGAGGGCACTCTTTAACAAATTGTCAAAATTGGTTTCTGGAATCTGGAGGATGTTGCTAACACCTGGGTACTCAGAATCAAATTAGATTCGCCTCTGATTTTTATTTAAAAAAAGAAAAAAAAAAAAAAAGGGCACAGAGAGCCCTGCCCTCAAGAAGGGCCTCCAGCTTGGTTTAATGCTCTGAGGTCACGGTCTGAGAATTCCTAATAATTTCATCTTTAAATCCGTATTTTGCAAGTGAAGCCTGATCGGCTACTGGTGCAGGTACGTGAGCAGAGGAGCTCCGAGCTTCTCACCATCCTCCTTGCACATGACATGCGCGATGGCCCTTGAGCACAGAATTCCAGTGGGCCCACAAGGCATGGAAAGTTCTGTGAGATTCCAAGGCAGGACAAGGGAAGCGTGCCGTGTTTACCACTGAGTAAGCACCGGCTCTGTCACTTGCCATCCTGAGGACTTGGGCTGCTCACACCTGAGCCTCTGCTTTCTCGCCGGTCAGAGGCAGGACAAGATGCTTCGTGAAGCCTATCCTGGCTCTAAGGTCCACTGGGCCTTAAGTGACCAACGAGTTCAGCAGGACAGTTGTAAGAAATAAAAGATCACATAAGGAATCCTGCAGCCCCCCCTCCCCCGCCCCGTTCTCCATCACTGTTCCTGTCCACCTAAGTCATGTAAGCGTGCAGGGCAAATGATCTTTCACCTGCTCGAAGGGACGCCTGAACACCCTGGGATGGAGTCCACCGGGCTCCCGGCATTCTCTGGAGCGAGATGCCAACAACTGGTTCTTCGGAAGCACGGGAGACAGCTAAGATGTCACTGACCTGGGCCCTTGAACCTCTCAAAGTGGTCACCTTATACTGATTTTCTTCATATGTTAAGAGCACAAAGGAAACGGAAACCAGTCAAACCATTACACAAAGACATTTTCTGATAAAATTTAGACCCTTATCACCCACTTAAAAATATATTTTAGAAACAAAATGGATAAAACTTAGTGCTATTCAGTAGACTAACACAAAAACTGAACTTGACATTCTAATAGGTTTTGTTTTTTTCCCCCCAAACACAAATCTGGTGGTTTTAGTTTAAAATTGGTTAAGATCTTTTCATGGATCAGGGACTGTAATTTCTTGTACAACCAAAACAATCTATGTACTTTTTAACAACCAAAAAATAGGCTACTGGTAGGCTAGGCTAGGAAGACTATGCTATTTGTCAGCCCTGGAACCAACTGCGAGAGGGATTGAGGGGATCTGGGCGAGCACGTGGCTATCACCTTCCCCTCTTCTCCCCTAGACGTGACCTTCCTGAGACTGCCTACTCGGATGGACGATGAACGACGCAGACAAGCAGTCTCTCCCCAAGTGATGCTGATCAACACATCAAAGTCTGAAAACCACTCATGTACGGCAGAGCATGATTATCCAACATAGAACCTGACAACATCTTTGAGATTCGCCAGTATGTAGTTTGACGGAATCTTTGAAATTTACTTTCTGCTATTAGCATGCCTACTCTTGCTAGTTCAGGGAAACACCCCGGACCTGTAGATATGTCATTCAAGAGCCCTCAGATAGACGTCCACAGAAAACCAGTACCCTGGTGGGTCAGCCACTGGCTGGTCCGGAGTTTGTATAACGTAGGAATTGCACAAAAACGTGAGCTGTTCTATTTAGTCTACTGCTGATGAGAATCTACACTAAAAAAGACACCCCCAAATTAAGAAATAAAAAAATAAAGACCTCCCAACCACATACTTTTTAAATACAGTCACATTTTTTTCAAATGCAATATTTTATTAAATTGCCTCTTCTGTTTATTTTCTGGATGGAATTAGAAGCAGGAGGAACTCAGGGAGGTCCTTCACTCCACTAACATAGTGGGCTCTCAAATTTGGAAACCACTGAGACAACTTGAAATAACCATCCCTACCAGGTCAGACGGAAGCCATCCTAGTGTGTAGGAAGGACCACCAATGGACAGTCAATGTGCGCAATCTCGCTGATTAGCAGATCAGGTGAATGCCAACTTCCACACTAACCAACCCCACAAGCCAATGGATAAAACCCTTCCCCTGTTTGGGGGAGTAAGAGAGTGTGTAATGTTGGCAACATGCCAGTATACTTTAAAACACGTTCATTCTAGGGGCACCTGGGTGGCGCGGTCGGTCAAGCGACCGACTCTTGGTTTCGGCTCAGGTCCTGATCTCAGGGTGGTGAGATCGAGCCCCGCATCGGGCTCCGCACTGAGCACGGCGTCTGCTGCAGTTTCTCTCTCCCTTTCCCCCTTTTCCCCCTGCCTCTGCCCCTCCAACTCGTGCTCTCTCTCTGAAATAAATACATCTTTAAAAAAAAATGTTCATTTTATGTTCTCAACCAACCAACAATTTGAGGTCACTTAATCATATACTCAAGCGGAATCAGAACGGGCTAATGTGATTTCAAAGTGGCCGCTAAATGATGGGGTCAATTCAGAGAGGAAGGTAACCAAGTACTATGCCACTGGGCTTTGCCCTCCGTCTGTGCCACGAAGGTGGCAATGTTACCGAGGGCCCTGAGAGCACAAGCCATTTACCTTCATCTTACCACCTAGGCATTTAAGATGAAGTCACTGGAGTCAATCTAGAATTTCTTCACAGAAGCTACCACAAGAAGAGTTTTGTTCAGTTCTTCCCTGATTTTCTGGTCCAGTTTAAAATAAATGTCACGCACACACAGAATTCTAAAGCAGGAGGAAAATTTTAAAACCATCTAGTTCTTCTCTCCTTTTCTAGTCTGTAATTGGGAAAGACAGGACTAAAGATTCAGGTCTCTTGACTCACAGCCAAACATGCTCTTGTTCCTGCCTGATGCATAATTATCAAAGTAAATATTCTGTTAGGATAAAGCCCAAACGCCAAATCTGCAATGCACGCACTCGACAGAGATAATTCTTCCCAAAATACACATTACATCTTTGCAAAACCACATGCATGAATTTTACAAAATACCTTCTAAAAGTAAAATCGTACTGGGCCAAGACAGTGTAATGGAAAAGAAAACATAAATCCTTGGAAATCAATGCTTGTTAACATCAATTTATCTCCTTAATGAAAAGCCCCTGATAAACCATGCCATTGGATTAAGTGAGCTAATGCATGCCACGGGCTTTGCATAAGAGCTGGAAACTCTCAATAAAAAGTAGCTGTTATGATTAATAAGCAAGACCAGAGTGGGGTTGAAAATGCTTTTTTCACGAAGGCAATAAAGCTCCAGGATGGAGCTTGTCAACCAGCCCCAGCCACAGGATAATGGATGGATAACGGTCACCTGCTCCACCCGCTCTCAGGGGAGAACCGAGGATTGTGGGAAATTCCCAGCTCCCAAACTGAGATCTCACTCATTCTTGCCCACTCAGGAAAGTAGATCAAAGCGCAAGGGAGTGACAGCAGTGTGTGTTAAGAACAGATGCACACACTTATCCAAGTAAAAAGGAAATCCACGCACACCTCCATGCTTTCTTATTAGCAGCAAATTGGAACTTCTCACCAAGGACTGTAGCATGAGGGTGATACGTTCCACAGCTGAGAATGGCTGCTTTGGGGGGACACGGAATGCCTCTCAGCACTTAAAATGAGCAAGTTGTAAAAGAATCCAAGCTGCCACTGCAGCTCCCTAATGTTTGAGATAACAGAGAAAAATAAGCAAATTCTTGATTTAGGCCAATTCCTCAAGTCCCAAAACTCAATATGAGTTTGTAGCTTTTTTTTTTTTAAGTGCCTGCTTCTGAGGGTTGGCAGAGAAAGGATAAATTGAACGTAGTACTGTGAAACTCATGCATATTTAGAAAATCTAATATTTTAATTTTTTTTTTTTTTAAGATTTGAGAGAGAACGCACACACACGGGGTGGAGGGGCACGGGCAGAGGAAGAGAATCTCAAGCTGACTTCCTGCTGAGCTTGGAGCCCATGCGGGTCTTGATCCCACCACCCTTGAGAGCACGACCTGACCGCAAACCAAGAGTCGGAGGCTTAACTGACTGAACCACCCAGGTGGCCCATGGACATTTTTATTTCTAATTGGCCACCCTGATAATTAGCTTGTTTAAAATGTCAAAAATCCTATTCGAGGGAAGCTGCTCACAGAACAGCTTCACGGGTGAAAGTGACAGGCAATTTGTCACATTCACACCCAGTAGCTGATCAGTCAATATGTTAATTACCTGGTGGATTTATTCCTTTTAAAAAAGTTATTTATTTTTCACTAATGACTGCTAATTTGGTAATATTCAAAAAGAAAGGAGATCTCAATTTCAAACCTGTTAACCCCATACTTGTTTTAATACATTCAGCGGGGTAAAGAGGGAAATTATTTCACAGTTTAAACTATTCTCATGAATAAAAAGCAGTCAGTTCATATATTTGCTTTACTCCGTCTCACTTGGGCCGCCCTAACGGTTCTCGCTCTGAAACCTCTGCCTAAAATTTTACCTTCAGAACTTCTCAGCCAGAACATTTGCATTTCTTTCTCTCTGTTTCTCACTCAGAAAAAATCCAGATACCTCATTATTTCTCAATTAAAAGCGTACTAAGGCTTACAGTCGGAAGTGCACAGAAGGTGACGAAAGCCAATTCTTCCCTTTTTAAATACTTGTAATTTACTGCTAGCAACACGGAAAATCAGTTCTAAGCCTTTTAACTCTTCCTAACTCATTGGTTTGCTTGACACACATTTCTCAAGCTCCAGCCACGTGCCAGGCCCCGTGAAGCGAAGAAGGGAGTGGGGGTGGTTTGCCCTTTGAGCAGCTAAGGGGCTCTTGGGAGCAGAGGGACACAAACATTCCCTTATGATTAGCAAATATCGGCCTACCCCCTCGTGTGGGGGTACCGTCGCGGCGGCCGCAATCACAGGGGGATCTCCCTCACCAGAATGGGCAGTCCACAAGCCCGGGCGCCACGTCCAACTCGTTCCCCAGCACAGGCCCAGCATCTGGCCCAGGGCAACTGCTATGGGTGTCGCTGACAGGCCAACCAGCGGGACCTGGTTCTCAGCCTCCTAGATCACACACAACCCACCACGGGAGGACGGGAGGAACTGGGGGGCGGGTGGGCACAGGGCAGTGATGGAGCAAAGCTCAACTCACGGGAGAATGGCAGACGGAGGCAGGGAGGTGTGAGTGCCAAGGAGGCCTTCTGGGGGAAAGACTACCTGGATGGGTATCTGAGGGATACGGAGCAGCAGTCCTCACCCAGTGATGCTTTTAGGGATTTCACACTGTCTTCACGAGTCCCAGACCCTACTGCAGAAACTGGGAGATCACCATTTTCCCCAAATCCACCTGGGAAGCAAGTTCCTCAACACCTCTAATTAGGTCTCAGATCCTCACCTGCAGAGCCCGGTAATATTCAGTCCTCACACCTTAAAGTGGCCGAAAAGATTAAATAAGAACGTAGCAAGGTGGGGAGAACAGCGCCTGGCTACTAAAACTATAGGTTAGCGTAGATAAAAATCAGTCATTTACATGTGCCTTTCTCAAAGCCATCATTATATAAGACTTTTTCCAAGTTGCCACCATTACCAGCGGCTACCTGAACCATTAAGAACTCTACAAGGGGGGCGCCTGGGTGGCTCAGTTGGTTAAGCGACTGCCTTCGGCTCAGGTCATGATCCTGGAGTCCCGGGATCGAGTCCCGCATCGGGCTCCCTGCTCGGCGGGGAGTCTGCTTCTCCCTCTGACCCTCCCCCCTCTCATGTGCTTTCTCTCTCTCTTTCTCTCTCTCTCAAATAAATAAATAAAATCTTTAAAAAAAAAAAAAAAAAGAACTCTACAAGGGTTTTGCACAACTCTGAGTTTCAAAACAGGGCAAGAAGTCTCGCTTGCAGCAGTTGGCTTAACTCCCAGTTTCATTCAACTTTTACATTTTTAAAAAAGATTATTTATTTTTAGAGAAAGAGAGAAAGAGCTCATGAGCCTGGGGAGGGGGGGTGGGCAGAGGGGAAGGGAGAGGAAGAAAGAATCCGAAGTAGACTCCATGCTAAATGTGGAACCTAACGTGGGGCCCAATCTCACAACCCATTAGATCATGACGTGAACCGAAACCAAGAGTCAGATGCTCTGACTGAGCCACCCAGGCGCCCGTCAACTTTTGCATTTTTCTAGTGAAACGTGTAAGTGGACGATCACTGCTAGATGTAAAAGAATGCTCAACAAGGGACGCGTGGGTGGCTCATTCGGTTGAGCATCCAACTCTTGGTTTCCGCTCAGATTGTGATCTCAGGGTCGTGAGATCGAGCCCCACATCGGGCTCTGCACTTGGCACAGAGTCTGCTTAAGACTCTCTCTGTCCCTCCCCTCCCTCTCTACAATAAACAATATCTTAAAAAAAAAAAAAAAACCGCTCAACTAGATTCTATATTAAGTCACACACACACAAGATGCTACTCAGAATAAGGTGGCTCTTGAATGCTGATCTGTAGAGGTTAAACAGATGAACAAACAAAACACGTGTTAAACCACTGCTTTGTGATGTGAGTATGAATAAGACAAGTCTTGGGCTTGCCACCATTACCAGCTGGTACTTTAAGTCACTAAAACTAGGTGGCGGTCTGCTTCTTCACTATGACTTCCTTGACCCGTTGATTTTAATCAGAAAAATAGATTAATGGTAGCTGCTGAGCAGCTGTGATTTTAATGCTAAACCGTGCTTACCATACCACTGAACAAAACCCGGACCTTAACTTAAACAAATCCACAGAGTCTGTCATTTAAAACCTGCTTGTGTCCAGTATGTGAGCTACTTCCCTGTAGAGGTGAACGAATGAGCTCTAACTGCAGTTTCTATCCAATGAAGTTCCGTGGGTGTAAATAACATCCCCTTGTTACAGTGCAAAGATTAACCAGCTTTTCAGAATTTATGGTCAAGAGAAACCAAGATGCCATGTTTAACTTTTTTAGAAAGCACATTAAATACCACCGCAATAAAGACACCCTGTAATTTTGTTTCACATGAAAGCATACTCCTATCAGTATCTCCTAAGCACTCAGCACAAACCTAGAATTCAATTAACGTTCATTTTCTAGCTTCAAATACTGGTATAAAACTATCATGCACTATATAGACTCCGCTACAAGCATACATGACAAATATACAAACTACCTCCAATGAGTCGTGTGAAATTTCAATTTGGAAGCACTTTTGTTGGTCTTAATGGCTATTTGGCAATGTATGCATTATTCTTCAGTTATAAAATTCACACATTTAAAGAACTAAGCTAAAACGTGCCCACAGGAATTAAATCAATGCACTTCCCTGCATAAAAATCAGCAAGTCAGAGCAGGAAGGAAAACATATTTTTCCTATTGTTGAACGTGGGATTCCACATCCAATACTGTCATCTCATTGTACAGAAATCCTGGCTGACTCTGCCACATAAAAATCAAAGTTTAACCCAGAAAAATCTAGCTACACATCCAAGGAGAGCGCCAAATGAATAAGCTGAAGACACGACAAAACACAACTCCAAATGGTATCAAGCCGCGATAAGGCTGCCTTTGAGAGCACAGGGATCCAGATAACCCTTCAATCACCGCCTTGGCTTATTCAAGTTTTTGCCATTTCAAATCGCAGATTTCTTTTTTCCTTGGCTCTGCCTTGTCTAGGAGGTGAAAGGCCCCCGAGGGCCTTCCATAACTTCCCCACCCGAGGCCCCGCACTGAGTGCGAAGCACACAGCCTTCCTGCAAGGGGGTGGCCTCAGTGCCCTAGGGGAGGGGGCTGTCTGGCAACGACAAGAGGCTGTGCCTCGGGGTGGGGGCGAGGGGGAAGGACAGAGCCAACCCCTGAGAACCCACTCAATTCCGGGCAGCCCGCAGCCCCGGGGGGCGTCACGGGTGAGAGGAGTTGCCGCCCTATTCATCCCCTTTGTCCCTGCACAATACGGAGCCAGGGCCTCCCCTGATCATCATTCATATCGCAGCGATGACAGGCCGAGAGAAGACTCGGGAGGGGAAATGGGCCTCAAATTAGCATATTGCTCCCCTCCACACAAAGGAGGCTTTTAAGCTTCTGTTTTTTAAAACCAGGGGAGAGAGAGGAGGAGGAGGGGATAAAGCTGGGCTGCTCTTAGCAACAGTGTCTGAATGTAATGATTTGCCTCCCTCCAAGGGACTTGGGAGTTTTGCAATTTTCTTAAAGCAGGCCTCTCAAATGGCCTCCAAACTTAGTAGAAAATATTTATTGGGCCACTAGGTAAGAAACATCCTCCCTCTCGTCATTAAATTACAATTAAACTGATTAAAAAAATTCATTATAAACCCTAAACTCTTCCTCCAGTCCTGGTATGGAGCAGGGCATCTCCCTTGCTCCTGGAGAAACTGACAAAATGAAGAAATCCAGTTATTGCAATACTTATTCAGGGGGAAGCCTCGGAGGGGCCGCCCTTGCCATGTTTATTTAGATGTTTTGGATCTTCAGTAATAAAAAGGCGGTGGCGGGGGTGGGGGTGGGGGCTGAAAGGCACCCGGAATGCTCTGATTGCCCTGCGCCGGGACCATGGGCTGGGAGCAACGACTTCACGGTACCTTGCCTCACAGGCTGTGTCCCTGTGTTGGCCAAAGACGTCACCTTCGTCTTTGCTAAAGGGGAGCCCTAAAGCTGCAACAGGCCCCTGCTGGCAGAGCAGACAGGAACGGCTGAAAGGTCATAAAAACCGTATCAACCCAGTAAACCTCTAAGAGGCCAGGCAAAGAAATGATCTGTGTTTCACTCCACCAGGTATTAATTCTCCAAAAGATGGAATCTCAACTCGAGGGGGAGGAATGAAGATTTCTCTGGCTCAGAAGGAATGCTTTGAGAGGGCTCTGCCCCTTAACAAGAACTCTGAACCATCAGAGATAATTAAAATGATGCCCTGCTTCACACAAGCTCCAGTTCCATCGTCATGGCTCAGGCCTACCTTCAAGGCCCTCGGGGAAGGCAGGCCGCGAGGCTGGGCGAGCTAGAGCTCCCCCAAGGGCTAAGATGGAGCCAGGCGCCGGCTCGGCGGCCCATGCGCTCCTGCCTTCTCTCCATTCTGGAAGGGAGAAGGCGGCGACTGGAAACGATGGTGGGGCCATCTGCTCTGCCTCCCAACCATGCCCCCGCAGAGCTGGCATAGCTTCTTGCCTTTAACAGATGCCTACACACTGCCCCTTCCCCCAGGCCCGTGTCCCCACATGGGACCCAAAGTGCACCCGTGTGTGTGGTCCGGACTCCGGTTGCTGATCCTGCCTCAGCCTCTCCATTTTCTCCAATGGACCCCCAAACCCTTGGCTCCCACCTCCATCTTAGTCTCCTCTACAGCACACACACGCCCCCTTGTCTCTCTTTACTGCTGTCTCACTGGCCCGCATCGCCTGTCAGTGTGGGCCTCCCCTAAATCCAGCTCTCCTAAGGATGAGAGCCCAATTTAAAAACTGATGTTGGGGCGCCTGGGTGGCTCAGTCGTTAAGCGTCTGCCTTCGGCTCAGGTCATGATCCCGGGGTCTTGGGATGAAGCTCCACATCGGGCTCTCTGCTCGGCGGGAAGCCTGCTTCTCCCTCTCCCACTCCCACTGCTTGTGTTCCTGCTTTCGCTGTGTCTCTCTCTGTCAAATAAATAAATAAAATCTTAAAAAAAAAACCTGATGTTCAGGAATCACTAGATTGTACACCTGAAACTAATATAATACTGCATGTTAACTGGAATTAAAATAAAAGCTTAAAACATCAGAAGGAAAAAAGTACAGTATTTAGAAAAAACAAAACAAAACTGATGCTCAAAACCATAGCTTAATTCTCTCCAATCTGATCTATAGATCGAATGCAATCAAGTCAAAATCCTGACAAGCCTTTTGGTAGCTACCAACAAGTTAATTCTCAAGTTCTTCTAGAAAGGTAAACGAACTAGAACAGCCAAAATCATTCTGAAAAAGAACAAAGTCCGAGGACTCACATTACCCAATTTCAAGGCTTACTACAAAGCTACATCAACCAAGGCAGTGTGGTTTTGACGAAAGGACAGACACAAGATCAGTGGAACAGAAGAGAGAGCCTAGAAATAGATGCACACAAATAAACTCACTTTTGAAGAGGGTAATTTTATGGGGAAAGAATATTCTTTTCAACAAATGGTGCTGGAACATTTGGATGTCCATATGCAAAATATGAAGATAGACACATACACCTCACACAAAAATTAACTCGAAATGGCTCAGAGACCACAATGTTAACCTATCAAACTCCCAGAGGAAAATACAGGGGGAAATCTGCAGGATCTTGGGCTTGGATGACGGGTATTTACATACAACACTGGAAGCAAGATCGACAAACAAAAAACTTGCCAAGGTACACTTCTATCAAAATGATAGCTTAAGGAGGCATGTAATAATTGGTTTCAGCGTTTTTAATGACATCTGCTTCACCACAGCAGGGTCGGAGCCCTGTGCCCAGGACAAACAGCTGGTTGCGCATCACCCCCCCACACCACCCCCCAGACTCAGGGCTGATGTTCCTCCTCAGGGACCCCCACAGCCACACGAGCCGGCCCACTCTCTCAAGCCACGCGTGTCCTCTCGCTCACCACCCGCGTTCTGCTAGTGGTTTCAGGCCTGGCTCTGCGTCTGAGACTCCTAGGGTCCCCAGGGCCCGCACGCAGGGCCTGGCGCACGGGTGTACGGTAAATATTGCAAACCAAAACACTAACCGACATTCAGACCTTTGTCAGGCTCCCATTTCCACTCAAGCGCGGCCGAGAACACTTGCCCACACCAGAAGGAATTCCTTCTCCCCAGTCTTCCACTGTTTTGGCGACCCCCCTATTCTCCTCATGACCCGTCTATGACCGTGTAAGAGGCTCAAGTAAGGGTCCAGTCTCTCTCATGAAGTCTCCACTTCTAATAGAGTAAGATGGCTCCTCAAAACCCCTCCATACGAAATTGGAGGCAATGATTCCTTTTCGAAGCTCCCGTGGCTTGTTCACAACACACACGCATGTACGCTTCGACACACGTTCACACATGTGTACACATACACATACATGAAGGGAAGGATGAAGGAGGATTTGATGGGGATGAGGAAAATGAATTCACCTTAGAATAATTTGAATTCTGAAGGATGTAAAATATTTAAGTGAAAGTATGTGGATGGCGGCGCCTGGGCGGCTCAGTCGCTTAAGCGTCTGCCTTCGGCTCAGGTCATGGTCCCGGGGTCCTGGGATCGAGCCCCGCGTCGGGCTCTCTGCTCGGCGGGGCGTCTGCTTCTCCCTCTCCCTCTGCCCCTTCCCCTGCTCATGCTCTCACACTCTCTCTTTCAAATAAATAAAATCTAAAAAAAGAAGTATGTGGATGTATATACGCCTGTGTGTACACGTGTGTCATACCACAATACATATGTACACATATTTGAACGCACATGTATGTACATGCAGGCACAAACCCCTCAAAGCCATACGCACACAGGGATGTGTGCACGTGTATGTGCGTATAAACACGTGCGTGTGCAAACGGACCCGTTTACGCGCGTGCACATATGCACACTCGCACATAATCATATTCATATATACACGTACTTTCTACTAAGCATTTCACATCCTTCTAAACTCAGAATGTGCTAACTTGAATTCCTCTTCTCCACCCCCACCCGATGCCTCCCTCATCCTTCCCAGAGCTCTCCCTTGCTGTCAAAAGCATCACCATCATCTGAACAACTTCCAGTTTTTAGACATTCAGAATTCCAGGTCTGCATTTACCTGCTAAGGCCCTTTAGGAAGGCATTTAACTTCTACCTCTCTGGCCATCCACGTCCACATCTGTACAATGCTCATAATAAATCCCCATGTCAACGTGTTGTTTGGAAGAGTCCTTCAAATTCTACAAAATCTCTCTACGTACCATACACGCTCTCTTTCTAAAACACAGCAGTTGGCTAGGACTGCTGCACACTGGGTTAGTTACTGGCTTGTGTGTGTTTCAGGAGTTCAAATCCATCCTTGCCCCTTTCTCCAACCTCTCCTGGCCTGAGGCTTGGATGGCGGCAAGGGCTGTGTAGCTGGTTACTAACCCGTGCGATCTTCCCTATCTCAAAGCCCAAACCAAAGCTCATCTGTCCAACCTTCACGCTCCCATGGAGTTGTTCGCTCAGCCTCCAGTGGACTCCCTGCCTACTAGACCAAGCTGGCTCTCACAGACCCACGTGGATCACCCTCCTCCGAAGCAAGTCGTCCGCCCTCACCTGTAGGGCTCCTCTCGGTTACCCACACGGCGCCGCTTGCCTCTACTTCTTGGACCAGTTTCCTCCTCCCTCTTCCCTCTCTCCTTTCACTTGTCCGAATTCTGTTCATTTTCGTGGCATAACTCCAAGGCTACAGCTTGTGGGAAACCCTCCCAAGGATTCGGTTCTCAGCCCATCTTAGGTCTATACCCTGCCAATTCACCGCATGATGACGTCCTAGCTTTCCCCCCAAAGCATCCTTGTGTTTAAGTCTTCCATTCCAAAATGACTTTGACCTCTGGTGGCACAGGGACCATACAGGGTACTTCTCCGGGGCTATACCGAAACACCTAGCTTAGGTTTAGAAAAATGTGCTCACATTCAATGAGAACTCATTGATTTTTCAAATAACAGTTACTAGAACATTTGTAAATGCTTCGGTCCCATGGCTTCTAAAATCAGAGCATAATTTTTCTATCTTAAAAACATAAAAATGGACCACACGGTATCATCTCTTTTAAGAAATTGGCTAAGTAAACAGCACTCCGTTACCAGAGAGGGAAAATTTGGCAAAGTATATTATTGAGTGCAAACTTACATATTGACTATATTACGTTGGTAAGGCTCAATGTGTAGAAACACTAAGTGGTTTTAATTTTCCACCTACAGTTTGTGAAGCCCATGGGCCCCGAATGACCTCAATGTTGAACAGGAGGCACATCCATCTGCCAGCAGTAATTATTTTATTGACCTGATTAAAGAACAACTATTTCCATGGTCAAAAAGATCTATCCAAACACATCAGCCTTAGGCACACAATGGCAGTAATTAGAAATGCATATTTCCCTAATTAAAATATGAGTCAATGGGCAGAACATAAAATAATGTATTAACATTTACTCAGCATATTTCTCTCACTGGTTATGGTGTATGATTAAGCCAAAAACCATTTTTAAAAAGCTTTGAGCGATTATTGACACACCATATAATTCAGCCATTTAACGTGTACAATTCAACAGTTTTTAGTTTTTTTCTTCCTTTCCATTTGTGCAGCAATCTAATTGCAAACATTTTGGTTGCCCCTAAAAGAAACTCTGATCCTATTAGCAGTCGCTCGCCCTTCCTCCCTACCCTACCCCATCCCCCAATGCTGGTTCTGCACAACCACTAATCTACTTTCTCTATAAAACTTGCCTGTTCTGGACAGAGGCTATGCCGTCCTTTGTAAGTGGCTTCTTTCCCTTAGCACAATGTTTTCAGGGGTCAGCCATGTTGTAGCAAGTATCCGAACTTCCTTTTTTTAACTGATAAATAATATCCTATGGGACAACAGACCACATTTTGTTTATCCATTCTTCAGCATGTGGGCGTGTGGGCTGTTCCCACTTTTTGGCTATTATGAATCATGCTGCTATGAACATTCATGTACAAATTTGTGTGTGGATGTAAGTTTTCCTTTCTCTTGGGTCTATACACAAGGGTGGGATGGCTGGGTCATGTGGTAACTCTGTATTTAACCACCTGAGGAACTGCCAGACTGTTTTCCAAAGGAGCTGCACCATTTTCCATTTCCACCTGCAGTGTGTGAGGGTTTCATGTTTTCCATATTCTGACTAATACTTGGTATTGTGTCTTTCTGATTCTAGCCATCCTAGTGTGTGTGTGAAGTGGTAATTTCATTGTGGCTTTAATTGGCATTTCCCCAAAGACATCTTTTCATGTGGTATCTATTTGCTTATCTTTTTTTTTTTAAAGATTTTATTTATTTATTTGACAGAGAGAGAGTTAGTTAGCGAGAGCAGAAACAAGCAGGGGGAGTGGGAAATGGAGAAGCAGGCTTCCCACCAAGCAGAGAGCCTGATGTGGGGCTCGATCCCAGGACCCTAAGATTATGACCTGAGCCGAAGGCAGATGCTTAACCGACTGAGCCACCCAGGCACCCATATCTTTTTAAAAGAAATGATTATTAAATCCTTTTCTATTTTTCTTTTGAGGTTGTCTTTTTATTATTGAGTTGTAAGACTTGGAAAATACACACACACACACACACACACACACACACACACTCTGGATACAAGTCTCTTAGATGTAGGATTTTCAAATAATTTTTTCCAGTCTGCCAGGTGTTTTTTTACTTTCTTGATGGTTTCCTTTGCAGTACAAAACTATTTAGTTTTGATAAAGTCCAATTTATCTATTTTTGTTGTTGTTGCTTATACTTCCAGTGTTACATCTAAGAAACCACCGTCTATCCTGAAGTCATGAAGATTTACTTCCTTGTTTTCTTCCAACGGTTTTGGTTTTAGCTTTTACATTTAGATCTGTGATCCATTAGGAGTTATTTTTTGTGAATGGTGTGAGGTAGGGGTCCAACTTTTTTTTTTTTTTGCATGTGGATATCACATGCAAAAAAATATCACATATCAAGCTGACCCAGTATCATTTGTTGAAAAGAGTATTCTTACCCCATTTTTAATTGTCTTGGTATCTGTTGGTCCATTAGGGCTGCTTTAACAACTATCATAGACTAGTGGGGCTTAAACAACACACATTTATTTCTCACAGTTCTGGACAATGGGAAGTCCAACATCACGATGCCAGCAGATTCCCTATCTGGTGAGTTCCACTTCTTGGTTCATAGATGGTCCTTCTCCCTGCATACTCTATATGGCCAAAGGGGTGAGGGAGCTCTCTGGAGCCTCTTTTATAAGGGCACTAATTCCATTCATAAGGGCTCTACCCTTATGACCTAATCCCCATCCAAAGGCCCACCTCCTAATACTGTCACATTGGGAATTAGGTTTCAACACATGAATGGCGGTGGAAGGGGGGGCGATGGGCACACATTTATTGTAGAGCAGTACCCTTGTTGAAAAGCAACTGACCACAAAAATGTAACGGTTACTTCCGGACTTTCAATTTTATTCTCTTGATCTATAGGTCTATTTTTATGCCAGTACCAAAATGCCTCGATTACTGTAGCTTTGTAGTTTGGGGGTTATTAGCCTGTTTGGGGGCTCCCAAATTTCATTTTGGTAGAATCCTATTTTACCTCAAACGTTGGTTATATTAGAACTGACCGGAAAAACCTAATCTCACATCTGACTATTAGATGGCAAAACCTTTTAGTGCCTTCATCTTCTGATTGTTAAAAGGTGTTTTAATCACATACATATCCTATAAAAATCAAGCATCCCATTTAACAATTCCCCCACCTTAGTATTTTTAGAAATATTTGAACAGATAACATCAAAATTATTTTTTCAGCTGGATACAATAAGATGATCGCCAAGCCTCGGACAGATGGACTCAGAGCCCAAGGAACTGGAGAATGTCATTCTACAGGTCAGTGTTGAGATCTAGAAGGATCCTGAAACTGAAGCAGGACAAAATAATTTCATGATGTGGTCCACAGCATTTTCCAGTTGTCTACTGCTACAGGCGGTTCTCCCCTTGGAACCTACCCACGTATTTCCTAGTGTCGGAGCTGTCTGGGGCTTGGAGTTCTTGAGCTGTTCCTTACCACTGACTATACTCTGACCAAAAGTAAGAAAACAAAAGAGACAACTCATTGTCTTTAAGGGGAGTAAGACCAAGAAAGCTGGGAGAGATCTTGCCTCACTTACTCGGGGATCTGCTAACAGTTGCCAGAATGTTTTTCTTTTCTACAGCAGAAAAGAAAAGCACCTGAAGGGCTTCCAGCTCTTTCAGTATTTGCTTAGGGTAGACTGCCATTTTCCATTTCAAAGAATTTGTGTTCATTTGTATGAAATGGCCTTCTTTCCAACCCATTCCAGCAACCATTCCCAAAACAAAAGGTTTCTTATTACAAAGAAGATAGATTCTATTTTTTTCCATACAGGAGTAACTTAAAAGCGACAATTCTCTCTCCTCTAATATGCACTTTCGTGTTTCTGTTCAACTAAAAAGTTCTTTCGCTTTCAGCTTACCGCTAGTTATATATTTACCAATCAGTTTTTAGGGTTTTGTTTAGATCTTCAGCATTCTACCACTTCAATGGAATGCTTTGCCTGTCCACAAGGACAGCCAGCAACTTTGAAAGGCAGGTGTTAAATTTTCCGCGCTGGGTTCTGTAAGGGGTACATAGTCACAGAGAACCCAGCGCAACCTCCAAATCAAGGACCCTCATCATACCTTTTCTCAGAAACTTCCCCCTCTCTGTACAGGAAGTGGTGTCCTTATGAGGATTCTCCCCAAGCCAAGAAGGGGCACTGTGTCCCAGCTGGTGTGGGTTCTTTGAGTGGGGAGTCCTATTCCACAGGAAAGAATGCCAAAACCCCTGCTCTCCACCCTCCATTCCTTTCTCCCTTCCTCATTTTCTGTCTGTCCCTCCCTCTGCCATTTGGCTGCCTCCCTGCAACATCTAAATCTCTGGTTTTTCCACCCGAGCGCTGTTCCTTTTCCATACTTGCATTTCCTCTATGGAATTCAGAATTTCCACACACCTATCTACTGCAGCTGCCCATCCCCCCCAGAATTTCTAGACTCATCGGTCTAGTTCTGCTCTGCATTCCTGGGCACTATTATCCCAGGCCTTCCTTGAACCAAAAAAAGACTCTTCCAACACCCACTACTTACAAAAAGGCTGCCTTATACTCACTGGAGGCTCATATTTCTGTTTTCTTGTTCCATATAGTCAAGCGTAAAGAAACTGACACTGATCAACTGGAACAAATATGGACTTCTCTCCCCCCCAACACTTGTTTTTTTTTGGTACACTCACTTTTCTTCTTCTTTGACTAATCATCATTCCAAGAACTGACTCATACTTTTACAGCAAACACCAATTCTATAGTGGGCCGCCAACACACACAACCGTTGCTCACTTTCTGGTCCCATCACAGGCACATATAGTAAGGGTGAGTGCCTTTTCTCAACTACACCAACAAGACAACTACTAGTGGACAAGACAAGCAGATGGCTTGGATGGTCTGTCAATATGTCTATTTGTCTGAGATCTATCCCCCAGCATTTGTCATGTTTTGGTCTGTCAAATTTATCCACAAGGTCCTATAAATCCCAAATCCTCAAATCAGTAATAACATACAGATGAGACCTGACGTAACTATTTAAGATAAGCAAAAATATCATCTTGTGTGTCTGCAAACATCCTTACACACGAGTTGCTGCCAAAGTTCTGCATGCTGAACAGAAAAATTTGGCAGAAAATCAGTGGAGAGAGCAATAAGGCATTTTTTTTTACAAAAGTCCAAACAATTTTTAATGTAATTAAGTATTCCAAGACCAAAATTTAACATTTACCGATAAGTTTCTCTCTCAGAGTCTACTTTAAACACATAAGGATTCCTGTTCTTTATGGATTTCAGAATATTATTTCTAGATGCAATGCATAAACATCCCATCTAAACTCTACTGCAACATTAATTCCACCTATATTTTTGCATAGTTTGAATACATGAATTATGATTCTATTCGGCCTTCTTTTTGCCACTCTGGCCCTCACGATATCCATTTCTTCATGGAAAATGGAAGGGCTTGCTGATCCATTAGTCACTCAGCTCTAAGTGGATTAATGCTGGCACACTAGAAAATGGCTCCTATAGATCACGTCAAATGAGTAATTTCAATTTTGGACTTTATAATCAAGCCCAAAAGGCCCTCCAAATTATAGCTTTAACACTTGCTTAGTAGCAGCCTTCTTTTTCAAGCAACTTTATGAAAACTGTGATTTAAATATTAACTGATTTTTGAAAATTCTGTTATTTCTTTAATTTTGTTTCAAGATATAAAAGGTAAAGGACAGAGTAAACACCTACATTTTCTTCCTATAGTCTCAGCCTAGAACTACATGAATCTTCAATGAATCCATTACAAAGATATTAGGGGAGCTAACCACCAAAAAAATAACCTAAGAATTTCAAACGCTTTTCCTGTTTACTCAGGCCACGGCCCCACATCACAAATGCCGTTCCCCTGGCAAAACTAAATGTGAGGATGAGATACTACTTCACACAAACTAGAATGGCCATCATCAAAAAGATAGTAAGAAGTGTTGGTGAGGATATGGAGAAACTAGACCCCTCAGACCCTGCCTGTTGGCAAGAACATAAAGTGGGGCTGCCACTTTGGGAAACAATATGGAAGTGTCTCAGAAAGTTAAAGAGAGTTACCACATGGCAACTCCACTCCGAGGTATGTACCCAAAGGAAATGAAAACATAGGTCTACGCAAAAACTTAAATATGAAAGTTCAGAGCGGCGTTAATCGTAATGGCCAAAAAGTACAAACCACCTAAAAGTGCCCGTCAGCTGGTAAATGGATAAACAAAATGCGGTCCATCCACACAGTGGAATACATCTGGCAATAAAAACAAAATGCTGATACACGCTTCAACATGTATGAACCTCTGAAACATTATGTTCTGTGAAAACAGCCAGACATAAAAGAATATACAGAAGTGCATTTATATAAAATGTTCACGGGGCACCTGGATGGCTCAGTCGGTTAAACGTCTGCCTTCAGCTCAGGTCATGATCCCGGGGTCCTGGGATCGAGTCCTGCCATCGGGCTCCTTGCTCGGCGGGGAGCCTGCTCCTCCCTCTGCCTCTGCCCGTCCCCCCTGCTCTCTCAAATAAATAAATAAATAAATAAATAAATAAATAAATAAATCTTTTAAAAATAAATAAATAAAAAATAAATTTAAAAACATATGAAATGTTCAGAAAAGGCAAACAGTGGAAAGTTGATTCGTGGTTCTCCAGGGAACCTGGGACTGGGGATGGGAACCGGGCTGAACGGTAAATAAACGCAAGGCCTCTTACTGGGTGATGGAAATGTCCCAAACTGGGATTGTGGTGCTGGTGACTGTACAACTTGGCAAACTTACTGAAACTCATTTAATTGACTTTAAAACTGGCGAACGTTCTGGTATGTAAGTCATACCTCAATATGATAGCTTGGAAAAAAATGTATGTCAGAGAAATCGTCAGGAAGCAGGTCCAGTCATTTGGGCCAGAGATGGGGATGGCCTGGGCCAGGGAGGAATGAAGTCAGAGAAAGGGGAACTCATTCGAGAGAAGCTGAGAAGACAGAACTGTCGGGATTTCCACAACGTCTTTCCTTACCCGCTTTAGCATCGCGTGAACTCTCATGGCACCAACACTCAGGCCCATTCATTCTGACATAATCACACCCTGCCTCCCATTATCGGTCGATTGCGTTGTGCACACTGTCTTTGCCTGGAGGCCGGACGTGTCCGTGGGCGCACCATAAACATGCACGAACACATGACTGGTCCCACAATGGAACATGATCAGCCCCAGGCTGAGTATCATTGATTATTCTGGATTATATTAACAGTCATCATAATGCGAAGACAATAAAACTAGCAATTACCTTCACAGAGGAGTTTGCTAAAGTTGTCACCACAATAACAGAGTCAAAATCAATTTGTCAGAGAATAACCACCATAAGTGAGAGCAAAAGAGGAAAAAGAAAACACAGTCAGGGAGCCGGCCAAAAGCAACATTGGCAATATATGGATCCTGAGGGAAAATTTAAAATACAGGAATACTTTGAAGGACAGGTTTGTCTTCCTGAGAGTCCGTCCCTTTACTAATTCAAGTCTTAAGCCCATGGAGAGCAGGAGAGAGAAGAGGGTCCAGCGGATAATATGAGTCTGGATCTTGGGTGAAGCACGCATGTGAGCGTGGACAACAAATAGGCTTAAGCTCTGTAACAGCCAGCTTCCTTAAAACCAGTGAGAACACTAAAGACATTGCTCACAAAGTCCATGGAAGACATCAGTGAAATTATGTGCAGCCCTTAGGACAGGCAGTAAATAAAAGTATTACCGCTTTTGTTGCGGGGGTGACTTTCAGCGGCCATCCGGGGTGACGGACCTTCCCGGAACCACGGCCCCGTTTGTCCAGACAAGGCCCCGGCACTGGCGACCGCGGCCTCGATTGGCCACATTTTGGCACCCTGTGCCAAGGTGGAGCTGGTTCCTTCGACTCGGAGCTTGAAAAACAATAGCCAAGAGGGCTCAAACTGGTAGCTTCCAACAGCTCACAGAGAAGGAAGCTCCGCTGAACGGTCTGGTGGCCCCTGAGGGGTGGATTTAGGTCTGTGAGATCAGAGGCAGGCGAGCCGTCACTGGCTAGGATGCTTGGAGACCGATCCCTGACATCGGTTTATATTTGGCTTCTTATTTGAGTGTTCTTGGACCATGTGTGATTAGACTGGTATTTGAAAAAAATAAGATAATGTATCGCCCCCCGCCCAAGAAAAGTCTTACTGCTTCTCTTGCAATTATTATTTCAAACATTAGCAGTGATCCATTTTACAAATGAACTAAAGCTATGTTGTACTCATTTCTTGGACAAAACTTCAAGGTTTGTTTGAGGAGAGTTCTACCTAGTAACTAATTTCTGTCCCATGTCCCTGAAGTACAGGGAACGGAAGAGAGATTTTTGAGGCTGAGCTGGGTTCTAATTTCAGCTCTGCCCCTTACTGGCTGCATGACCTCGGGCAGTAACTTAAACCCTCTCAGCCTCGACTTCCTCACCTGTAAAGCGAGGATAACAACAGGCCCGTAAGGTCGATGGGAGGTTAAACAGATCTAGGACATACAGAGCACCTCATCCGCTGCCTGCGACACAGCCGGTCCTGGAGGACCAGTAGCTAACATCATTATTAGGACCCCACGGCATCTGCTACAGATACGTTACTTAGGTTAGTAAAAGGAGATCCCACAACATACACCAAAATAAGGGCTAGTCACATAAAATCACCATCATTAAAAGACCTGTTCACTGAAGTGGGAAGGGAAGGCGAGAGGGGCGGGACACGAAGCTTCGAAGACAACATCTAGCCAGGGTACCACTGCCAGGAAAGTGGACTATACTACGGAAAATGATTATCCCATCCCAGACTTCAGTTCCCCTGGAGAAGCACAGTTCCCACTATTCCTTGTCTTAGAGGCATACATATTTTTAGAAAAGAGATCACTTGTTACTTTGCTTCTTAAAATGTCTTGTGACAGGTGTCACCAATGGACTAATAATGCCTCTTTGTAGAGAAGAACTCCTCTCTACCTTCCTCCCTAACCCTAAGCAGTCACATGCCCAACACAGCACATATCAAATTCCATAGAGATGTGTTCAAAGTTTACCAAAAACTGCCTCTTTGAAACGATTGCCATTGGCTTTACCTATTACAAATGAATGACCAAATCAAATAAAGATGCAT
>NC_138385.1:97435303-97499699 GCF_054177405.1 Leptonychotes weddellii | reverse complement strand
CAATGGACTAATAATGCCTCTTTGTAGAGAAGAACTCCTCTCTACCTTCCTCCCTAACCCTAAGCAGTCACATGCCCAACACAGCACATATCAAATTCCATAGAGATGTGTTCAAAGTTTACCAAAAACTGCCTCTTTGAAACGATTGCCATTGGCTTTACCTATTACAAATGAATGACCAAATCAAATAAAGATGCATCCTGATGTCTTTAGGGCAACAACTTCCATCAAGAGACGGAAACCACTTTTTTAAAGTTATCGTGAACCCAGTCTAGGATATGGTCAATGAGAGTAAGAGAATTCCCTTTATCCAGCCTATGTATTTTGGTCTATAGAAAGAATATCTAGTTTTTTGGAAAGATAACCAAGTACATTGAAAAATCCTCTGCATATTCATTAATAAAATACAGAAAGAATAGGAGCACTCTGAATATTTCATATGTGGGCCTAAAGATAACAGAAAGATGGCTCATAAGGAACCCGTCTTAGTTTGAGTTCCTCCAGGAACTGAGCCTGAAACAGAGCCTGCTTGCAAGTAGTTCATTTGGGAGCTGATCCCAGGAAATGTGGGTAGGGGTAGTGAGAGAAGGGAAGAGAAGGTAGGCAATAAAGATTCGTTAACACGGAAGTTATTGCTATGGGTGCCTGAGTCTTCGTCCCACCACAGAACTCTGAGAGACAGTAAAGAAGATGGGCTTCAGAGTCATCCCACCAGGGGGCACGGGAGCTGGGGTGTTTATATTCAACTCCCACCACCAATCACCGGTTGGGGGCTGCTCCTGCAGGGCGTTCATTTTCTTGACACTTCTGACCTGCCAACAGATGAGCGAGGCAGAATCTGGTGGCCAAAACCCTCGGTCAAAGAAATGTGGGTGCTGGCACTTGGCATTCAGACCATTGTTCACTGAAGTGGTAAAGGGAAGGGGAGAGGGGCAGGACCCTACGGCATCTGCTACAGATACATCACTTAGGCTAGGTAAAAGGAAATCCCACAACATACACCAAGATAAGGGCTAGAATGCCAATCCCTGCTCAAAAGTGAGCTAGACTACGGAAAATGACTCTGATATGAATCCACAGAGTAGGGATCAGATTTTTTATCTGGTCATCTAGTGCTTTTCATATAAATGCAGTATTCTCTTATTTGCTTTTTATCAAGTATATTATGACCTGAGCCACAACTAAACAACACTATGGGTTCAGGGTCAACAAACTTGTTTTGTAGAGGGCCAGAGAATACATATTCTAGGCTTTGTCAGCCATATGGTCTCCGTCCCACCTACACAGCCATAACGATATGGAAGAGGACGGACATGGCTGTGTGCCAAAATGTTACTTACAAAAACAGGTGGCTAGCTCCTAGGCCATAGTTTTTGTAAGGAAAGGGAAAAGTGAGCTCAAAGATTGTAAAATTTGGGGGGGCACCTAGGTGGCTCAGTGGGTTATGCGTCCAACTCTTGCTTTCAGCTCAGGTCATGATCTCAGGTTGATGCGCTGGGCATCAAGCCTGCTTAAGATTCTCTCTCCCTCTCCCCCTGCCCCTTCATCCCCCCCTCTATAAAAAAAAAAAATACAAATACAATTTTTCTTATTTTCACTTGTAATAGCATGACTTTGATACACCTCAACTGATACTGCCTCTTCTCAGCCCTTTTCATTTTTAATTAATTTTTAAAAAATTAATAGGTAGTCCAAGGACATGATTAGAAAAGCAAGGAACTGTCCTTTGAAAATTCTCACTTCTCTGGCTTCTGTCTTACTTGCCCCCCCCCCACCAAAGGTCACCACTTTTAACAGTTAAAGTATCCTTCCCACCTTTCCTATACAAAAAAAAAAAACAAAAAACCAAAAAAAACCAACAAACCAAAAAACACTACTGCATTTCTTTATTTAACAGACACAGGAAATCTTTCTATATAGCAATGCACAACTTCCTCATCCATTTTTTCTTTTCCAGCTGCATAGGAATTCCTAGCGTGAATGTACCCTCTGAGGGTACCCGTGCAGACTGAGCTAGGTCCCACGAGCAGACACTGCTTTCTGGTCTCGAGACTGACCACCTGTCTGCAACAAGGGCTGTTCACGTCTGCATGGCCACCAGGAGCACACGAGAGTATCCTCTAACCTTATTTTCGTTGGAAGAAAAGCAGAAAAAAAACCCTCCTTTAAATATCCACTGATGTGTCCGCGTCCCCAAGACCCCAGCTATGCGCAGAGATCCGCTAGAGGGGCGGCTGGGACTCCGCACACAGCTGCGCTCACGGCTAAGATTTATGACAGCCACACAGCCGGACCGCAGGGGAAGAAGGCACGCGTGGAGCCTGCAGGAATCCACGTGCAGCTGCCCCATGCTCTCTCCCTCCCAGGAACGGTCACTCAGAGCGTGCTCTGCTCCCAGCAACACGTACGAGAGGTTTCTGCCCAGGGAAGCCATCGAAAAGGCTCTGGCTGGTCACATAGGCGCCCTCTGCCTCCACAGATCCAAATTCCATCCTCCAGGAGGGAAAGCAGGTGCTCCGGCCATACCGTTTGCACAGTCGAGGGCCCCCCGGACCAGCCTTATCAGCAAGGGAAAGTTCCAGATCCGGGTGGGGAGCAGGCCTCTTTAGCGAGAACAGCCTCAGGCCTGCCCCAATGACTCTCATCTGCATCCGTGCCCGGTGGAACGGAACTGTCTCCCAAAAGCATTACTAGTGATTTCAAGCTGCTGCTTCGGGGTGGGGGGGGGAAAAAAAAAGACCCCATTCTTTCATCCTATAGAACTACAAAGAGCCAAAGAGGCATTGAGGGCTGGGGCCGGCTTCATAGATTTCATAGATTTCCATGCAAGAAAGGCTCAGGGAGAAAGCCGACTATCGAACAGATGGCTTTTGGGTTACAACTGGGATTTAAATATCCACGTTCCGGGGTGCCTGGCTGGCTCAGAGGAGCGTGCGACTCTCCATCTTGGGGTTACGAGTTCAAGTCCCTGTGTTGGGTGGAGAGATGATTTCTTAAAGGTTTTAAACCTTTATTTAAATAAACAAATACCCAAGTTCCCGAACGGGAGACTTCTCTCTCTAGCAATGCGTTTTCTAAGGGTTCTGTGAGAGTACACATTTTCTCACGCAATCTACCTGTGTACCTTTAAAATAAACCGGAACACTGAATTCTTCAGAGCTTAAGAGTAGGAAGGCTTGTGAGAGGGCCCCCACTGTCAAGTTAATTTTTAACTGAAATATACATAAATGCACAAACAAGTGCACACCACACTTCATTTTCACAAAACAGATATACCCGTGTAACCAGAGCCCAGATTTTAAAAAAAATATGTCCCCGTCACCCAAGACCCGGTCTCCCTGTGCCCCACCACCCCTTCAACACTAGCCACTACTCTGACTTTTAAATACCACTGATAGGCTTACTCAGTTTTGACTTTTATATAAACAGATCACGTGGCATAGTCTCTTTTGTGCCTGGTTTCTTTCATTCAACAGCTTGCTTGCGAGACTCGTCTATGTTGCTGTGTGTGACAGTGGTTGATTTACTGTCGCCGCTGCATAGAAATCCACTCGATGAATATGGCCCAGTTTCTTTATTCAGTTTACTGTTGAAGTGAACTTGAACTGCTGCCAGTTTGGGGCTATTATGAAGAGTTTGCATGGTCATTTTCAAAATGCTAATAAAAATGTTTTTAATTGACGAACAACAGACACAGAACCAAGTACACAAACCCGAAGCCTACGAGGGGATGCATTTTACACACACGGGCACACACCTGTGTGGAACCAAACCCAAGAGCAAGATACAGAATTCTTCCGTCACCCCACAGACGGACTCAATTTTATATCACTTCAAAGAGAAACGCAACGGCCCATCTTTAAACCCACAGCACATCTTCCATTCGGGCAGCTCGGTGAATCGGGTCAAGCCACGAGTGCTACTCCAGGTCTCGCTCGGCCCATTTCCCACCTGGGAATGAGGAGGTGGGGCTAGCCGGGTCCTGGGGCTCTCTGCAGCTACCGAGCACACGTGTCAACACCACGGCCTTCCCTGCCAGTCCCTAGTTCCCAATCCCAAATTCTTTCTGCTGTTTTACCCTGGGGTTGGCTCAGTAAAGACGAGGAGCAGTTCACCACCACTTCCTACTTGCGAACTCTCGAGTTTCTTACGTGTCATTATTAAACCATCCCTCAGTCCTTCTTTTCCTCGGGTTGAAGAATTGCAGGTCTTTCATGCTTCCCACGTTGGCCCTGCTCCAAGTCTTTGTGGCTCACCCCAGAACATTCTCTAATTCTCTACATGCCTCTAGAAACTAAGGAGCCCCAACAGGATACAGTGTTTTCATAAAGCTGACCAAAGGCGGTTGAAGAGAGAGAAGGCCAGGCAATGAACGCTGCCTCCAGAACCTTCCTGCTCAAAGTGAGAGCGGCTCCGGGGACAACTGCAGATGCTCACACTCCTCCCCAGAGCCCCCGAACCCGAGTCTGCATTCACATAAGACACCCAGGTGATCCTACGTACACCGAGCTGGGGAAAGCAAAGGATGTACATTTAAAAGTGACCCCCGGAAAGAGATGGTTTCAACCGCTGCTGTAAC
Source organism: Leptonychotes weddellii (assembly GCF_054177405.1). NCBI lineage: Eukaryota > Metazoa > Chordata > Mammalia > Carnivora > Phocidae > Leptonychotes > Leptonychotes weddellii. The sequence continues at coordinate 97,495,120 of NC_138385.1, read as the reverse complement.
AAATGACCACAGACTTCATAATGGCTTAAAACAATACACATGGACTCTCTGAAAATTCTGGGGGCCCAAAATCCAGAATCATTTTTATGGGCTAACATCAAGGTGTCAGAAGGGCTGCTTCCTTCTGGAGGCCCTAGGAGGGAACTTCCGGACCTTTTTCGGCTTCCAGTGGCTGCCTGTATTCTGTAGGTTAGTTCTAGTGACTACGCTTCCCCCCGCCCACACACACTCCTACCACCCACAGAGTTTTCAGTCCCCTTTGAAACAAAGGCTGGACAGTTACTGAAGTAGCTGAACGAGGCACTTCACGTATGCCTGTCCATTGCATTCGTCCCTCGTTCCTGGCTCACCTCTCTCTTCTTACCCATCCTCCATATCAGGCTCAGGTTGAAAAAGAAATCAGTGTTTCATCACCTCGGCAACTGATATCACATCACAACAACAACCGAAACCTCACTCCATGCTAACACACGTGCGAAGACAAATACTCCGGTGAGCTGAAAGAAAAACTCTATTAGTTGCCCACGCGGTTTTCACACAGGAAGGAACGTTAGGAGATGCTTTTTAAATAAAAAAGACAGTCACATAAGATAAGCTCTGGTGAAAACCCTGCAGCGAGGTGTCTGAGTAGCTCTGCTCCTGATGTGGTAATTATCTACTGTTACCCTTTTGAGGCTTTCAAGTAGACATTTTGGCAACTGTAAGATTTTCCCCATGTGAATGAGACCGTTAACACAGTCAAACCCTGAACGTATTTCTATCTGCTTTTAAATAAGGGATTTCTTTCGTCTTCTTTGTTAAAAATAATTCAGGTAAGAATTCGACTGTCGATCATTTTCCTCTAATGCAATTTTGGCTCTCAACACTGGCTTTCCGGCAACCCCAAGGACAGATTTTGGTACTGAAAAGGTTAATAATGAACACTCTGCTTTCAAATGGATTCTCAGCACTCGATATTGTACTTAATCAAATAAGAAAAATCCATTTTAGGCTCTTAGTCTTCTAATTAATTTGTTAATTGGAAAAGTAACATAGACAGATTCAATTAACAAAAGTAATATATGTAGATGGAAACAAAATGGAAAGAAAGAACATATAGTAAAAGTAAGTCCCTCAGCATGGGCTTCATGGAAGCTATGAACCCTTACAGAACTACAGGCAAAATCTACACACATTTATATTGCCACTTTTAGGGTAGGCAATTTAGAAGTTTCCAGCACATTCTTCAAGTGGTCTATGACCACAAAATGGTGAGAACCAATAGTCTGGTTCTTAGTACAGCTCAGTGGGTCAAGTTTTAGGGCAAAGGGCTGTGGTGTGGTGTGGTGTGGGGGGGGTGTGTGTGTGTGTGCACACGCGCACACATGTATGAGTGTGTGAGAGTGTGTGTGTGTGTGTGTGTGATAGGCAGAGTAGCAGAGTCATGGATTAAGTTCTCGAGTCCGTAGATATGGCAAAAATGTCACCAAGTTAAAACCACAGAGTCTATCAAGTGGATTTAGGTCCTTGGAAGCTCAAAAGCGAAAGGAAACATTTGTTTGCCTTCAGCTGTGGCCTCTCCTTCCAGGGGCAGAGTAGTCAAGATCCAGGTGGAAATAGGGGAGAGACTGGGGAGCCTGGTGGGTCTCGCTGTCCTGCCGAGGTCACGTGCCTGAGTTTGTGAGTTAACTGTGCAACATGGCACGTAGGTACATTTTAGAGGATATGAAGCAACAGTAATAAATAAAAGCACATTTTAGAGCTTTTGGAAAATACTCATGAGAAAAGGATTGTGAATACTACCCCCCAAAGAGCAGCATCTTGGACAGGCAGCAAGCAGAACCTTCAGGAACAGTATCCTTCCCAGTTCTGCTCAGATAAGAGATTCTGCACATTTTTACACATTATATAAATAATTTCAACTAAACCATCCTCCATGGGCAATCTGAGAAATGAACAGATACAGCTCTAATTTCGCACAGTCTCAGTACATCTTATTTCTGGATAGGAACGAACGCCCTACCCACGTGCTACATCCATTCGAGATAAAAATTCACCGAACCCCATTTTGTTCATTGATGTCACAGTGACTGTTTCCTATGGAAACGGCGGATTATAATTTCACGATGCAGAGGGGTTTAAAAGAAGACAGGCTCAGTGGACATGTTGTTTGAAGACACCAGGGATTCAGCCTCAGAGAAAACCACAAAAGCTAAAACACCACAGGCGAAAATAAGCTGGTAGTAGTTACTCAGCGGTCAAACTGTCCATTGGGGCGACCTCTTTCCATGCTGGCCGCTTCCCAGGGCTCATTATGAGAAAGGTTGTTCTTTCTCTCTCTCCCCTGAATGAATGCAGCTTTTGAACCCTTTTCTATCTAGTAACATTTGGTCCCAGCGCCGATGGATTATTTTAACCATCATCTCCTAATGGGCAACTCACTCTCTTTCAAGAGAGAAAGAGTGGCCTTGTGATAATTCTAGCCGTTTTCAAAACTCCAGGATCCATGGCAGTCTGAAAGGAAAGAGATGAAGTCTTTGGCAAAACAACAGAGAAAGAATTTCCCTTTGGTCCATCCTTGTCCCTTTTCTTCAGTTCGTGGCCAAGTTGTGAAAGGCGCCAGAAATGCGCCCAGCACGCTTTCCTATTCGTATGGCGTGTGATCACCAAATTGGTATTTTTCGGAAAGCAACTCTTGATGGGATCTCGCTTTATTGTAGCCCGAACGGATAACAAATGACAGCAGGATGTGGCCCATTTGCTTCGGGGAAGCATCAAGAAGTCTGGGAAGGCAAGAGAAAAGGTTGCCATACGTTGTATCGATAAAGTTATATTAAAAAGGTCATCTGTTCCCTGCTGCTCCACCTTGTGGTACAAAGGACTGGAAATCAGCCAGGGACTCTTGGCACATCTGAAAGAAATCGATGCGGACCCTTAACCTCCTACCCAGCTCTCCAAGGACACACGTGGCCACGTAAATAAATCACCGAAGCAAATCCGCGGAGCACCTTATTCAGCAAAAGAAGAAGAGCTGATAAATTCTGAATCGCCTGGCCTGGCCCTGCAGCCAGTTCCCTCCTACAGAAAGCAGCCCAGGGGGCCCCCTTGCTCTCCCAGACTGAACGCCGACCCCCGGGGACGAAGCTGGGGAAGTGAAGGGAGTCCCGGGAGGAAACGGCTGGGTCATCCGGCCCCCGGCATGCGGGGCACAGCGCGGGGAGGGCTGCCGGCCTTGGGGCTTCCGGAGCTTCCGAAAATGGCAAACTTGAGTCCAGGGTCAGAGTTTTTAAAAGATGGGCGCCTGGGGGGGCTCAGTCGGTGAAACGTCTGCCTTCGGCTCAGGTCATGATCCCGGGGTCCTGGGATCAAGCCCCGCATGGGGCTCCCTGCTCCGCGGGAAGCCTGCTTCTCCCTCTCCCTCTGCTCCTCCTTGCTGCCCGTGCTCACTCACGCTCTCTCCCTCCCTCTCAAATAAATAAATCTTAAAACAAAAAAGACGACAACCGCTTTAGAGGACTGCGATGATCTCCGAAAGGATATTCTGGCAGATAATCTACTCATCAACGAGCCCCAGAAGTGGTGAAGGGGAGGGAAGACGGAATGGTTTATGGGAACCGCCCTTCTCATGCAGCGCATGTAAAAGACAGAGACAGGCACGTGTCGAAGGACAAACAAGAATCCCAGAGGATAAAGGCAGAACAAGGAGCCTGCAGAGCGCGACAAATGCTGTGCAGTGAGAAGACCAGGAGGCGCCCAGCTCTATTATGGGCTGGTGTCATGAAGACTTCAGAAAGGAAAAAAAAAACAAATCACTTACCCCTACATGTCACTTACTGTAAGTTCCATTCTGCTTCCTCATTTCTAAAATCAGGCAGTAAAGTCACCAGCTTATGGGTGGTTGTAAAGATCACATGTACTTGAGAGCACTTTGTAAACTCTAAAGCAGTTCAGGGCATCATGATCAAAAATGGCCAAGAGGTCATGGGCTAAATCTGTAGGCTGTTTTAATTCTAACAGGTAAAAGGAAACCCGTCACTCTCTTCAACTTCGTTTTGCTTCTGCCATGTGGACAAGAATAAGGACCTTCAGCCAAGAAAGAGTAGAAAAAAAAATACTCGGAATAGAGCACTAAGGCCCCAAATTGATTAGAAGATATTCTAAAGGGACTTATGCATTGCAGTTAAGACCGATCACACTCCAGGTACTTGCAGAACTTGAAGAGAAAATAGTTAAATCCTCCCCTGTGATACCAGTGGAGTCTGGGAAATGCATTTGCAATTTTCAAGTGTGAAAAAGAAGATCTATGCCTCAAAAACTATGGAGTACTGAACTTGATACATATCCTAGTCAAGAGTCTACGACAGATTCTTAAAGAATATCTTGTGAGCACTTAGGAGAGGATGCGGTGATTATTAGATGTAAGAAGATTAGCCTCTCTTGCTTTTCTTCCAAAGAAGGTAATTCAACTATAAGGCTGAGGGAATTTTCCAGACACAAATTATCTGGATACGGCAAGGCACCTGTAAAGGTCTTTCAAACGGCCCTTGTTTACAAGAGTAGAGTGTGGAAGAACCGACCTTTAGTGACGTCAATCCCCAACAGATGTCCAGGCTGTGCCAGGAGAGATGAGCAAGTTTGAAGCTGCCAGGCAGCCTCGGGCTGGCCCTTTCCCTACTGAACCATGCTCATCGGTGGCTCACACAAAGGTACTAACACTTTACATCTGCAGGTGACACGGAACTAGGCTGTAAGGCCAACCCCTTGATGACAAAATCATCAGATGCCAAAAGGAACTTGAGAAAATGAGGAAACTCTACCCGGAAAGGTTAAAAGTCACGGGAACAAAGGTCATATCCTAATTTAGCTATTAGAAACCAAATGCAGGCTTTCCAGAGCGGGTGTGGAAGAAGGCAGTAGTAGGACAGGCTCATGAGCAACACACAGAAGAAGTCTGAAGGGCCTAGCTGACAGGAACACCAACTTGAGCCCAAAAATATGTTGGCCCCAAAAGGTCAATTCAAGTTTTACATTGACTGAACAAAAACATGGAACCAAGACATCTTTTGTTTGGTGTTCAGTTCCGGATGCCACACTTCGAGCATAACTAGGAGGAGTCCAGTTACTGGGCGGAAGGGCTGGAGGCAAGATTAGAAATTATGTGCCCACGTACCTCACACAGCCAGGTACGCTTAGATTTGGTGGGAGGTCTCCATTTCACATCTGTAGGACAGCCGAATCCTGAGGAAGATTCAAGTTGGGCAAAGGATTTTCCAGAAAGTGAAAAGCTCTTCACAGACGTTAAAATAGAGTGTGTAGAGGCACCTCGCTGGTTCAGTCAGAAGAACATGTGACTCTTGATATCGGGGTCGTGAGTTCGAGCCCCATGTTGGGTGTAGAGATTACTTAAAAATAGAATCTTTTTAAAAAAATAAATAAAATAGAATATGTGTGTGTGTGTGCACACACACGTGTATAAAGGTACTCCTGGAAAAGAGTTCTTTAAATGATGGAAAAAATGCTTTGTATTAAAAATAACTTTTACAGAGCATTAACTGACAACCGCTAGGTTTCAAAAAAGGTCAACACCTCAGCAAAGTAAGTTGACAGCTTACTTGGTTTCTGAGTTTTGAAGGTAATCTTCACAACTGACTGTAACTACAGGATTTTAAATTCAGACCTAAAACCAGCGTTGGATTTTTCTCACATTTCCTTATTTCCCATAACTTTTGCTAATAGAACATGAATTAGATACGTAAATCAGCTCTCACTAAAAATGGAATACAGGATCTTAGTCATCTTTTCTTAGATAAAATTGTCTACTGTTGGTTATTAACCAGCCTACATAAGAAAGAATAACTTTTGAAATGAGATGGTTGCATAAGAGTTTCCCTTTACCCCTTGGGTCAAATGAGGAGAAATTCCATGGCACAGAATAAAATGTATGCTGTTCCCACAGAACAGATTCTGTTTCCACCAAGTTTGGCAATAGGTTTCTTGGACAACTAATATCTTTCCTTTCTCACACTTATTCAATAAAGTAATTCACCGGGCAGCTCCCTGAAGTGGTGATTATTGATTTGGACCTAACATAACCCACATTTCTCTGTCCCTTTCTGGGACCCTGGGGTTATTCCTTGCCTCAATTCTAAAGATGTTCCAAAGTGGCTGATGGTGTACATAAGTAAAAGGCACTGCATGGGATGCTTGGAGATGGTGTACTTTATCCACTTTATCCCAAGTCTATCTTCTGGAACAACACACGCATAGACCATGGGAGGCTGGGGGAGTATTCTACCCTAGAAAGTGACCAAAAGCCATCAGAGTAATGTCCAAAAGACACTAGGTGTCCATCAAGTGATGCACGGATACAGTAGATGTGGTACATATCCATACAACGGATTACTACTGGGCCATAAAAAGGAGAGAAATATCGACAGAAGCTACAACATGGACGAATCTCAAAAACATGCTACGTGGAAGACGTCAGACCCAAAAGATCACAGGGGATTCCATTTAAAATGAATGTCCAGAATAGAATATGAACAGAAGATGACCTAGAGAGACAGGAAGTAGATGAGCGGTTGCTTAGAGCCAGGGGAGCGAGTTGGGGGAAAGGTCAAGGGACGGATGATGGTGATGGGATGCACAACCCTACAAATGTTCTAAACCAGTGAGTTATACGCTTTAAATGGGTGAATGGTATGCCATATGAATTACAGATCAAAAAAGCTGTTAAAAAAACATGAGGGATTTTAAAAAATCATTAGGGATTTGTGATGACAATGTGGGGCCCTCCAATTGTCATCAAGTTATCTGGTGTAGTTTCTCTGTTGAACCAACGGTCTCTTCTTGGGCCTCTTTCTTCTCCTTCCAGGACATTTCAATTACTTCCCACTCCTTTATACAGAATTTGTTTTGGACCACACTTTGGGGAGAGAGGGGTTAACAGAACTTCAGGCTACCCCAGAAGTGTGACAAACATATTAGAGAGTTTCCAAGTATCCTTCACGCAGCTTCTCCTTAGGTTAACATCTTACCTAACTACAGACCATTTATCAAGGCTAAACAATTAACCTCGATACAATGTTATTAACTAAAGCATAGAACTTCTTTGCATTTTGCTGGTTTTTCCCACTAACGTTTGCCTTCTATTCCAGGATCCAATCCAAGACCTGACACTGCATTCTGTTGTCTCATCTCCTTAGCTTCCTTCCATCTGTGACAGCTCCTCAGTCTTTGGTTTTCATGACCTTGAGTCTTCTGAAGACTACCCGTCACATGTTTTGTGCAATGTCCCTTGGTGCGAATTTGTCTGATGATTCCTCGCGATCTGCTTCAGGTTGTGCATTACAGGGAAGGAAAGTGGAGAAGCGAGGCCGTGTCCGGGGCAATGCATCGCATCAGGGGGGGCGAACGGTGTTGAGATGTTACCCTCGATCTCCCTTGGCTAGGGTGGGCCCTGCCAAGACTCTCCACGGAGTTAACATTTAAACCTTATTTCCATACACTAAAAAATACATATTCACGGTTCGCCACATGCCAGAGAGAACGTGAGGCTCTAGGGCAATGATGCTCATTCCTGTCTACAAGTCAAGGTGGCCTGCGAAGCCTCTTAAACACACACATTCCTGGCTCAACCTCTGGGGGTTCTGAACACGTAGGTCGGAGGGAGGCTTCCCAGGAGATTCTGACAGTGGCCCGGATGGAGTGGCAGACAGAAAGAGGATGGTGGCCCTACTCTGGAGGAGCACTCAGTCTAGAAGGAAGACGAGCAGAGACAAGTCCCAAGTGATGATAACTTTTTTTTTTTTAATTGGAGAGAGAGAGAGAAAGCACAGAGGGAGAGTGAGAGGGAGAAGCAGACTCGCCGCCAAGCAGAGGGCCTGACACAGGCCTGAGATCATGACCCGAGCCGTAGGCAGACGCTTCACTGACTGAGCCCCCCAGGTGCCCCGATGATAACCTTTCTAGTGAGGTACGAACTCAGGGCTATAGGAGCAGCAGAGCCCTGATGCTGCTACAGGGGCTGGCTGGCACCCCGGGCCCGGACTCGGGGGGCACCCAACTCTTCAACAGCCCTGCTCTCTGTACTTCCATCCTTCCAACTGTACGATGAATCTACATGTGCAAAGCAAAGAGTAATGCACAGGGTTTGCATGCATTTTGTCCAAAGAGCCACATTGCCTAGAACAGTCCCAGCAACGAGGGAAATCCTTTACAACTGCAAGGCCAAGTCTGCTCAGCAGCTTTGAAAGCTGTTTAAAGAAGTCAGAGCTGGTCCAGCCTCTGGCAGCGGCAGGAGATTTGGGGGAAAAGGCAGGGAGGGGTCCCCAACAGGGACTTTGGGCTGAGGAGTAGGCGCCACACAGAAATCCCAGCGGCTCCCCGACTTGTCCTCACTGGCTCATTCCATTTTGTTAACGTGAAACCTTCGGCGAAGTCTTGTTTGAGCAGCTCTGTCTGGGCTCATGTTACGTTCCAATCACCTGAGGAGTTTCAAAAACATACACATGCCCAGATTACTCCCTGAGCTCCTGATTTAACTGGTTTGGGGCAAGGCCTGGGAATCTGGCAGGTTTTTTAATCTTCCCAGGTGCGGCGAACATGAGCCAGGGCCAAGAATCTTCAGCTTAGACCAGGGCCTCGCTCCCCCAAGTGTGGTCCTCGGACCAGCCCCATGGAGTTCACCTGAGAGGCTGTTAGAAACGCAGACTCTGAGGTCTTATCACGGACCTACTGAAGCAGACTCCGCCTTTTGACAAGATTCCCAGGTAAGCTGTAGGCATATTTCAGTTCGAGATGTCTTAAGGTAGTGCTGCTCTCGACCACATAGGGGCCACTAGGGACACGTGGTTATTTAAATTAAAATTCACTGGGACGCCTGGGTGGCTCAGTCAGTTGGGCACCTGCCTTTGACTCAGGTCATGATCCCAGAGTCCTGGGATCGAGACCCACATCGAGCTCCCCGCTCAGCAGGGAGCCTGTTTCTCTCGCTCGCTCTCTCTCTCTCCTCTCAAATAAATCTTTAAAAAAAAGAGGGGTGACTGTGCTTCATCGGGTGGTCTTGGGATTAAATGGGTCAATCCACATTAAGCAATTAGAACAAAGTCGGATGCACAGTAAGCCCTCTGATGATACCGATTGTGATTATAACGCAGTCCAGCTGCCTCATTCCATTTAAGTGCCATGAAAATGTGCTCAAGGGATCTAGACCATTCAAGTGTCTTCATTTTTGCCTAATGGATGATTTTAAAACAAGCATTTATATTTAAATACGCATTTCCTTTTAAAATGTATCTAAGTATCCTGTCCTCCACATTTTCCATCATTGAAATGGCAGATTCCCATTTCATTAAGCTGTACTTTGTCTTTTAAAAATTAAATAGAGCATTAAAAAAAAAAAAAACTGGGCTTCTTTAAATGACAAAAAACACTGTGTCATCTTTTCTTACCCTGAGCAACAACACAGGAGAATACTTAGCAGTACATATTGTGCAAAAAGACACATTTCAAATCGAGCTGCCAGCGATTTACAATGGATATATTAATACTATTTTTATCCAAAAAGAATGGGATTAAGGAGGACATTATGAGGCAGTCAAAGGCTTTGTTTCAACAGTTTGTAAACACATGCAAGTGAAGATTGAAGCTCTTATCTACGAATAAATCGGAACAATTTCATAAAGAAAAGCCTACACTTTTCTGAGGCTTAAGGAGAAAAACTGACAAAAAGTATGTGGGGGAAAACATCGATGGCATATTCTTCAGTCATTAGATTCAACAAATATGCTCTAAGGCAGGAGTATACTCGATGATTCGGCAAGGTGCTGGGAGACAAAAGGGCTGGGGAGCAGCTCTGAAAGCTGGAGGCTCATCAGTAACGCCTGTGATGCTGGAATACTTACATACTGCTGCAGGCTGAATTGCGTCCCAACAAAAATCTATGTTCAGCTCCTAACCTCCAGGACCTATGAATGTGGCCTTATTTGGAAATAGGGACTTTGCAGAAGAAATCCAGTCAAGAGGAGGTCATACTTGATTAGTGTGGACCCTAACCCCATGACTGAGGTCTTTACAAGAGGGAAATTCAGACCTAGAGAAGACACACAGGGGAAAATGTGAAGGTAGAGGCAGAAATTGGGACAGAAATGCTTCTACAGGCCCCAAGAAATGCCAAGGACTGTAGACAACATGAGAAGCCAGGAGTGAGGCATGGAACGGATTCTCCCTCAGGAGCTTCAGAAGGAGCCAACCGCTGCTGGTACCTTGTTTTGGATTTCTAGCCTCTGGAACTGTGAGAGAATAAATTTCTGCTGTTTAAGCCACCCTGTTGGTGGTACTTTGTTAGGGCAGCCCTGGGAAATGGATACACGTGCCATCTTGGGCATACCCTCTTCAAGGTCCACGAGTGGTTGAATAGAAAAGGGGTCAAAGGCAGATGCTGTGAAGTCAGTTTTGACCTTGCCATCTAAGAGCTGTGTGGCCTTGAGCCAGGTGCTACATCTCCCTGTGCCTCAGTTTCCTTGTTGTTAAGTGGGAATAATAGAAGCCACCTCACATGGTTGTCATGGAGATTCAGTGAGACCAAAGTCAAGAAGGCAGCATTAATGCTACCATCATCATTCTGCCAATCTTTATTTTTGCCCTACATGCATCACAATCCCTCCCCTCAAACTCCCTTTCCCTCTTTGGCCTACTTTTTAACTCTCTGACATTTTAGCATTTCAAATATGGTAGAACCTATCTATGATGCCTAAATTTCCACGAAAACCTGAGTTTTGTGAGCAACAGAATCAAAATCTATTTTGTAACCTCCGATTGTTACTAGAATAGCCCAACAATAGAAAGGCAAAAATAGTACCAAGTACCCCTGAGCACAAAGAACACCTATCCATCTCCATCCTTGAGAGGCTGCAGTTGGGTGCAGGTAGAGGGACAAACATCCTCAAAACCAAAAGAAACAGGGCAGACACAGCTGAAGATGTGAGAAGGCAAAAGTCAAGTTTCTCTACGCTGAGCTGAACAAGAGGCATTCACTCATAGGACGGTCAAGGACACACAAGTCATGGGAAGCCACAGGGAATGATCAGGAAAAGCATCATGATAGAGTGAGTCTTTGAAATAGAATGGACATAATGTGGTAGAGGAGGATTGGCAGGAGCAAAAGAACCCCCATAGGTGGTTTCTCAGTGAGTTAAACATCGAATTACCCTATGACCCAGCAATTTCACTCCTAGGATATACCCAGAAGAATTTAAAACAGGTGTGTAAACAAAAACTTGTACTCACATGTTCGCGACGTGGATAGTGTCCATGACAGTATCTGTATCGTTCATCACCAATGTACAGATAAACGATATGGTCTAGTCTTACAATGGAAAGGCATTCAGCCACAGAAAGCAATGAAGTACTGATAATGCTACAATGCAGACGAACGTTGAAAACATGATGCCAAGTGAAAAGAGCCAGACACAGAAGGCCACGTGTTATATGGTTCCATTTATATGAAATATCCAAACTAGGCAAATTCATAGACAGAGAAATCAGATTAGTGGTTGCTAGGGGCTGTGGGGAGGGGAAGATGAGGAACAGTTACGGGGCTTCGTTCTGGGGTGATAAAAATATTCTAGAACCAGATGGTGGTGATGTGTGTACGACATCGTGGATGCACTAAATGCCACCGAATTGTACTCTTTAAAATGGTTAGTTGGTAAGCTTTCTAAGTATTTTACTATCAAATAAACTAAATGAAGGGAATACAAGCAAGGGAAAATTCCACAAGAACACAAGCCACAGTGAGTGAGACAGAGTGACGTGTTATGTAGAAAGAAAGGAACTAATGGCAATTCATTTGTCACAGAGATGAGATTAACTTGATATAGCACCTAAGGCAATCCTTTTCGAATAAAAGATCAAGGGCAGAACTATACCCAATAAATGATGGCCATCCTCAAGCCTCTACACAGCCTCAGACTACGGACTGGGTCCTATGCTACCTTTGGGTCACTCACAAGAGTATTCATAGATCTTCAGAAGGTCACTGATAAACTGTTGATTGGTAATCCATCAAGGGAGACACACAGGTGGACACGCAAGGTATCTACATCTTCGCCTTCAAAATTTTAAGTCTCACTTGTTAAAAATTTCTACATGCCAATGTTCTCTAATGAATGCCCACTGGTCCTGCGTTCCCAGCCTAACTGGTCACCCAGGAGCAGTACACCCAAAGCCCTGAGTAGATAATGTCATGTGGAACTTCAAGCTGTTTATGAGAAGTATCAGAGAACGAGATGCCAGTGGGCAGGGCAGACGGTGGGATGGATCCAGCCAGATGGTCCTAGGTGGTCTGGAACAATCTACCGTTGTGAAGATGGCCTGCTGCTGACTCTGAGGGCATAACGAACCTTCTGCAAGCCTGTGCAAACTCAGGCACAGCACGTCCACCTATAATCCCTGGGGACAGTGGACAAGAGAGCGGCTCTTTCCCAGTGGGACCCGGCCTCCATTATAGAGTTCCATAGGCGCGACTTGAGTGGGCCCGTTGTCTGACAACGTCTGAGATGACATCATGCACATACCACGATGCTGTGTCACCCCCCTGTCTAGTCCCTGGAATAATGGACAAGCCACTGGGGTAATTTGGGAGCACCATCTCAACTCCCAAGCTGGGGGGTGGTGAGCCTGGGGTTCATAGGAGTACACAGGCAAGACTATTTTGGGGGTGACAATTTCCAGCTGTGTTGCAGTGTCACTGCAAGGCCTGGGTCATGGGGCAGGAGAGGACACTTCCCTGACCAGACACTCCCACAAAGCAGCTCCTTGCCACACCCACACAGCTGCAGATCAACTGGCAAATGCATAGCAGCAAGAACTAGAGATGATTATACCGCCTTCCTTCCAAATAAGGAATGCTCGCCATCTGGAGGGGAGATGGGGCCTTCAGAAGTTGAGGAGGGGATTGGGATATGGGACAAAACAACGTAACAAGATCTCAACAGTCTCTAAACTGTAAAATTATGGCCCACCAAAGAGCACTGGGAGCATGTAAACTTGACAGGGATGCTGAGGTAGAGGGTTTCCCTGGGGCACCCGATCAAGCGTGAGAGTTCTTTCCCCAGCAACAGTAAAAAAAAAAAAAAAAAAAAAAAAATCTCAACACATGACGAGATGCTCGTCATCACTCATCAGAAAGATGCAAATCAAAACCATAATGAGGTGTATCACCGCACACCTGTCAGAATGGCTAAAATCAACAGCACAAGAAACAAGCGTTGGTGAGGATGTGAAGAAAACGGAACACAGCATGGAGGATCCCCAAAATGTTAAAAATAGAGGGGCGCCTGAATGGGCTTAGTTTTGGGCACGCTCTCTCTCTCACTCTCTCTCAAATAAATCTTTTAAAAATGTCTCAGTATCTCTGGCTATCTGGGTGCTTTAGTCACTTGATTGTATATATTTTCATTTTCATTTCACCATATTTGCTACATCTCTTTTTTCTAAAGACACTTCACAGCTAAGTATTTCAGCACGCATCTAAAAAACACAAAGCACAAGGCACACTTTCCCGTGTAACCACAATACTATTCTCATCACTCCTACAAGAGTTAACAACTTCTTAATATCATCCAACACCCATCTGTATTCAAATTTTACTAATTATCCCCCCAAAATGCCAGTGACAGTTGGTTGATTGAGCCAGGATTTCACAAGGACCTGGATAGGAGACAGAGGCAAATCTAGAAAGCAGAGAAATAAAAATCAAAAATGGCAACTTAATAAAGCGGATTTAAAAAGACAAATGAAGCACCCAAACTTCTGTGGATTTTTTTTTTCTATTTAGGGTGTAGAGGGAAAAATAGGAACAGATGATTTGGGGCAAGAAGGGTGTTTCCCTCCCCTACCACATGCCGATGCTCTGGTTCTCTCTCCACCTCCCCATCCGGCTGAGGCAGGGGAACCACCCACCCGTGGGGGTGCCCAGGAACAGAGCAGAGGAGGGGAGGAACAAGAATGAACCAATGTAGAGATTTGGGAACACAAAAACGTTGGCAAATTGAGACCTTCACAGAGGCCACCAGCATTTACAGGGGAAGAGCCCTGTGCCAGCTACCTCCATATGCATCTCATTTCATCCTCGAAGAGCTCCTTCACGACCACTTACTACCCCATCATACAGGCAAGGAAACAGACTGGCAGGAAGTTTGGGGGCCTGCTGTGTGGGCAGAAGCACGGGCCCCTCCCCCTCCAAAGATGTCCCCATCCTAATCCCTGAAACCTGTAAACACTTTACATTATACAGCGAAGGGGGATTAGGGTTGCTAGGGTTCAGGTGGAATTAAGGTGGCTCATCAGCTGACCTTAAAATAGGGAGATCAGCCTAGATCATCCCGGGGGGGCCCACTGTAGTCACAAGGTCCTTAAATGTGGAAGAGGGAGGCCGAAGAGGCAGGGTGATGGCACTTGAGGAAAACTCTCGCCCCGCCTTGGAAACTGGCTTGGAAACTGGAGGAAGATGGTCGCAAGCCAAGGAATGGGGGCGGCTTCTAGAAGCCGGGAAGAGCAAGGAAGGGGCTTCTTCCCTAGAGCCTGTAGAAGGGAACGTGGCCTTGCTAACCCCTTGTTTCTAGCCCCGCGAGACCCTGGTCAGGCTCCGACCCGCCCCCCAGAACATTAACGAATTTGTGTTTAAGCCACTGTTTGCGGTAATTTGTTAGAGCAGCCACGGAAAAGTCCTAGAGCAGGAATAGAACCACTTTTGCTTTCACAGTATTATTTGGAATGTTTATCTGCCACTCTCCCCTGCCAGTAGATGTACTTTTTATAATGTATTTTAAGCTTAAAAAAAAAAAAAAAAAGTTTCAGCCTGCTTTCCTCAAGCAGTGCTAGGATCTGAATGTTTGGGTCCCCCCCAAATTTAGATGCTGAAATCCTAAGCCCCAATGTGCTAAGTATTAGGAGGTGGGGCCTTTGGGAGGTGCTTAGGTCATGAGACTGGACCCTCGTGAGTGGAATTAGTGCCCTTAGCAAAAAGGTTCCAGAAAACTCCCTAGCCCCTTCCACCGTGTGAGGACTGAGCCCGAAGGCGCCACTTACGTACCAGGGAGAGGCCTCTCCCTAGACACAGAATCTGCTGGCACCCTGATCTGGGTCTTCCCGGCCTCCAGAACCGTAAGAAATACATTCCTGTGATCTATAAGCCACCCAGTCTGTGGGGTTTTGTCATAGTCCCGGAAAGGCCTAAGACAAGCAGATCATTTAGAACCAAGGAAAAGCCCCACCAAAGGGCTGGCGGGCGGTATGAGCCACCCAGGGGTTACAACCTGACGAGAGGGCAGCCGCAGACCGTCACCCATGGGCAACTGAAAACATGGGTTTAAAAAGTCAAAGGCAATGCTGCTGGTTGTTCTCAGGAAGAAAATTTTTTTTTTTTTTTTTAAATCAGGACAACCAGAGGCTTCTTCCAATTTAGACCATAAAATTCCACTCAGGAAGGACATAATTACTTCAGTTCTACAACTCTGAAAATTCTGATAAGCAACCAGCCCGGGAACCTTGTCAACATGACACTATACAGTAGCATGTGATAGGAAAAACCAAAATAAAGCATGAAGAGCCTCAGTCACAAAGCGCTGGATTCAAACGCTTAATTCCGCAAGCGACCCAAACGCTCAGCACTGGCTTGAACGGGCTGCAGGGAAAGGGTCGCCACTCTGCTCCTTGGCCACTGAAGCACTTCGTACTCCGAGCAGCCATCTCTATCAGCCGAAACCAAGGGTTCCCCCAAATTCCGCGGCGCATCACCTGGAGGGCTCGTTAAAAACAGTGCTGAGCCCACCTCCAGAGTTTCTGATTCAGTACGTCTGCCGAGAAGGGGCCCAAGAATTTGCATTTCTAGCAGATTCCCACATGAAGCTGGTGTCACCTCTTGCTTTTTGAGAACCACCCGTATGAATCTATTATCCTTACCCGAAAACCAAGGGGGGCGGGTGTCAGAACCAGGTTTTCATGTATGAAGAACGGAGCCTGGCCATGTGAATCGTTACAGAGAATTTTTGGCTTCTGGGAGGATTTCTTTTCCCTTGCTTTGCAAAGAACACAAAAGAGCCTTTGCTTACACACCCACCGATAGTCTGAAATAGCAGACCACATTAGGGTTGAGGCCTCACTACTCACCGGTACAAGCAGAAAATGATGGCTTGTGGAACCGACGGTAGGCGGATGAAGGGGTTGCAGGGCATGCGGAGTCAGGTCTCATCTCCCGTTCTTGTGGAAAACCGACAGTGGCGGCCCCCTCTCCCATTCCCATAAAATGCAACGAAGCCAGAGCGCCATTTTCAAAGGCAAACTGGATCGCGCCACTTCCCTGCCCCACATCTTTCTTTGCTCTTAGAATAAGATTCCAAACTCTCTACCAAGCTCTGCGAGGTCTTTGAGATCCAGCCCCTGTCCGCTCCTTGACTTCGTCTCCAACCTACACTTGGTCTACATGCCAAACGTACAAGTCAGCTTCCGGTTCTTCAAATGCATCAGTTTCTACCCAGGGCCTTTACAACCTGCCACACCTGGGCCCGCTGTTCCGGCTCAGCACCTTGTCACCTCCGCTGTGAGGTCCGCCTTGATCGCTTATCTAAGAACCTCCACCCCAGCTCCTCACAGTCACGCTAACCTGTTCTAGAGATGAGTTCATTTACCCACTTGCTTGTTTACTGCCCATTTCCCTTCACTAAAATTTAAGACGTGAGAGCAGGAATCTTGGTTCATCTCATTCCCCACTCCGGCCCCAGCAACCAAAACACCAACTGGAATGTAGAAACCACGCAAATTGTTCTTGAGTGAACAAATAAGGCAGTCAAAAGAGAGACATAGGGGCGCCTTGGTGGCGCAGTCAGTTGGGTGCCCAGCCCTTGGTTTCGGCTCAGGTCGCATCTCAGTGTGGTGGGATCAAGCCCCATCGCTTGAGATTCTCTCTCCCTCTCCCTCTGCCCCTCCCACTCTGCTCTAAAATAAATGAATAAATCTTTAAAAAGAAACAAAATAGGGGCGCCTGGGTGGCTCAGTCGTTGGGCGTCTGCCTTCGGCTCAGGTCATGGTCCCAGGGTCCTGGGATCGAGCCCCGCGTCGGGCTCCCTGCTCGGCGGGAGGCCTGCTTCTCCCTCTGCCACTCCCCCTGCTTGTGCTTCCTGACAAATAAATAAATAAAATCTTTAAAAAAGAAAAAAAAAAAAGAAAAACAGTGTGAAATATCTCAATTTTTCAGTTACATGTTGAAACGTTTTAGATATATTGGGTTAAATAAGTTATATCATTAATTCTACCTGCTTTTTAATCATTTAAATAATTTTAATAGCCTTTTAAAAATTACTATGTGGCTCATGTTGTATTTCTACTAGACAATGTGGATCCTGAGTATTCTAGAATATTTCATATTGAATAAAATATCTGAAATAGTTCTCCATGTTAGTAATGCATATTTTAATAGTTTGTGTTTTTTTTTAAGTAGGCTCCACACCCAACACGGGGCTTGAATGCATGACCCTGAGATCAAGACTCACATGCTCTACTGACTGAGCCAGCCAGGTACCCCTCTTAATCAGGTTTTTAATCTAGAAACAAGTATCTGATTCATCTAGAGTCTGAATGTCAAATAAACTCATCAAGCCTCCTTCAACTTAGCGAAATGCACAGGGCTGACTCATGTTCTACACTTTATTTCTTTAAAAAAAAAAAAAGATTTTATTTATTTCATAGAGAGACAGTGAGAGAGGGAACACAAGCAGGGGGAGTGGGAGAGGGAGAAGCAGGCTTCCGGCGGAGCAGGGAGCCCGATGCGGGGCCCGATCCCAGGACCCTGGGCTCATGACCTGAGCCGAAGGCAGACGCTTCACGACTGAGCCACCCAGGGGCCGCTACATTTTATCTATTTCAAGAGTAGTGCATTTAGTGGCCGTAAAGCAATTCTACATTGTTCTGAAACAAAGAAAAAATGGTTTTAAGGACATATCAACTGGTAACGCAAACTCCCTAATCTACAGATTCTGCAGCTCTTGCCTCATTTTTATTTACTTCTATTAAAAGATGCTGGGACCCTGGTGTAAGAAGAAATAACAAGCAATCTACGTTTTCTTGCCACATTTTTTCCCTTGAGAGCTACAAAATAATGCAGCATGTCATTAAGTGGGCTGAGCTTTCCCACAGACATTAGGATAATTGAGCCTGAGTTCCTGACCAAGGACTCCAGATCAAAGAGACAAAGACATAAATAAAAGACAGAAGGAAATACACAATCTCCAGCCTGCAAAAGTATTCCAAATACTGAGAGGATCCATGGAGTGATGCGCCCGGAGGACGCGACCCCATAGAGGGTTTGGCCCACCCTGAAATTCTGAGGGGAGACGGAGACTCAGAGGAAGGGACCGGAAACTGACATTTGTTGAGCATCTACATATAGTTTGCGTATGTTGCCACTGAGCACCTGATCAGGGCCTCACACCCTCCTAAAGGCACAAAGGTGCTCATAAACCTGCGTGCTTATAACCTTACTTAAGGAGAAATCAAGTAACTTGTTAGTGTGGAGTCTTGTTCCCCACTCTGTATTCCCAGAAGAGGGCATCCTTTTTAACCATTCTGTACCATTTTTTCTAACAAAGGCTATATAAACTGTGCATAAGTAAGCTATAATTATACATGGAGAACTGGGTTATTTTAAAGTATACAGACACTATATAAAAAACAAAGTTTCTGGGACTTTATTTCATCCCAAACATATTAGCTAACACAAGCAACTAAATACTCCATTAATCATCTTGCTTCCCACCTGAAAAAGGAGAATTCTTTGCTATTCAAATACATGTCCAGGAAGTGTAAGCTCAATACCTTTCTTTCTCCTCCAGTAAGTTACCCCTGGGACGAACAGAGGCAACCTCCCAAAATATCTGTTAGAGTTTTGCAATGGTGGAGGCATCACGAAGGTTTGTTCAGGAAGGGAGAAGGCAAGGACCTCCAGAAGTGAACCTACTCCCCATCCTGCCCTCCGCTATTTCTGCCTCCTCCGCTGCACAATCTCCAGAGGCAGGGGGAGGGCTTGCGTGAACGGGAGTGGGGCATGGTCACCCTCCTGAGGACACAAAGGTGCTCATCACCCTCTGCGTGTGAAAACCAACTGCAGTGCGGGGACGACCTCCTCTGGTCCCAGGTCCTTCCACCTTGCGTCACTGCCACAGACGAGAGTGAGGAAGAGCGACAGAGCGAGGAAGTGCAGGCAGATGTTCAACAGCAGGGAATGAGCAGAGAAGGAAAGTACGCATGGCAGGAAAACAAGGCTCGCCTTATATGGGAAAACCATACAGCATTTCGTAAAATGCTAGATTTTGAGTAGTTTTTCACCCCCATTGCTTCCAACTGTTATCATAATGGGCCCTAGTGAAAAACGGACACGTCTTTTTTTTTTTTTTTAAAGCTAAAACACACAGAAAAAACACATCTGAAAAGCACAAAAACTTAACACTGCACACTTCGGTGATATACTTGTAACTGGTTAAATGAGCAACAGAAATGCAATGTTGACCTTGCTATCTATCCCCTTCTCCTGATTCTACAGGCATAAAATGCTTATTGTTTTTCCCATTAAGTGCTGCAAAGATTAGCATTCTGCATATGCATCAATGCAAATTTATTCAAATTTTAAGCTAATGAATTAGAAAACAAAATCTCATCCTGAATTTTCATATTTAATCAATGATTAATTTAACCCAATGCCTTTAGGAACTCAACTGATCTCTTTGTAGGCTACCACATTTTTCTCTGGCAAAATCTTAGAACATTCCCCATAAATACCACATTCCTTCATCTGTATGTTTATAGTACTGTATGTATCAGGATACAGCTGCTTTACTTGAGCATGTGAAAAATGCTTCTATTATACATCCACAGTATTTATAAGTTCCCAGCACTGTTGACGTTACAGGGCCTGGAAGGGATAGAGCCCCTATATGAGCCAGCCCTCTGTACTCAAATTTCAAGACATTTCCCCTCTCGGCCTCCATGAAGGGAGGCCATCAAACCCTAAGCACTCATCCTTCTGCTGACATCGTCACTTCCCCAGCTCTCAACATGACTGACTAACACTGACCTAGAGAATGACTTCTTCTGGGTCCCATTTCTCTCCACCGTGAGTCACTGCTGAATCGAAGATAATGACAGTGAAATACAGAAGCCCTTATTCTCAATGGTTGGCGCATGAAGTACGGTACTAAGCTGCAGATGCCCCCTCTAACAGTGGCCTTCGTCTTCCAACTACATTAACTGCAGTCTGGTCCGTGTCTAGTGTGTCTACTGATGAATGTGGAGTGTTTCTACTGCTGGTAACAAACAGGTAAGTCAAGCTCAAATGACGATGAGCAAAGTGGAGTTAGTTCAGTTCATTACCTTGGGTTTCCCAGTTCCGGGAGGACTCTGGAGCCACCTCGGGGGAAGATACAGGGAAGGGTGAGCAGCACGAACTTCCTCATACTGGCCTGACTACACCAGAAACTAGGGCAGCAAGCGGACAGCACCTCTCTCCACAGCGAAGTCCTCCTAGGAGTCCACTGGTCCCTTTCCATCAGACCTGCCATCAACACGACCCCTCAGCCTTACTCCCCTCCTTGTTGAAGCCAAGGGCGAAACAGCGATTCGCAATGCTGGGAGAGAAGGATGGTGTAGTGAGGCAGTGAGTCTTCATGTTGGCTGCGCCTGAGAATCACCTGGGGTGGGGAGGCGTCCACCATCCCCAGCCAGGTTGCACCCCAGGACAACTAAATCCGAATCCCTGCCTGGGGGGTGGAAACCAGAGAGCAGAAGACAGTGAAGCTCCTCAGCTGATTCCAATGGACAGCAGAGTTTGAGAACCCGCAGTACATGGGGCATATCAGAAGTAAGGATTTTTTGGTTTCAACGTGAGCACCCCTCTACCCTCGAATTCACGCTTTCTGGAACCGATGCTCCTAACTGCAGAGTTTGATACTCTACGTATGGGTGGGTTGACTCCAGAAAAACAGACTGAGAACCACTGAGTTAGAGAATCTACAAGGCCCCCTGTTCAGCAATTCAGGGTCCATTTTTCTGTGATTCCAGGGGCGTCTCACAGGACATATGGAACATGATAAACATGAATGGAAAATGTCCCAATTTTGAAACCTTTCTGCAGGCAGCCATGGGATTACTGTAAAGTCGACTTTCTTGCAGAAAGTCATTTGGTTATAAACTCGGTACTGAAAAACAAGAAAAAGCTTTCAATCATGGGGGATCTTCCGATGCTCCCACAAAACTCTGGACGGTAACATTAATTACCTTCGACGGTCTTTCATGGGAAGCCGCAAAGGATATAGAGCAATGCACATTTTCCCTCTCACCCCATCAATGCAATCAGGAGTTGCGATTGTCACATGGTTTCCAACCGGGCCAATATTTGGCAGTTCCCACTCTGCCCCGTCAGCCACGTCTATGTTCTTTGTTCAGCAGCTCCGCACACACTGAGGCATTATGCTCTGGCTCTCAGCGAGAGCAAACAGGAAACACATTCTTTTTTCTGCAAGAGGAAGATGTAACTTTGTGCCTTCTATTTTTCTACTACACAGGGCCAGATTATTTCATTCCATCCATTTGGTTCCTACAACTCCCCACCCCGCGCCTTTCCCCCCCGTTTTGCCTGGTGATGGTTTTAAGAAACCAAGAATAGAAACGAAGTCGAAAAAGAGTGGTTTTTTTTTTTTTTTGCCTTCTGTCTCCCAAGCCAGTTATCTACAACAGAATCACAACTGATTCTGATGGTAACAATACCTCTTTCTCTGTAAAATATTTTCGCATGGCAGACCGCCCTCCAGCCTCCAGATATATACAACACTTTCCTTCATGGGGCGGTCAACAGCTTTCCAGGCCAACTAGAATGGGACATTAACCAGAAAGGAACTTAACTGCCTTCTCAGACCTGGATATGCAAACACGTTACCTGGAGACTTTGTTAAAAGGCAGATCCTGATTCCGCAGGTCTGGGGTGAGGGCCTAAGACCGTGGATTTCCAATAAACTCCCAGGGTTCGGTGACGCTGCTAGTCTCAGGACCGCAGTTTGAGATGCAAGGACCCAGACGGTGGTTCTCAACCTCGGGGCACCATGGAGTTACCTGGAGAGCTTTAAATACTGACGCCCAACCCCACCGCAGAGCAATGGAACCTGAATCCGTGGGGGTGTGGCCCAGACCTTAATAGTTTAACTACTGCAGGTGATTCTAAGTGAAGCCAATTCCCGCAGCATCACGTCAGAAAAACAGTGCCTGGCCGCAAACTCTCCTCTCCATCTTATTAAATCTGAATGTGTGGTTAACAACCAATTCCCTTTCCCAGCGAGGTTAACATTTATGCTAGTAGTAGATCTATCCATTCATCCAACGAATATTTGTGGAATGCGTACAAAATCCCAGGCAAACTGTGCTCTGCGTTGGGGATACCACGGGCAACAAAGGAGATGGTCCCCTACCCTCATAAGGCTGACAGTTCAGTGAGGCAAGGCCGCAGCCCTGACCTCTGCTCACTCGGCGCTGGTAGCCCCCCTCTCCAGGGGTGACAAGCAAACGCACCTCCAGACACTGCCCCAAGTCTCCTGATCCTGATGGGCACAATCACCCCGGTCGAGAACCTGTCAGGTAGAAGGATGCTTTCTTCAATTCAAGGGCTGAAGAACACGGCTCAGTCTGACTCAGGACCCAAAAGGAAGCCATATCCTCCCTCCCAAGAGGACAAGTTCACTTACACGTGCAAAGCTGCCATGTCTCCACCATGGTGCATATTAAAACCACGTGGGGCGATTTAAAAAAAATCTCTCTGCCCGGGAGGGAGGGGGGTGCGGGGGGGGGGCACGTACCCCAGACCAGTCAAACCAGACGCTCTGGGGGCGGGGCTTGGGCATCAGTGGTTTTCCGAGCTCTGCAGGCGATCAGAACCAGTGACCTAGCACGTACTACTCACGCGTGGCGGTCCACTCAGAATCTGCAGTTCAACTAGATCCCCAGGTGACTCGGATGCACGTGCAAGTGGGAGAAACACTGCTCTGGAATTCATAAAAAACAGTACCTTCGCCCGTGCGTAGTCATGCTAGTCTTGTTTTCCCACTGCACAAAGCAATTCAAATAAAAAACAAACAAACAAAAACCAACCTTGCAAAGGGTCATTTTTAAAGAGCTGCTTCTCAAGTTCCCCCCTCTAAGCCCAAGACGCCATACTTTTGGGGGTGGGAACAGCAAGGGAGAAATGTGTCGTGTTTGCCATTGTGGACATTTGTCTGAGCTTGCGGTCGCCCAAAGGGGGCCGGGCACACTGCTATGCGCTCCGTGGGCGCTTAATAAATACTTGTTGGCTGACTGACCAGCCCAGAGGTGAGAATGAAGTGTGTCTCTCTCGGAGTCGGGGCAAATTTGTCCACCTAACCACGTGCTGTGGTTGGAGGCGAGCAGTCCCACGTCCGCTGGTCCCTAGGTTGCGGAAGGCAGCGGGGCTGGAGGAGCGGACGGCGAGGGGAAGACCAGAAGAGCCACATGCGAAGCAAGAGGCTGCAGAGAGCACGGAATGCATTACAGTACTCGTGGCATGAAACGCACAGAAGAAAAGCATGCCAATCACTGCATAATGAATTTGCTTCTGGCTGCCAAAGTAGGAGCCACGGAACAATGAACAATTTGAGCAGCTTCTGTTTCCACAATGCAGCCTTGTGAATGTCCACAGGCAGAAAATTGTGCCTACCCTGCACTGGGCATTTTTCTTTCTGGGCTGTGCTCTAGACCTAGGCAGCAAATTGTGTACCTAAGAGACAATTCATTACCGAGCTAGGAAAATGAACCTTTGAACTTCCTGTCCAGCAGAGTCCCCGGGTAGGAGACGGGATTTTTCTGGACACATTTGCGTCAGTAAAAGCAAGCGTTCCCAACAGCAGCGACCATTGCTAGCGAGCTCAATTCTGACATATGAGGAGGACTTCAAGACTCTCCTTGTCAACTAAAGCATCTCCTAGGCAGAGCTGGTGCGTCATCGAGCGCTGCCTTCGAGGACTCGGCCTTGTCAACTAATTTGACAAGCCGTCGGTATCTTCCATGAATAAGCTCTGACAAACCACAAACTAGATGGTGATAAGACAACCCACACTATCAGTTTCTGTGTACGATGAGGCAGCAGGTGGCCTACCCAAATTGTCCAACTAGCATGTTGAAAAGCCTGCGAGTACTCACTTCTTCACACAAAAACTGGGGTCTTGATTAATACTGACCTGGTGAACACATGAGGAATTTTCATTTTAGCGCCTCCTCTGTAGAGCTCCTTCCAAACAACAAAATCGTTCCTCCTTCAATTACAGACTCACACATGCCCGAGTCAAAGACTGGCCATATTACTTTGCCTATCCTCAGTGCAGTTTCCTCTTGTGCAGGTTGGGTTGCTGGATGGTGAGGAACACGATGTGATTTCTTAGGAGACAAGCTCAACAGATACCTGTGATGCTCAATTGTGATGAGGGAAGTCCTCGGGAAAACACACAAAGGCAACATTTATATACCATCCTGTACCCTTTCCTTTCCCAGGTCAAATACAGAAGAGCTTTGCTCCATTCAATTTTTTTTTTTTAAGATTTTATTTATTTATTTGAGAGAAAGAGAGCGTGAGCAGGGGGAGGAGCAGAGAGGCAGACTCCCCGCTGAGCAGGCACCCTCCATTCAATTCTTTTCTTTTTTAAAGATTTTATTTATTTATTTGACAGAGAGAGAGACACAGTGAGAGAGGGAACACAAGCAGGGGGAGTGGGAGAGGGAGAAGCAGGCTTCCCGCCGAGCAGGGAGCCCGATGCGGGGCTCGATCCCAGGACCCTGGGATCCTGACCTGAGCCGAAGGCAGACGCCTAACGACTGAGTCACCCAGGCGCCCCTCCATTCAATTTTCTTAAAATCATCTATGGTAACCTGTCTCCCTCCTCCCTCCCTTCCTTCGAGGCTCCAGCAATTTCCATGCGGTACCAGTTTGTTCCACAAAGAACTTGGGGCCTCCTTCCTGAAGCTTCTGCCCAAAATAAATGGTCTTATATGCAGCGCACAAGGGTCAGGAAGTATACATTCTCACCCTTTTTTTCCAACAGTCTCCCCAATTTTTTAAAAATTTTAAAGTAATCTCTATTCCCAATGTGGGGCTCAAACTCATGACCCCAAGATCAAGAGTCATATACTCTACTGACTGAGCCAGCCAGGTGCCACCCCCCAATTTTTTTATTTCTATGCCTCTATTAGTTGGGAATAAAAGTTCATATATTCCCAAAACCTGTAAATTGAGGTATATATTATATATGTAAAGTACCAGAAGTATGTATATTAAATATAAGTAAAGTTTAATTTATTTTTAAATAAATACAGGGGTGTCAGTAGGTCCTTCTTGTGCCCCATGAACCACCTTGTGCATCCCACTTTGGTGACCATGAATCTATTCTCCCACATTCTACTCAAGTGTGTCCCCCTGGGTAAAGATAATTTGAGGCAATGAAAGAGAAAGAAAATACGAATCTCTTCTCTGATTTGTGTCATGAAAATTTAGTTTTAACCTTAAATGCATTTCTGGGAGTTTCCTTTCCTTTACATAATGTTCTGGTGTAGAATTCCAATTCCATTTTCAGAATTCCAATTCCATTTTCCTTACAGCACTTTGCTGTGCAGTATGGTAACTCATTAACAAGAGGGGAAGAGGGGCACCTGGGTGGCTCAGTTGGTTAAGCACTGCCTTCAGCTCAGGTCATGATCCCAGGGTCCTGCTCAGGGGGGGAGCCAGCTTCTCCCTCTGCCTCTGCCCCTCCCTCCCCGCTCATGCTCTCTCTCTCTCAAATAAATAAATAAAATCTTAAAAAAAAATTACCAAGAGGAGAAGATGTTCATGCTCTCAACGCTCATCACTCCAAAGTCTGGTCCTACCACTAAGGCAGAAAGGCAAGGATAGGCTTAAGGATAAAACTTAGAAGCTCAAGGGGCGCCTGGGTGGCTCAGTCGTTAAGCGTCTGCCTTCGGCTCAGGTCATGATCCCAGGGTCCTGGGATTGAGCCCCACATCGGGCTCCGTGCTCAGCGGGAAGCCTGCTTCTCCCTCTCCCACTCCCCCTGCTTGTGTTCCCTCTCTCACTGTGTCTCTGTCAAATAAATAAATAAAATCTTTAAACAAACAAACAAACTTAGGAGCTCAAAAGAATGTACTAACTTTTCCTATTCCAGAGACGGGAGCTCCAAGAATGATCCTCTACAAATACGAAACATGTTTCTTCTTCCATCGGAAGTACTGAACGAAACAACCAGTTTAATGCACGTGTGACCATTTATCCATTAGACCCAGGTTAATTAAGCACCTTATCATGGGTCAGCCTTGGTGCCAAATTTAACAAGTTGCAACCACTGCCCTCAAAGTGCTTCCAGGCTCATGAAGGAACTAGACATGGACCCAAGTAATTGTTAAACCACATGATCCAACAGGTAAGCGAGGCACATCCTCAGCAGAATGGTGCCACAAAGGAGAGAACATGAAATTGCCTATGGGCGGGGAACTCAGATGAATACTGAAGAAGAGAGTAGGGGTTAGTTAGGCAGACAAGGTGAGGAAGGGAACACAAACAGATTATGCGAAGTCATAGCATGATGAAAGATCATGGCAAGGGAGACAGGAATGGTGGGAGGTGGGGCTGGAAATACAGGGATAAGCCAACGAAGGCTTGGAAAAAAAAATCTATCTATGTCCCTTTCATCAATGATCAAATCGATTTCTGAGATCTTTAACAAAATTCCCAGCATGGCGAGGAACATGAAATCATGCCTCCAATCACCACTTTAGGGTTGAACACTGCAGGCCCAAGAGGAGAATGAAAGGTCTTGTGGGCTGAGGGAAGGATGAAGAGAGGACTTTTCCCTTTGGCGGCCAGAACTGAACCTCTGTGGGAGTTTTTGCCTGGAGGTCCCCGTTACCTCCTGTGTCCAAACTCCTGACAGACACTTGCAGGCAGAGAGGGCTCGCCGGTGAGGTTTCAAAAGCAGAGGCCCAGTTTTACCGAGTTACTCTTTCTACTTATTCAGAGGCTCGGGGAAGGTTTTGCCGCGGGGGGGCAAGTGCAGCTGATGCATGATGGGCAATGTGGGGTCACCTGAGGGTTTCATGTGGAGGACTGGGACCCTGAACAACGCGAGGCTGGCGCAACACTCACGCCTTCACGAAGCCCTGTCCTGAGCAGGTGTTTAGTAGACTTATCCTCAGGCAGGTACCAGATGTCCATAAGCAACTGTAACTACCGAGATTTCATTTGGAAGGTTATCTAACCAAACTTCACGCAAGCATAATCTGGATTGCTTAAATCAGGGGTCAGTGAGCTCCTTTGGTAAAGAGCCAGACAGTAAATACTCGAGGTTTCACAGGCCACATGCGGCTTGTCCCAACAACCAGAGCACAAAAACAGCCACAGAGGACAGGAAAACGAATGGGCCCGGCTGTGTCACAACGAAACTTTAGTTACTAAAATGTGAATTTCATACAGTTCACACAGATCATGAAATAGTATTCTTTTTTTCTTTCAACCACCTAAAAATATAAAAACCATTCTCAACCTGCAAGCCATTCAAAACCAGGTGGCAGGCCAGATTTGGTCCATGGGCCAGAGTTTGCCAACTGCTGATCCAGATGGCCATTTTCTAACCAGATTTGATCCCCAAATTACATACCTGAGTTGGCAGGTGTGTGTATCATAACTTCTACCAAGTTACAGATTTTCACTCTAAATGTAGCATTTCTTAAACATGGTCTCAAAGATCCTCGGGATCTTGTACCTAAGAATTCCAACTGAAAGGCTTATTTGTCATTATCTGAGTTTCTCAAATAACCAGATTTCCCTGCTGAAATTGAGTTACCAGCTAGTGTGGGACCCCATGGTGGCCACATGGACAGAATCCACAACAAAACAAAATTCTTTCTGCCAAATACTGTCTTCCCCCTTCTCTCTGACCAACACATAACTGGAGTTGATGACGATTTACAGAATGTACTAGCCTCAATTTCCCTTCTTTGCTCTGCTCTGTGTCTGAGGGCCGATCCAAATGAAAAGCAGTGGTCGCATTTGACCTAATGGCCAAAGAGGCAGGCAGACAGAAGGAAATCCAGGATCACCAAGCGCTGTGTGCTTTGGTTACTGTCCCTGGAGAGCCAAAGGTTTTTAATACTCTGCAAGTAAAGGCTTAGACCCCAGAAGCCACCTACTAGCTGGTGTCTTTACTTTCACCCACGAACCGGAATCCCCCAAGTCTGCACATGGCCATGTTGCCCAGAGCTGCTTTACTGCCCCCGCCGAGGGTGACAGAGCACAGCGCACATACGCCTTTGTCATTAGGACGCTGCACAAGAGGGGCGTTTGCCTTCCGTGCGGGGAGGCGGTACTCTGCCGGAGGTCTCTCTCCTCCTCTCCCTGGGGTCTTAAACACGCCTGGAGATCTAGAGTAACAGGCTGCTACCCTGCAGGGCATTCCGTCTCTCCAGTCCTCAGGGGAGAACTTGCTGGCACAGGGCCTGGATCGTCCCCAGGGGTAAGCAAAGCTGGTTCCAAGACTGAAACTCACTGTCGCTTGGGGAAGGGTTCTCACTCTGGGACATCTCAGGGGACACCGTTTCCACAGCGCCTAGTGGAGACAAAGAAGCAAAGCCTGGCCACTCTGATCCCCTCCAGGTGACCCAAAAACATCTCTGCCCACTAAGCCTTTACGCAAGCCCACAGATTAAATGAGTGTGCATCAGTCACCGCATGAATGACACAGAACCCGTCCTCCCCAAACCCCCAACTCCAGCACCAAAAGACTTGGGGGAAAAAAAACTATGCTGGGGCGCCTGGGTGGCTCAGTCGTTGGGTGTCTGCCTTCGGCTCAGGGTCATGATCCCAGGGTCCTGGGATCGAGCCCCGCATCGGGCTCCCTGCTCAGTGGGAGGCCTGCTTCTCCCTCTCCCACTCCCCCTGCTTGTGTTCCCTCTCTCGCTGTGTCTCTCTCTCTCAAATAAATAAAAATAAAATCTTTTTTTTTTAAAGATTTAAAGCGTATCAGACAACCTAGACGGTGAAAGGTGGTTTCATGCAATTTCCACCCAAACTTGATCTATGTGAGTTTGTAGAAGGCAGTTCTTTTCATCCATGGATCTTAAGCATCTATTTCATTTGTCTTATGGTTAGAAATTAATATTCCCAATTTACATACTCGTCCGAAATAGCTGAAACATAGACTGAGCTATCTTACTGTAACTTTCTGCTACAAACTAAATCATAGCTTCAGACATCCATTTGCCACCAATTATTTACGTCCAACCAAAAAATTCGTAAAACCTCATGAGAATAAATAACACAGCAGATCAAACAGTTGGTCAGAAATATAATGTTGGGTTCTCTTCTGGAAGGTGATTTGCTATGGAACCATTTTATATTTTATAGCTTGCTTCTGCAGCAAAAGAAGTCTGCTGCTTTTAACCTCTTTGAAAGAAATAACATATAAATTTGCTAAAATGTGGAGGTTTATATAAGCAGAGAGCCAAAGCCGGCCTCCCATACATCCCCGCCCCCCCCCCCCCCGCCCACCCCATCCTCTCTGACAACCTCTCAGCCCTCGGAGACATAAAGGATAACAGTAAGCAAGTTGCAGTCACTGCTTTCCCTGAAATGTTACAACATCATTTTGGTGAGAAAAGAGCTCATTGTTACTTGCCATGCAAATATTTTCTTTTGGGGATTTTTCCCGTAATGGGAGATCTTAATTTGAGAGTGTGCACTTGGGGTAACTTGGCTTATGCGCTCTGCTTTCTTTACAGCTTCTAAATATACCCACATAATCGCAACAGCCCAGAGGGGCCAGTAAGCTCCTTAGCATCTCCCTGCTCTGACCCTGCCCCACAGTAAAAGCATGGACAATGGCCACTGTTGAACTTGCAAATCGAATTTCTGCAGAACCTCATATAATCTGGTACTTTTTTTTTCATTTTTAGTTGTTTTAAGATTTCTAAACTTGTGTTGAAACATGCTGCTTTCATTTCCCAAGAGGAGAATAATATTCCTTTAGCAAAATTCTTCGGTCAAGCCCATGTGTATTTTGGAACAGAGCAAAAGCAGGGGGAAAAAAAAAACAACCGTATCATCTGGGGGGACAAAATCGTAGCCAATTAGTAACAAACTTTTCTGGAAAGTGACTAGCATGGAACAGGATTTTCCAGACTGTATATTGAGGACTGCAAGTTCCAAGAGATGGTAATATGTATTCCACAATTATCTTCAAAAAATGATACAATTTATATCCCTATCATGGAAATTAGTAATGGACTTTAGAAGATTAGCAGCAAACCAACTTTTTAAATCTCAGTGTTCCAGAAATTTCTGTGACCTTAAAATCCCCATTTTCCCTCCAGGAATAGCCGTCAATATCTTGAGATATTAGTGTCCAGTTGATGGAACAGAAATGCTGAGATACGATTAGGGTTTTTTTTTTTCCTAATCTTAAATATAGAGCTTATGAACAAGAATTTAAAAAACATACATAGCTAGAAGATAAGGAGATCATCACTTTAAAAGTTAAGAGAAATGAGACCTCTATATGCCCGGAAAATAACAGAATGAAACACGGTGACTCACGGATTGTGAAGTTTCAAGTGCCACCCCAAAGCAAAAGGTGTTACTAGTGTAAAGAGAGATGAAACACACAACAGGCTGAGCCAGCTATTCAGAATCACACACATCATACCTACATATTAGTGCTCTTTGTGCTTCTATAAGCTATTTTTAACACAAGACTTAAAATACATTACTAAATATTACACTGAACCATATGCGACTGCCGATTCTGCCGCAAAAAAAAGTGATTACGTGTTGGCAATTTCATATGGTTCAGTCTAACAAAGGAATTATACAGAGACAGGCAGACAATAGGGTAGTCTAGCATTTTAAAAATTAAACAAGAGAAATTGTGATGGTTCAGCTGATTAACTTGATTCTACGAGTGGGAACAAAAAATAAGGAACATTTATTCCAGATGACGAAGTCAACTGTTCAGCAGACATGTTTTTACTTGCAGGAAAACGTCTGGATTTTCTTAAGTAGATACAACACGGAGGCTCAACAATTCTTGCCCAACAGCTAAGCTCAGTCTATAAAATTCCACTGGCTTTAGGATTTGTACACATTGTATTTTTCAGACATGATTCTCTTCTTCAGGGTCAACAAGTTTTAAAATCATCTTAAATGACCCAACAAACCTTGCCTCCCTCCTCCGAGTGGATTGGCATTATTCAGTTCACATGAGCTGACTAGCATGTCATCGTCCAAGAAAGACCCTAGTTAGAGTAAACTTACAAACACCTTGCAGGAGCACACTGCATATATTAAAATTCTTTGAACCCAAATGGAAAATTACACTTGACAGAAAAGAACTTTCAGATAATCCATTCTCACATGAGCTACCTTTATCTCTCGCTCTTGTTGTTTTAAATGATTCAAATACAACCTGATTATATTACTCCATTTAAAAATCCAGGGGCGGGGCGCCTGGGTGGCTCAGTCGTTAAGCGTCTGCCTTCGGCTCAGGTCATGATCTCGGGGTCCTGGGATCGAGCCCCGCATCGGGCTGCCTGTTCAGCGGGAAGCCTGCTTCTAGCTCTCCCCCTCCCTCTGCTTGTGTTCCCTCTCTTGCTGTGTCTCTCTCTGTCAAATAAATAAAATCTTTAAAAATAAAAATAAAAATCCAGGGGCACCTGGTTGGCACAGTCACCGAAGCGTCCGACTCTTCGTTTCAGCTCTGGTCGTGGGCTCAGGGTCCTGAGATCGAGCCCCGCATCAGGCTCCACGCTCAGCATGGAGTCTGCTCGAGATTCTCTCCCCCTCTCCCCCTCTCCCCCTGCTCATGTGTGCTCTCTCTCAAATGAATAAATAAATCTTTAAAAAAATGAAAGTCCAGATGCTGCCACATGCACATCCCATCCAGGCATCAATATGTACTTGCTTCTCTCTCAAGAGGAAAATCTTCCACAGTGAATTATGTCTGTTGTTAAAGAGTCTTCCATCTGTGGATCATAACACTGCACCACTTTCCTACCCAGCTGCAAGTCATATTCAAGAAGCCAAAGGAATGTCCCAAGTCTGTCCCAAAAATGTCCAGATGGCCTCCCTCGCATCATACTCCAATAAACAGTGGCGGCAGCCCACACAGTCCACCAGGTGCAGGCCATCACACCCTTCCACCGGCGGCGTCTCCTGCCACACGGACCTGGAGAGCCCATCATTCCCAGTGTTTTCCTTTAATCTACTTAACTGCATTTCTTCAGATCAGACCACCGTTGGAACGTCCTTCCCCATGTTAACCTATGAGATGTATTGACAGATACAAATCTATGATTTGTAGGAGACTGTGCTGCCTTACTGGAGGGGAGTGTGCAGTTTCCTTTAGGCAAGGGTTTCCTATTTAGGCACTGCTGACCCCTGGGGCCAGATCATTCTTTGCGGTGGGGGCAGTCCTGTGCGCGGTAAGAGGTTTAGCAGATCTCCCTGGGTTCTACCCACCACCCTGAGATGTGACACTCTCAAATGGCCCCTGCGGAACAAATCATCCCCAGCTGAGAACCACCGATTTAGACTTCCTGCAGTTCTGAGAATACGCTGAAGCCCCTTTATAACTGCCTTTGCGTTCCCTTAGGATATTGCTGCTCAAAGCGTGGCCCCAGGACCAGCAGCATCAGGGAGCCTTCAGAAATGCAGATTCCCAGGCCCTGCCTCTGCTCTGCCGATTCAGAATCTGTATTGTAACAAGATCCATGGCTGATGCTGATGCACGTTAAAGTCTCAAGAGCACTCATCTATTACCCTAGCTTGAACTCCATCGTGCAGGATCTTATATAAAGACGACGATGTATAACTAAAGGTGCCAAATATGGCTGACACCCCAGAGTCACTTATTACTCAACGGTTGATTTCTTTCCATTTGTTTCTGGCTAGATGTGAGAGAAGGAGAAAGAGAGAGGGGGAGAAAGGGAGAGGGAGAGAGAGGGGGGGGGAAGGAAAGAAACTGAGCAGGTGGGAATCATGCCCTGGCCCTTCGGCCCCGCTCTTGCATGGGGATTAGCTCGGTGTCTCGGTCACTAACTGTATACTTCCCCGCCAGGCTTACTCACAAGATAAAAGGAAACACAACCCAACAATAGCACTCATCCCCCACAAACTCAAGTATATTGTTCTTAGTCTCTTATTAATTTCAAAAGCAGATCTATTTATTGAAAATAATTGGGGGCGCCTGGGTGGCTCAGTAGTTAAGCGTCTGCCTTCGGCTCAGGTCCTGATCCCCGCATCGGGCTCCCTGCTCAGCGGAAAGCCTGCTTCTCCCTCTCCCACTCCCCCTGCTTGTGTTCCCTCTCTCTCTCTGTCAAATAAATAAATAAAATCTTTACAAAAAAAAAAATGATCTCTTAAAAGTCAAAGTTTTCTAAGACCCCAATGTAGTTGTCTTGGGTAACCAGACTGTCGGAAAACACGCAGGAACTTGCTAGTACTTCCTGTGGCAGAAGCCGGAAAAGCATGAGACCCGGCAGGAAGCATGAGGCTCAGGGACAGGGAACAGCGTAGGGACCACGCGGCCAGCCCTCAGCGGTCACTGCCAGGCTGTAGGGACCTTGGGCAATCTCTCAGCCTCCAAGCCTTACTTCCTGACGACCTGAGCAGGTTGCCATGAGGATGACATGCAGCGATTATCATAAGATGTCCAACGCGACCTGGCATTAATAAACATTTTCCTGTTTAATCATCCTCTCCAGCTGTAAGATTTTTCAATGTTGTTAATTTGGGTGTTTTTGGCAAAGAAATCTATCCCTTCTTATTGGATTCCAAATAAAAATAGAACTTTAGTATATAGTATTATATTTTCAGCTGCAAAACAACTTACTCGATTGGGTCAAGTCACATAGAAGGTTAAATACCAAAGGTTCACACACCCAGGCCAGAGGAAAGCACCACGTTTTTCCCAAGTGACACAGAGCTTATGGGGAAAATGCGCTTAGGGATGCAACACTCAAAAGCATCATCAGTGACACATATTAAAAAAAGATAGAAACCCAATAAAAATGGTAGTATCGGGGCACCTGGGTGGCTCAGTCAGTTAAGCGTCTGCCTTCGGCTCAGGTCATGATCCCAGGGTCCTGGGATCGAGCCCCACATCCGGCTCCCTGCTCCGCAGGGAGCCTGCTTCTCCCTCTCCCACTCCCCCTGCTTGTGTTCCCTCTCTCGCTGTGTCTCTCTCTGTCAAATAAATAAATAAAATCTTAAAAAAAAAATGTAGTATCATGTTACACACATTGAAGGATAAAGAAATACAACTCTAAGTATGGGGCACCTGGGTGGCTCAGTCAGTTAAGTGGCTGACCCTTGATTTCAGCTCAGGTTGTGATCTCACGGTCATGACATCAATTCCCCACCTCAGGCTCCACATGGAGCCTGCCTGGGATTCTCTCTCTGCCCCTCCCTGCCTGCCTCTCTCTCTCTCTCTCTCCACCCCCAACCTCTCCCCCAAAAAAAAGAAAGAAAGAAAAAAAGAAATACAACTATGAGTATTTTACTTCACCTTGAATAAAAACCTGAAGTTTGCTGATGGAGCAGGCCTCCGAGGGTTGCAGTACAGGGGTGGAGGGAGGGGACCTGAAATGGGGGGGGGGTTGTAACCTCGGGCACGGGGGGGGGTGGGTGGGCGTGGCTCCTAATGCGCAGGGTGAGCCGAGGGAGCTCAAAGGAGGAGCTGTGCGCTTGTGTGTGTTCTGTGCATTCCAGCTCTGCTCGGGTCAGAAAGGGATGGTTTTCTGCTTTTACCTCGTGTTTCACCAGGAGAAAGGGGCACATAAGCAAATATGCAATTCCAATTATTGTTGTTCCCTAACAGATCAATCTCATGGGAACACATTTGTGGTTTCCAACAGGAGACAGCTGATCGGACCATATTTGAGACTGCTTAACTTCTTAATCTTCAATGTGTGAAAATAAGGGATCCTTCTTCTGAAAGATGTTTTAATTCAGATCCATCAGTTATAGTCGGAAGCCTCCAGAGATGTCTAGCCCGTTTTTTGTCTGACAATGCTTCCAAGTAATAGCGTTTCATATCATTCTGGAGTTTCCAGAGTTCAAGAGCTCACATAAGTAACACCATGTGCTGAACATGGGAGGCAGCTGTGAAGACGGCTCTAGATTCACAGAGGGGAGTCTGTATGCAAACCCTTCTGTGACCCTTCACCTCTCTGGACCCCATTATCCTACCTCGAAGCTAAGGTTGCTTTGAGGAGCAGATGAGATCAACAGATCTGGAAATTACCTATGCCGGTGCTTGAGAAATATCAGTTGAATGTAAATCTGGTTACAGACTGACACGCAATCATGAAGGAAGCATAATCCTTATCTTTCCAAGAGTTAAGGAGCACCATGTGGAAAACATCCTTTATTCTACTGACTTGGCATACAGTGGTCATTGAGATGGCTATAAAAATGCAGGGGAGGGGCACCTGTGTGGCTCAGTCAGTTAAGCATCCAACTCTTGGTTTTGGCTCGGGTTGTGATCTCAGGGTCGTGGGATCAAGTGGGATGGAGCCCCGCATCAAGCTCCACACTCAGCAGGGAGTCCAATTGTCCCTCTCCCTCCGCCCGTCCCCCTGCTCTCTCTCTCTCAAATAAATAAATAAAGTCTCTTAAAAAACATACAGAGGAAACAGAAAATAAACACCCCAAACACTAAGGTAGTTTATAGACACAGTAAGGCATGGGGGAAAGCGGCAGCTTCTTAGTGACCCGGAGAGAATTTCATTTCCTCCCTCAAGATTTTACTAGCGTTCGTCTCTCCCTTGTTTCTTGGGTTACACAGTCTAGAATGTCCCACTTCCTGAGTCCATAAAAATTCTTCTTGCTCAATCATTCCTCCTGCCATGGCGTTTTTGGCGTTTGAGGGAGTTTCAGAGCATCTGACATGGTTTCACTCTGCCCTAGTCCTGCCAGGAATAAGGACCTCTTGTTCCCGAAGTCCTGCCAGACACACAGGGTCAGCGCTGCAAAATCCAAAGAATTTGGCTTGCTCGTTTTGGGGATTCCACATTCAAATCTGTCTCTGGAGCAGAGAACATGCACTTGTTCCTGAAAATGGACACAGAGCACAAGAACTCGGCTGTGACCTCAACGAATTCTCCTTACCACTACCCTCCACTCAACTGATTACTGAAATTCAGACCCCAGAAAGCTTTCCCAACTAATGAAGAGATGCTTTCAAGGCCAAAGTCTGCCTACTGATTTTATTTCCCATTACAAATCAATTAAGTGACCTCTGATTTTAAGTTTGATTTAAAAAAGAATTGCTAAGTGTCACATAGAAGCAAAAGGTGACAAAGTATAAACTTCTAGTATCAAGACTTATCACTTGTTGGTCTGAGTTCAAAGTTCCTCTACGATCATTAGGCTATTAGTGGAGACAGAAAACTAGTTGACTATATGGGACAGGAATCCAAGGGCATGTTTTCCCTGGTCCACCATCCCTGCAGCAGAATCTTCCGTAACGCATACCCTTCACGGTAGAAATACGAATTGGATCCTATCTAATAATTACTCCTTTCTGACAACAGGTACCTTCAAAAAACAGGTAGGAAAGACTCCAGGTCTAAATACATAAATATTTCCCCTCAATTGGTTACTACATGTGATTCCATCAATGTGCATTTAATTAATTTTAGCATTTACGATGATTATCTCACTCGACCGTTTCAGCCACTCTAAGCTAGAGACAGAACGCTTCCCCCATTGTAATACAAAGGCTTGCCCACAAAATGACGTCTAAGCATTGCTTCATTCCCTCCTCAGGGAGGGTACGACTCCACTTTTGATGAGGTCACTTACGCACACAGAGGTAAATGGCTTGCCCAAGATCATGAGGTACTCAGGAGAAGTCATGGGGCTACAACCTAGGTCTTCGACCCTTAGTCCAGCACTCCTTCTGCTCAGCCCCAAAAGCTCCCACCTGAAAGAGCTGCCCCAAAGCTAGCAGAAAATCGTAAGGAAGCCAGAAGAACCTCAGGCTTCTGTCACCCACCCTAGTCAGGGTTCATGATCCACACTCACACCCAAATGCCAAGCCAATCTCTTTATCCAGACAGGCTTGACGCTTCCAAAGACAGTTTCTGGTGCCCCCCTCCCCACCCTAAGTAGATGAGCTGCAGCGCCACACGGTGATCTACAGAAGGCTCACATGACCCAGTCACATGGACAAAATACGAAGGATCAGGCTCCACGGAGATGGAAGGAGGCTCAAGTGAGGGCACCCGGTTGGGGATTACTGGGTATGCCCACAGTTTGGCTCTACATCAGGTGATGATGCTAGAACCATCCCAGGGCTCTCTGGGGCTGGACAGTATTTCCCAGAAATGACCACCAACAACCTGTTATGGGTGTCAGGGTCAAAGCTCACCAAAGGGGACCTCATTAAGGAATCACTGGATGGGACAGATTTGCTTTCATGTTCTTTGTCATGGCCACTCTGTCCAAGGAGTCCTCTTCTGGACTATCACTGCCCATGGTACTCTGCAAGGGGAAAGTCCCTTGAATCCAGGCCCCAGACACCTCCATTCCTTGGTCTTCCACCTAGGATTTCAAGGCATCGCTGTGATTCACAGGGCCAGACTAACTCCAAGTACCCAGCTACCAACCAGCCAAGGCAAATCCTACCTGCCGGTTACTGAACATTTGCCAGGCACCAGGCACCCCGCCAGGCACTTTTCTTAGAGTCAGGTAAGTACAATGCCCAATTACGATGAGGAAATTGAAGCTCAGGGAGAATAAATACAAGCATTTGCCCAAAGCAGGCCGTTAGCAGAATAGAAATGTGAGCATCTCACCCCTAGGCTTGTGTGCGTTATCATTTTGCAAATTATCATTTGCAGGGCCAGGCTCCGGGCAGGGAGTCTCTGGCGTGGTCAGGAAGGAACAAGGTCACCATCATTTAACTGCACGTTACTCTGTGTAGGGTTCTCCAAGGGCTGGGAGAAGTGGTTCCTTCCCAAAAGGCATCATGGACCCATTGGATCTCAGAAGGGACTGTCTCGCTAGGGCCAGGCCATAAACAAACAAACGAATACAACCCAACCACGAGGCGGAGCCAGACGTTGAGTGTCTGTGTCTGCGTCTGAAGGCCGGGCGGGCCACGGATGTGGGAAGAACGGAGCATCCGGGGCAGAGCAGGAGATGAGCGCCCCGCAGCGGCCGGGAGCAGAGGGACAGCGTCACCTGACAAGCAGGCGTCTGAGACAACACAGCCGCGGGACCGAGCTGCTGTCCCCTTGGCCCTCGACTCAACCCTCTGGACACCCTTCTCAGAATAATGTGCTGACTGCATGAAATAAAACACAGAGGATTTGGAAGAAAACGAACTGAAGTACATCTGTTAAAATTTAAAAATTTTAAATACATATAAAATATACGTAATCACATAACGTAATTGTATATGCTTCTGTAGTAAGCATGTCCTTTATAAATGCTGGGGAGGGCGTAATACACGATTCCAAAGGAGTGATGGCTGTTACAGTATTTTGCGGTCTCTGCCACAACTAAAATGAAATATGAATAGACCCAGGGTTTCTATTAATGACAAAGTCACAGGAACTGCTAAAGTCACTGTGACTTGTTGCCCACATTCGTAAGAACACAAATGCTAAGTTTTCATTGGAGGTTAGTGAAAATAAGGATGTAATTTTTTCCTCTTCCAATTCCTTCTGCGTTCTGTCCCCAGGGACCCCTTGGAGGCATGTGGAGCCCTTTAGAAGCCCCTGCTTTGGACCGGGGGTCAGCAAGCTCTAGCACGAAGGCCACATCCCGCCTGCCGCCTGTCCTTGTAAATAAAGTTTTATCGGCGCACGGTCACACCCATTCGTTTCCATATCGTCTAGTGCTGTTTTTGCACTACGATGGCACAGTTGAGTAGTTGCGACAGTCATTTACTATCTGGCTCTTTGTGGAAACAGTTGGCTGATCCCTGTGTTAGACAGACTCAGTGAGCCGGGAATTCTCTGTCTGGCACCAGCCACCACTCAGGCCTGAGATTCTGGGGGTGGCAGGGGGGGAGCAAAGATTCCAAGCAGATCCTTAAGACTTGACCAGGCCAGCGCCTAATGCCTCATCCATCCTCAAGGCCTGAGGATCTCCCTGCGACTTAAGACAGCAGGAGCTCCCTGCACAAGAAGCTCGCCTCGGGGCCCGAGAGCGCATGAGGCCAGAATCGGCTTCCTGCAGCCCGGGCACGCTTCTGCCTTCAGGAAAAGTCCAGGTGTGTGTTGCTGCAAGGGGGTGCGATGGCCTTTAGAAAGCCACATCACCCTGCACTCAAATGTGGCTCTACTAAGAATCGGTCTTGGCTCTTCCGAGCTTTTCAGACTGCCAATGGAATACCTCCTAAATACCATGATAAAATTACCCGTCAGACCGGGCTCTCTTGTAAAATGCCAAACCTGCGGTTCTAGCCTGCGGCCCCCCACCCCCATCCCCACCCCCGTTTGCCCGGCTCTGTACCACGTGTAGCGTTGCTCTGTTCTCAGCTTAAAGACCTCTAATAAAGCTTGGATGGAAGAAGACCCGGCCTGAGCCAGCTCTGTCCTCCGTTCGGGAGGCCAGGGGACAGGACCAGAGAGAACAAAGCAAACCTCTGAATTCATCCGGACGCGGACTCCCCGCACAACAGGTGGAAATTCTGAAGGGAAGCAGGGGCCGGGCTCATTCGAGAGTCACGAGTCTCCCCGCGCTCGCATGGGCTCCCTGCTGCATTCTCCCACCAGCTTCGCACGCGCACCCTTCACTTCACCTCTCCCCCGATAAAGAACATCTATCAACCCTCAAAACCTTTAGAGCGAGCACATGCAAAGCGAGGGCTTCCTCTTTGGAGCATTCGAGCAGCTGCTGCGGCAGAACTATTTTTCCTCACCCCCCTTTCACTGGGTTTTCTCTCTAGCAGCTGCTTTTGTTTTTTGTTTGAGGGCCTCCTAACTTGTTACGAAGTTGGGGACTTGGGAGGGGGGGATGCTGAAAGACAAAGCAGCGCTTGTTAAAAATTTGAGTAAATCTGGGCTAATAGCCAAATTTAATTCTAAAGGCCCATTTTGGAGGCTCAGGCCTAAAATGGAACCTAGTAGAAGCCTGGCCGTTTCTAGGACACCATGTTCCTATTGCGGGGGCGGGGGGGGGGGGAGTGCGGAGAGCGGGGCAAGAGCTTAAATTGATTCTGTGGGCCACCATGTTTTGAAGATTTGATACGTATTAAAACATAAACCATTTTTCATAGAGCTAAGCTATAGATTTTTTTTGTTTGAAATAACGCTTTATGATTACATGAAATTTTAAACTCAATGGCTATACCGCACCGTGATAGAATTCTCATATTTTCCAACTAACGAGACCCCACCTTCCTAGAAATAGAGCAAACCCAGCATTTTTATGGGATTTTTTTCTTTGAAGAAATGTGCAACCTACTGTTGTTCACAATTTTAGGATTAAATCCATTAGAAATATCTAGTACTTCTAAGAACAGAGTAGCTGTTGGGACAGAAAATCACCACCCAAGTTCATAAATTATCTTCTGTGGGGGCATCTGGGTGGCTCAGTCGGTGAAGCGTCTGCCTTTAGCTCAGGTCATGATCCCGAGGATCCCGGGATCAAGTCCCGCATGGGGCTCCCTGCTCAGCGGGAAGTCTGCTTCTCCCTCTCCCTTTGCTGCTCCCCCTGCTTGTGCTCTCTTTCTCGCTCACTCTCTCAAATAAATAAATAAAATCTTTAAAAAAAATTATTTTCTATGATCACATTACTCCCCAAACTAATGCCACGGAACAATTTTAATAAGCTAATCTCAGTAGGTCATCCTTTTATTAGTAAGTTATGTGGTAGTTCTGGAAAAGACGCTCTTTTGTGTTTTATAGTCATTCCCAGGAAGATTCTGGAACAATGGTCATAACAGTAAGACTGCTAACTTGAAAATGATCTAACTGCACTTAAATTTGAGGGCACAAATGTACCAAAGAGGTGTGGGGTTTTTTTTGTTTTTTTTTTTTTTTGGTCTGCTTTAGTTCTACAACCCACTTGCCGATTAATTAGGACATAAAGCTAGTTGTTTACCTTTCCATGTTCTGTCAACTCTTGAGAGGTCACAAAAGCCCTGATAATATCAAAGTGGCATCTGGTGTTTACTGGGCACCTGCCATGTCCAGACACAGTGCCTGGCACATGCCTTACATCTTCTCATTTGACTCTTCACGACAACCCAGGGGACGCTTTTGGGTGTGGGGACTGTGGCCTGGAGAAGCTGAATAGCTTGTTAGTGAAGGGCAATACCAGGATTTAAACCCAGGTTTGCCGGACTTCAAAAATGACTCCTAACCATGTAAAGTTAGATTCAAATCCAGGTTTGTCTAACTTTAAAACGGACTATTTAAACACTGCGCTTCCTTTTGAAAGTTAGCGGGGGCGGGGGGATGGCTTCAAAGAATACCTATTAACTTTCGTGTACTTCATTTTCAGGGGACCCTCTCAAGTTTCGATGTATACCCTATTCATTTTTACTTTACATACAATTTTAACAGCTTGATTATCTGCTGTATCAACCAGGATTAGTGGCAGAACTCTGAAAATGGTGAGAAGGCATCATTGAGAGTACAAATGAGACTAAAGAGAGAAAATTATGAAAATTACACCGAGAAAGCCCAGCTATTTGAAACCACTTTCATGCTCGGGCATAAATCCTCCTGGCTCATTCTTATATTGTAACATGGCACATGAGTGGTGGCCATTATCAAAGAAACTTATAAAAATCAATCACGCGTCCTCGGACCGAACACACCACAAGGGCAACGACCTCAGACATCCCGTGCTATTTTTCCCAAAGTGTGCAACCTCAAGCCAATAGGGAGAGAACATCAGACAAACCCGAGCTGACGGGGTGCCTGGGTGGCTCAGTGGGTTAAGCGTCTGCCTTTGGCTCAGGTCACGATCCCGGGGTCCTGGGATCGAGCCCCGCATCGGGCTCCCTGCTCCGCGGGAAGCCTGCTTC
Organism: Leptonychotes weddellii; assembly: GCF_054177405.1. NCBI lineage: Eukaryota > Metazoa > Chordata > Mammalia > Carnivora > Phocidae > Leptonychotes > Leptonychotes weddellii. The sequence continues at coordinate 97,453,007 of NC_138385.1, read as the reverse complement.
TCCCTCTCCCACTCCCCCCTGCTTGTGTTCCCTCTCTCACTGTGTCTCTCTTTATCAAATAAATAAATAAAATCTTAAAAAAAAAAAACCAAAAAAACCCGAGTTGAGGGATACCCTACAAGGTTTATGACCGGTTCGCTTCAAAAGAGTACAGGTCACGAGAGACGAGGAGAAACTGAGGCACTGGCACCAATGAGAGGAGACTAAGGAGATGTCATAATTCACTGCCACATGGGATCCCGAACCGGATCTGCAACAGAAAAATGGCATCAGAGGAGAAACTCGTGGAACCCCAACGGACGCCGTGGTTTAAGTTAACAGCAGCGTGCCAATGTTCATTTCCTGGTTTTGATCATCGTCCTCGGGCTGTGTAGGCTACTAATGCAGGGGGAAGCTTGGGGAATGATGTACAGGAACTCTGTACTATTTTTACAACATTTCTCCAAAATTCTTTCAAAACAAACAAAAATTTTAAATGGACCAAATTTGGTTCCCCATACATATGGAAAAGAGATCTCAGAAATCTCTGCTCCAGAAATATTTAAAACAAAAACATCCTGGTTCTTTATGAAAGGGATAAACTTCCCATTTACTGAGCACAGAGTTGGCACACAAATGTGCGTTGAAAAATAAATAAATCTCATTCCCGTTTAACAAGGCAACACCACTGTGGCAATACCTTTTTTAAACCAACTTTTTATTTTAGAACAGTTTTAGATATACAGAGTTATTGTGAAAATAGTACAGAGCTCCCATATACCCCACACCCAGTTTCCCCTAGTATTAATTAATGTCTTCTATTAGTATGGGGTATTTGTCAAGATTAATAACAAGCCCCAGCCCAGATACTTTTTTTTTTTTTAAAGATTTATTTATTTATTTGAGAGAGCGAGAATGAGAGAGAGCACATGAGAGGGGGGAGGGTCAGAGGGAGAAGCAGACTCCCCGCTGAGCAGGGAGCCCGACGCGGGACTCGATCCCGGGACTCCAGGACCATGACCTGAGCCGAAGGCAGTCGCCTAACCAACTGAGCCACCCAGGCGCCCCAGCCCAGATACTTTTGTCCAGATACTTTAGTGGCCAGCCCTGCTGGCTCTTTGGGCAGACTCATCATGTGGATGACAACGAAGATCAATTTGGTGCTCATCGTGTACTTACTGAGCACTTACTATGGGCCAGGAGGTGTGCTCGCAGTACACATACATCATTGCAGTTAATTGTCACGATAACGGAATTAGGTAGGTGCCTTTTATGTGTCCTTTGACGTGGTGAAGACTGAAGCCCAGGGAAGCTAAGGGACATGTTCCAGATCACCCAGGAGGAAACAGTGGAGCAGGATTCAAACATAGGAAGGGTTTCCAAGTACATACCTCCAATCACTGCAGCTGTAAGCCAACCGAAACTTATGCCCAGCTGTTAGTCTAAGCTTCCCACGTCCTATACATGTTCACTTGGCTTGATTTAGAGTAACTAAAAAGCTTCAAATTCCTTCCTCTTTGACTACCCCTTAGATTCACCCATCCTTCCCTCTAACTTGTCAGTAATGTCTTTGGCATCTGTCACCTAACATTTACCCTCTCCTTCCAGCCTAACTGCATCGTCCACGGATCTGACCCAGATCACTGATAAAAAGGAGGACCTAGACAGGACCCTGTGAAAATCCAGCAGCTACCTCCATCCAGGGTGGTGTGGTTCATGAACCAGCAACATTTGGGCCACACTTCAAAAAGCGTCCACTGCATCTCACCAGGCAGAGGCTGGCCCAGTGGTTTTCAACCCTGGCTGCTCGTTAGAATCACTGATGGAGCTTAAAAAAGTCCATCACATCAGAATCTCTGGGGGTAGGATGTAGGCATCCGCATTTTTAAAGCTCCCTAGGTGGTTCCAGAGTGCAGCTGGGTTTGAGAACCACTGAGCTAGTGTACATTTCCCTTTATCCACAAGGAAACCAGGGATTCAACCCTGGCCCAACACAGTGTGGCATTCTGAGCTCTGGGTCTTGACGTTACCCTCCTCACTCAGTCAAATTGCCCACTGACAAAGGATACTAACCACCTGTGGGGTATGACAATCTACAGAACTAGAGAGATACAAACGTAAATATCACCGAAAGAGAGGCTGCTCTTAGAATTTCTCAGTATTGACATCAAGCTCATTAATTTCTTTTAGGAAGAACCAATTATACAGCTAAAATATCAAAGAACCAACCTTGAAAATGCCATGCTAAGTAATTTAGTCTCCAAATGGGCTTAATTTATGCAGGACAACGGAAGCATTAAGAAGCGACAATGTGGGGGTGCCTGGGTGGCTCAGTCGGTTGGGCGTCTGCCTTCAGCTCGGGTCATGATCCCGGAGTCCTGGGATCGAGCCCCGCATTGGGCTCCCTGCTCGGCGGGAAGCCTGCTTCTCCCTCTCCCACTCCCCCTGCTTGTGTTCCCTCTCTCGCTGTGTCTCTCTCTGTCAAATAAATAAATAAAATCTTTAAAAAAAAAAAAAGAAGCGACAATGTGGAATATTTATATTCGGGTACAGCAACATGTTGCAAAGAGGTTAAAAAAACAAAGAAAATACCAGCAAACCGAAAACATCATTTGTAACAAAAAACATGTGATGGCACCTTATACTCTTTGTATATGAAACAGTAATATAGTTGATCCTTGAACATGAGTTTGAACTGCAGGAGTCCACTTATATGCAGATTTTTTTTTTTTTTTTATAAATGCAGTACTCTAAATGTATTCTCTTATGATTTTCTTAGTAACATGTTCTTTTCTCTAGCTGACTTTAAGTATATAATACATATACAAAATGTGTTAATCGAATGTTTATATTATTGGTGGTGATAATGATAATAATAAATAAAAACAACAACAACAGGGGCGCCTGGGTGGCTCAGTTTGTTAAGCGTCTGCCTTCGGCTGAGGTCATGATCTCAGGGTCCTGGGATCAAGCTCCACATTGGGCTCCCTGCTTAGCAGGAGCCTACTTCTCCCTCTTCACTCTGCCCCTTCCCCTGCTCATGTTCTCTCGCACTCTCTCAAATAAATAAAATCTTTAAAAATAATAATAAGAGTTTAAACACTGAGTATTTTCTGTGGGCCAAGCATTGTTTTACGCATTTTATACACACACACACACACACACACACAACTCAATCGTAATTGCCACTCAATCGTACAGAAACGTCATTGTCCCCGTGTTTCAGAGGAGAACATCAAGGCCCAGAGAAGTGCTCCGGTAGGTAACTGGCATTTAAATCCAGCAGTTGGACTCCGAAGTCCACTCTCTAAACCATGACACTACGACACCTGAGGCCTGGAGGGGTCCAGAGACGAGATCACACAGCTTCTAAGGGCTCAAATCAGAACAGAATCTTCTCTTGACTTCTGTTCCAAGCTTCCTCCTTGCTATACCATATTTAGTCTTTCGTAGGTGCCTCTCTATAGACTACTAGGTCTGTCCGATAGAGTTTTCTGCAATGATGGGAACATCCTAGATTTGTGTTGTCCAATGTAAGCAGCCTCTCGCCACGTGTGACTGCTGAGCATTTTAAATGCGGCTAATGTGTCTAAAGAACTGAATTTAATTTAATTTAAACGAATTCAAATTGAAATAGCTAGTGACTATCATATTGGAAACACTGCAAGAGAGGCCATGAAAGGTCTCTCATTTTCGCCTTTTACAATTACTTTGCAAACCAAATTCACTTCCAGGCTCTGCTTCCACGCTCATTTAACAGCTCATCAGCCCGGCTCAAGCTCTAGTGAAATAAAAGGCCATCAAGGGGTTTATACAAGCATGAGCTCCGTGATCTCACCGGGTATTTGCCTGGCAAAATCACCACAGCAGGCTTGGCTATAAATTGGAATGTGTGACTCACAAAATGGAGTCAAGTCAAGGAAAATATTTGCTGAAGAAAAGCCATTACCCATTTCTTTGCACGCTGAAGATGTAGCTTGTTTCCAAGAGCTGGAAAAGGTTTCAAGATAAGGTGAATGTGAACTCGCTGACCAGTAGCCAGTCACCCGGCCTGCCTGTAACACCACCCCAAATTGTGAAACTGAGGACATTATTACCCCAGGCCCTTCGCCGGGAGCCAACCACATTGGGTCTTCATGACTTCCTTTATCTTCCACCATTTTCCTTCCCTCGCTGTGAAGGCTGAGGCCGAGACGAAGGTGAACAAACTTACCAAAGAGCCATAGGCTTCATCAATATTAAATCCAAGAATAAAATCCAAAATTTTGGCTTCCTACTTCCAAAATTGAATTCTGGAATGCACTGCTTTCCATTAAAGAAAACAGGGGCACCTGGGTGGCTCAGTCGTTAAGCGTCTGCCTTCGGCTCAGGTCATGATCCCGGGGTCCTGGGATCGAGCCCCGCATCGGGCTCCCTGCTCTGCGGGAAGCCTGCTTCTCCCTCCCCCACTCCCCCTGCTTGCGTTCCCTCTCTCGCTGTGTCTCTCTCTGTCAAATAAATAAAATCTTTAAAAAAAAAAAAAGAAAACAGGCCAATTCCTCTGCAGTGTCTCTACAGTTCAAAGAGCAAAGTAATACTGAATCAACAAAAGATTTCACTGTTGTCACTGTTTAAAACAGTTTTTACACAGAATGCCTTATTAGCATCTAAAATCCAATGGCAGAGACTGACCTCCTCCACTACTTGTGTTCCTTATGATGGATGCTTATATGAAGTTTATATGAAAGATTAAATAAGATGCCTCTGAAGCAATCCTTTTGATAGACACAACTGGAAGGAGGTCAGTATTCTTTCATATTTGGAAAAAAAAATTAATTAGAACGATCATCTAAATGGCGAAGCCAATAACGTGAAGGCAAAAGAGAGGACTGAAGACAGACAATCAAAGAAAGAATTCTGCTGTCACCAGTAGAAGGAGGGAGCATGGTCACTTCACCTCACGTGCGCTCCTGACACAGCCATTGCTTTCGCTGCTTGGTCCTGCTTGGGTGATTTAAAAATGGCTCCCCATATGGTTACTCTAACGATGGAAACTTCCCACTTTCATCTATTTATTTTGATTCTACATCTTGGCCTGAAGAAAACTCCATATGGGATCAGCAAAATTACTGAATCCATCCTATTCCATTAGTGTGAGGGAAAATACAGTATCTATCTTAGTTACTTTTTTTTAGATGGAAGATATTAAATATTTATAATCCAAAGTTGAAGCACTGAAAGCTAGATGCTTATAATATTAGGGAGATGCTAAATATTCCCAGGACAGGCCAGTCCTTCTATTCTCTCTAGACCACCACACCTGATCTTGCGGTAGGGTTGTCTCAATGTGGCATGAAACTTCAAAATAGCATAATTTTACATTATGAAAGGTGTTCTTCCTCAATTTACACTGGCCAGAATGTGAACCAAAGGCAGGGGGTGAGCCAACCCTCTACCATATTGTTCAAATGGTAACAAACATTTCAGTATCTTCTTGTTCTATCTTGTTTACAGTCTTAAACGTTGGAGCATTTCACAAAACAAGAGAATTTCTATTCAAAATGTGTTAACCCTATCAAGCACTCAAAAAGCTCTTCCTTTTCTCCATCATGGATGTAATAATAGTGATAACATCAGCTACATGGATTTTTTAAATTTTATATTTATAATGTTTTGGTTTTTTTTTTTTTTTTAATATTTTATTTATTTATTTGACAGAGACACAGCAAGAGAGGGAACACAAGCAGGGGGAGTGGGAGAGGGAGAAGCAGGCTTCCCGCCGAGCAGGGAGCCCAATGCGGGGCTCGATCCCAGGACCCTGGGATCATGACCTGAGCCGAAGGGAGACGCTTAACGACTGAGCCACCCAGGTGCCCCTAAATTTTATATTTATAATGTTAATATGAAACCTGGATTGCAAGTGTGTCATTAATTGGAAAAAAAAAAATCAAATTATTACAACATTTGAGATTTTTAAAAATCTGTAAGTTTATATGTTTTTCACCAATTTTACTTCTCTTTTCAATATATTAAGTATGGCAGACACTATTTCCTGTTTCCCCAATATCTATTGCCCTCCTCTTCTACAGTAATAGTATTTTTAGCTGGCTGCCCAGCAAAAGAGTACCTTTCCCAGAATCACTTGCAGTGAGGTGTGGTCATATGACCAAGTTCCAGTCATTGGGATATGAACAGAAGTGACACATGCACCTTCTATAGAATGGCCTTAGAAAGTCTGCCCAACCTTCTGTTCCTCTTATTAGCAGGAATCTGAAAGTGATGGCAGGAGCTGTGGCAGCCATCTTGGACCAGGAAAAGGAAGCCAATTCTTAAGTAAGACAGAACAAACACACAGGGTCTAGACCTCTGAATCCTTTTTGGAGGAGAGCCACCATACCAGCTGGCACTTTTACATCAGAAGGATGAAAACTTCTGGCACGCAGAAGTTATTATTCACATTTTGGGGGCATTCATTATAGTAGATAAACCTATATCCCACCTAAGTAGTATGATAACAAAGTAATGAAATTATGTTTTGCTCTATTAAAAAAATAATTACAGAAGTATACAAAGAATTGTTCTTCCAAGTCATCTGGCATCCAATGGTGCTCCCAAAGTATCTTCAGAGAGGATCAGAGATTTACATTATTTTTATGGGGTCCCCAAAATGGCAGTCCTCTGAATGGTCACTCACCCTACCAACTGAAAATGGCCCAACCAACTGTGACCACTTTTCAAAAACCTAACCCATCATCAAAAGGGTGTCCCCATTGAGATCATTATAACAAATGAGCAACAGGTTTCCCTATTCCCTCTCCTGGACTGGCAGAATAAGTAGGAGAAATGGCATTCTCTATATCCACCCCCCTCCACCCCAGCTGAAGGTCCCCTGTGGTTATAAGCTCCGACACCCAACAAACAAAATCAACCATACCATTAACCGACATTGACTGCACCACCTGCACCAAGGAGAGGTGAGGAATACAGAGATGGAGCCAGAGTGCTTAGGTTCGAACACTGGACTTGCTACTTCCTGGCTCTGCGACCTCAGTGGTGGGATCTGTGAAATGGTGGGGGTTACACTGGCTGATGCAGGTAAAGCACTTCGAATAGTGCCTACACACAGCAAGGAGTCAGTGCGGGTTTCCTGTGTGTGCATGCTGTAGGGGAGTAAATTCTGCCAACCCAAGATATGCCTCTTCGACATGTTTCAGGCTGCTGAAGCAGCTCTGAAAAAGCAAGAATTTACCCTTTTGTAAGGGACATTTACATGTATTAGGGAGATCTCCATCTGTAAGAGTGTCTCCCTCGGTGTACCCGGAAGAGGGGGAGGACTCTAAATCTCTAGAAACTTATCAACGGAGAAGGCCAGGCCTGAAATCTGCATAACAACCCTACCCTTGTGTGCGCTGCTTTTCCTGGTGACCTCCCCTAACTGGTTCTTCACCCCCAAATCTTTTGTCTTTGGCTGAAGATGGTATTTAAGGTGGTGGCTTCAGCCATTTGGGGGAGTTACTCCGTTTTCCTAGGTCTCTCTCTTGTATACAGGAGGTGTACATGATATTAAATTTTTGTTTGATTTTCTCCTGTTAATCTGCTTCGTGTCAATTTAATTCTTAAAGCGGCCTGAAGAACCTTGAAGGGTAGAAAACTCTTCCTCCCCCGAAGTGCGTACGCGTATCATATAAGTGTGTACACGTGTGTATATACCACATACGTGTATGTGCCCACAACAGACACGTAGGTTATACACACAACATAGATAGGCACGCATGTCTGTCCGCACACATCTATGTTATATAGTACATACCCGTTTATATATATAATGGGGATGTATGTATATATGTACTGTGTGGGGGGCTCTCCATTTCTTGACTATACACACATATATTCAGATTTCTGTGAAAACCAAGTTGACTCCTAAAAATAAAGTGCCCCTCTGTCCTAAGTCCAAAACCTTGTCAAAGCGTATTCTCCTGCATTTGTAATATACCTAATGATTAAGTGCTTCTGCTGCTTAAACATCCCCTAAGAGGCTCTGAAAGGCCCAGTGGGATTTTCAGCTGCTCTGGCGCAACCCCAAGAGAGGGATGTGACAAGCAGGGACAGAGCAGGAAGGGCACCTAAGGCGGCAGTCTGTGGACCTGCCTCATGAGGCTCTGAACTACAATTTTATCTTCTCACTGACCAAAGGAGCTTATTTGAGCCAGCCAAAAAGGATGTTAACAGAGAAATACAAACACTCTGCTAATGAAAGATTTCCAGAAAGGCAGAAATGGATAAAAGAGCAGCTCACAACTGAAGCTCACACGGCACCCCAAGTTTTTGGAATGGATATAAAAGGGGGGGGGCAGCACGGTCATTGCCTTGGTCTCCAAAATGGGACATGTTTGTATCACTGATGTGGATACAGAATGCAATTTGTGCATGCACAGACCTACACAAATTGCTATTCCCCACTTAGGCAGCATTTGAAATGTTCTGGAAGCCTCAATCATTTGCAAAATAGTCAAGTATAAAAAGACTGAGTGGCCAACAGATGCTCCAAAGCTTGCTCCACAAAGGAGGAAACAAAGCCCTTGGGCACCCACTCCAGGCTACTGCCTGGAAGGAAGGCTGAGTTGGGCACTGCTTAAGTTTGTTTACAAAGAACATGTATTCATGTATTCAACTTGTGTGTGGGGGCAGCTTTAAGGGGGTTCCACCTTCAAAAAATAAATAAATTAGGTGGTGGACTGGCTATAATGGGACCTCCAGGACAGCAGAGGAGAGATGGAACATACTGAAACATTCAAGGCCAGTGTTGCGGGGGGGGCCCTCCGGTGGAAAGCGTGCACATTCCCTTCAAGAGCTGCGGACTGAAGCTACCCCATCATGTGCTCAGGTACGATTTATCCCCGGGGTCCCTCAGGGATCTAGAAACAGTCCGTTAAGGTTGTTTCACTCAAACAATGGCAAGGACACAAACACGCTATGTGTAAATATCCCCATTTTTAAATGATAGACATTTAAAAGAACTCCAGTGCTTCATAGTAATAACCTCTGATATTTCTCAAAAAAACTATGTGATCAAGTCATTTGCTGAAATGCCAGTTACATGAGGAGTGACTCACCGGACCTGTGTAGGGATTTTTTTATGGCAATACAACTGTACTTATTTTTAAATCAAGTAAGCAACAGCCTGCCATTTTAAGTACAAAGTCACCATGGCAACAATAATATACACCTTATCTCCTGCACCCTAAAGATAAGTATTCATAGGTAGTACAATCACAAAAATAATTAAAGCTTTCCATTTAAGGCTCAACTACGACTAGAATTTGTCAGGCATTCAAGCAACATCTTAACGTTCGGTTTCCCAGGATGGTGTCGCCAGGCTTCTATGGAAAGAAGCATCCCATAATGATGTCGTTTCATTATGTTACGGCAGTTACTGGCATCATTTGTGGTTTATTCTGTGACCTAACTTGTGGTTCTGATCAGTTTTATTACCAACCATCTCTATTTTCCTAATTGCATTAAACTATGAATGATAATTTGCCACATTCCGAAAATGCCCTTTTGCAAAGTCTGATCCTCCCCAGCTGGGCATGTTCCAGCACGATGTTCGCTCGTGAAAGTAAACAACAGTCAGATATAACGAAATCTGAGACTTGTTAATATCGTCCTTAAAATACCCAACTACTGGGCCAAGGAGAGAAACCGCTCCTGGCGGTAACGTAGGTCGCAGAAACGCAGACCAGCTTCGGTACCATTCTATCACTAGAAGAAAAGGCCTTGGGGTGCCCGGGTGGCTCAGTGGGTTAAGCGTCTGCCTTCGGCTCAGGTCATGATCCCAGGGTCCTGGGATCGAGCTCCGCATCGGGCCCCCTGCTTCGTGGGAAGCCTCCTTCTCCCTCTCCCACTGCTTGTGTTCCTGCTCTCGCTCGCTGTCAAATAAATAAATAAAATCTTAAAAAAAAAAAAAAAAAGGCCTTTTCAAAAACCACATTTCTGTTTTTCTGATTTTCATCCCTATCGGAATTTCTCTGCTCACAGGTGTATCTGACCCACCAGTCTGTGGGCTCTTCCTCAAGGCCAAGGACTCTCTCACTCACCACCATAGTTCTCGTACTCACAACTGCCCTTGGGCCAGGAGTGTGCACCATGAAAATTCAGAAGCAGGCTGGGGAAACGAGCTAGATCTCGATGCTTCTGATGAAATCGATGAAAGCAGCAAGAGGATGCAAAGATCTCCGGCGGACATTCAGAGCGTGGGCACTAGCTGTAGCTCCTCTTTCTGCCCAGGCAGCGCTTAGCCCCTGGGACAATGACAAAACGTTAGCCCTCCTTTGTAGCATTAGAGAGACCTCTCGTCAGGGGAAAGGAAGCGCACACGACTCTTGACTGCCTGGGCAGACGATCTACAGTGGGATAAATCTTTCTTTCCTTCACAGTCTCTTCCTTCCTGAACTTCTCCACTCCCTTTATTTACTTCCTTGGAGAAGCCATCAACACTCTTCAATCTCACGGAGGGGTCAAGAGGCCAAACCTTTCATCACAGAGATTTCCGATACCAGTATGCCAGGACGGCGGATGTCCCCGAGAGGATGGGGGCAAGCGGACCGCAGGTGGGGGTGGTGGCCCACGGAGCGTTTTCTTGCCTGGCCAACATCCGGCTCCAGGATTTCCGTGTGATAAGACTTTTGTGAGTGCACACCTGCTTTCAAATATAAGGATAAGTACTATAATAAACAGGGTTCTGATTACTTGCTTTTTCATAAGAGGATGAACTCTCAATTCTAGGAAACCAAGATGGGTCTCGCCATTCTTAATGTCATCCTCAAAGAGCAATTTATTCAGTTCAAGTAATGTTCATGAACGTTTAGCAGCTTTATAGAAATAACACAAAAGACTTTATAGAAATAACACAAGACTTTCAAATAAGCTGTGTAGAAGCCTCAGTAAGTGAAATTATATTGGCTTCTTCTCACAAAGATGTTAAAGATGCACCAACTGAACATTCATTGGAAGAGAGAGATAAATATGTTTAGGAATAATTAAAGTGCATGGACATAAAAACTTGACGCTTACCTAGAAAGGCCGTTTTTACCAAGTTCGACTAGAAATATGGAGGAAAAACCTTTCTTGCAAAGATTCACTACAGTAACTTTTATTTATTTATTTTTTAAGATTTTATTTATTTATTTGACACAGAGAGAGACAGTGAGAGAGGGAACACAAGCAGGGGGAGTGGGAGAGGGAGAAGCAGGCTCCCCGCCGAGCAAGGAGCCTGATGCGGGGCTCGATCCCAGGACCCTGGGATCATGACCCGAGCCGAAGGCAGACGCTTAACAACTGAGCCACCCAGGCGCCCCACTACAGTAACTTTCAAAGGCCAATATTAAACCACTGAGAAGCACTTATTACATTTAAGCAAATGAACACATTGAACACAACTAGACGACTAGACCCAGCTTCCCCCGTGTCGTACTTACCTATTACCCACAAGGGGGTACCACACACTTGAAGAGAACGTAGCACACACAAACCCACATTTACTGAGCAGATAAATTGGGGCATGATTCATCCTATGGTTGAATGCTTCACCAAAGGAGCTGCCAAAGGGCAGTAGTCTTTAGTTCTTAAGTATCTATGAGGGAAACCCTAGGTTTGGGGACAGAGAAACCTAAAGCCAGACTCCTCTGAAGATTAATCAGAAGGAGGCCATGGCCACCATCTGCAAAGTTTCACGAATAAAAAAAGAAAGAAGGAAAGAAATGAATGGGGATTTCTTTTGTCTCCCCACAGTACCAGGCAGGAAATGGGCCTTGGGAGGGAATATTCAGGCCACTACCTTCCTTCTAGCTTGTTGGACATCTGGGCTGTAGCAGACTGAACCATATAAACATGCCATACTGGATGCCAGGATGGTCCAATATTGTCTATTTCATGAGCCTCAACCCAAGACCTTCACCAGGGATTGGGGAAGTCAGGTAAATAAGATACTTAAATCAACCCTTGTACTGGTCATCCGCAGGTCTTAGAACAAAATAAAAAGGTTCAACTTATTGCTTGAAATTAAATGGTGAATGAAAAAAATAATTGGTTCACTTCAGTGTTCTATGCTCTTTTTGTGTTACAGGAGTACTTGAGAGTTTGCTAGGAAGAGGCCGGTGTAATAAATAAAATCTCTCAGGTAAAAAGAATTTTCTGAATCAAATTAATTATGATGCATTTCATAACAGACATGTCATCATTTGTCTCATTATCGTCATCATGAAGAAAGCCTTGATTGTGGTATGAATTCATTGGACATCAACGGAATTAAACAACTAGGTCCGTATCAGCACCAGGAGTTAGTAACTTCCAGGACTAGGTTTGTCCGCATCACAGAGGCTTGTCCTGCAGGCTCCCCTTCAGAAAGGCACCTTCTGAAGCCGGCAGCTCCTGTGCCTGGAACCCTTTATTTGGTGTCTACAGTCCCTGCTTGCTCTATTTCAGCCCCAAACCCAAACCTTCCCGCAGACCATCGTTTTAAAGGTTTGCAGTGAGTGTCTTTCAGGACTTCAAAAGTTCAATCTGAGTCTGTGTCCCCACCTTGGCACCTTCACTCTGGGGTCCACATGATTCTCTGTTTAGCAGCCCCTCCCCAGACATTGCCAACTGTCCCCTGGGGGGCAAAACTGACCCTAGAGCAGAACCATCGGACTAAGCGACAAACTCTTCGAACAAAACATAACTTGTTGCTTTTTAAAGAACCCAAGGCCTCCACTGCTCACCAGTCACTGAACGAGGGAAGCTCTGCTTTCCAAACACTCCCTCTGAGCACTGAGGAAAGAGCCTGCCCAGGCAGCAAGTCAAACATCTTCAAGCCACCAGCCACGTAGTGCTTTCTAACCGGCAACCCACTCTAGGTCATGGTTACTCGGATCAGAAGTTGGATTCTTCCTTTTAATGGTATGTCATTTGTCATGTTAGGCTGAGGAAATCGGAACGCATTCACAAAGTAGAAATACCCCCGTTTTTGTTCAAATCCCTAAACGCTAAAATAGGATGACAAACAATTTCACACCCAAATTTTGATTTCAATTTTAAATTCTAGAGTTTCCGCATCCCAGGGTCCTGGGCTCGAGCCCCACATCAGGCTCCCTGCTCTGCGGGGAGCCTGCTTCTCCCTCTCCCACTCCCCCTGCTTGTGTTCCCTCTCTCGCTGCGTCTCTCTCTCTCAAATAAATAAATAAATAGAATCTTTAAAAAAATAAAATAGGGGCGCCTGGGTGGCTCAGTCAGTTAAGCGTCTGCCTTCGGCTCAGGTCACGATCCCAGGGTCCTGGGATCGAGCCCCGCATCGGCGGGAAGCCTGCTTCTCCCTCTCCCGCTCCCCCTGCTTGTGTTCCCTCTCTCGCTGTATTTCTCTCTGTAAAATAAATAAATAAAATTTTTAAAAAATTTTTTTAATAAAATAATAAAATAAAAATAAATGTATGGAGGTATATGTGTGCATTGGTTGGTGGGGGATGGTGCCCACGGACGGCAGCTGGTGTGTAGAAACTGTCCAACAGTCCAGTTTTGTTCTGGACACCAACAGTAAGGGAGTAACAACCCTCTATTAAAAATTACATTTCCAAAAATGTCCTAGGAGAATTCAAATTTGTGATTTCTGTTGCCTCCAAATAAACAAAAGTTTGAGGCCTTGTGGAGGAATATTTCTGTGAAGTGATGGGTAACAGCCGTACATGTAATCTCATTTGACGGCTGAATAAACCACTTTCTGGAATAAATCAAGCTCGCGCTCCAACCCAATGCTGGCCTCTTCTTCGCTGGGTGAATAGCTATGTGAAAATATTCCAGGAAAAGTTTTCCATTAAACTACTTAGGGGAACGAGGTAATCTTGAGTCGGCCATGAAAAGTTCCTTTTCTCAAGTAAGATCACCAAATGTGGAAGTAACACTCTACCAGAAAAGCAATGTTTAAACCACTCTAGGATTACCTTAGCTTCATCGCTGTTTAACAGATGAGTGGAAAATTGGCTCTTCTTCTCTTTCAACAAAGAATTTGCATCCTGAATATAAACTTGGTCTTTGTAATGGAGCCAACTGGGTCATATTTTTCTTTAAGAAGAAATCCACATCTGGGGCACCTGGGTGGCTCAGCTGGGTTAAACATCTGCCTTTGGCTCAGGTCGTGGTCCCAGGGTCCTGGGATGGAGCCCCACATTGGGTTCCCTGCTCAATGGGGAGCCTGCTTCTCCCTCTGCCTCTTCCCCTGGCTTGTGTCCTCTCTCTCTCGCTCGCTCACTCTCTCTCTCTCTCTCAAATAAATAAATAAATAAAATCTTTAAAAAAAAAAAAAGAAGAAATCCACATCTTAACATATCAAGGGCTTTCTTATCTTATTATAATATGTCAAGAGTCCATTTTAGTAGAAATACCTCACTTCACCTGTGTTCTTATGACCAGGCTGATACGTGATAACTGAGAATCCGCTTCCCCCTACAGCCTCTATGTTCATCTGAACAAGTGTATATATTACATTGTACTTTCAGAAGCCACAGGTCGGTGGAAGGAAACCATGACATCCCATGGAATTAGATTTGACACCAAATGATTCACTGTTTCCCTTAAAAAAAAAAAAAGCCACAAAAACTAGGAGGGACCTTTAATAGATTTTTTTTTTTAAGGGTGCACAAAAACATTATTGGCGATATAAAAGAAGATCTAATTGTATGAAGAGCTGTATCATGTATACAAATGGAAGGTTCGACAGGGTAAATACACTGACTATCACAGAAATTATGCTGTAAGTTCACTGTAATCCCACTCAGAATCCTAACGGGGATGTTTGTGGAACATGAGAAGCAGATTCCAAAAGCACACCAAAAAGGAAAAAAAACAAACAAACAAACAAAAAAACCCTGAGTCTGTCTCAGGCACTTTTAAAGAAGAGCAAGAGGAGAGGGGGCGCCTGGGTGGCTCAGTCGTTAAGCTTCTGCCTTTGGCTCAGGTCATGGTCCCAGGGTCCTGGGATCGAGCCCCACATCGGGCTCCCTGCTCCGCGGGAAGCCTGCTTCTCCCTCTCCCACTCCCCCTGCTTGTGTTCCCTCTCTCGCTGTGTCTCTCTCTGTCAAATAAGTAAATAAAATCTTTAAAAAAAAAAAAAAAAAGAGCAAGAGGAGAAAAATTCTCCTAGGAGATACCCAGGCTTATTATACATCTACAACAATCAAGACAGTGTACTCTTAGCACACAGATGGCAAACACAGAGCCAAGAAACAGAAGAGAGTCCAGAGATGTACACACACTTACAGTAGGGAAATTGAAAACATGAGAGAAGGTATTATATAAAAACCAGTGGAGAAAGGATGAGCCATTAAGTACACGGTGGTTTCTGCATAGAAAATAGAAAATAGAAATAGATTTCTATCTCATACCAAAAAACGAAAATCCCAAAGGAATGAAGACTGAAAAATGAAAAGCACACTTTTAAAAAAACTTTACAAGAAAATATAGAACAGAAGAACATCTTCATGACTTTGGAGATAAGAACTATTTTATTTTATTTCATTTTAAGATTTTACTTATTTGACAGAGAGAGCACAAGTAGGCAGAGTGGTAGACAGAGGGAGAGGGAGAAGCAGGCTCCCTGCTGAGTGAAGACTCTGATGTGGGGCTCAATCCCAGGACCCTGGGATCATGACTTGAGCCGAAGGCTGACGCTTAACTGACTGAGCCACCCAGGCGCCCCCCCCCACCTTTTTTGGGAACAATTTTAAAATAAGGCAAAAATTAGGAGCACAAATCATAAAATAAAAGATCCATTAGGGTTTATTACAACAAAAAAAATTCAGTACAACAAAAGATACGTTCCACAAAGTTAAAAGATAAACCAGAGAGAGGAAGAGGACATTGAGGACACATTTAACCAAGGACTAGTATATCCATAATGTATAAAGAATCACTACAAACCAGTAAGAAAAAACAAGGATGGGGCACCTGGGTGGCTCAGTCATTAAGCGTCCGCCTTCGGCTCAGGTCATGATCCCAGGGTCCTGGGATCGAGCCCCGCATCGGGCTCCCTGCTTGGCGGGGAGTTTGCTTCTCCCTCTCCCCGCTGCTTGTGCTCTCCCTCTCTCAAATAAATAGAATCTTTAAAAAGAAAGAAAGAAAAGAAAAAAACAAGGATATAGGGGTGTCTGGCTGGCTGGGTCAGGAGAGCATTCGACTCTTGATCTCAGGGTCATGAGTTCAAGCCCCATGTTGGGCATGGAGCCTACTTAAAAGAAAAAAGAAAAGAAAAGAAA
The DNA here is from genome assembly GCF_054177405.1 of Leptonychotes weddellii. Lineage (NCBI taxonomy): Eukaryota > Metazoa > Chordata > Mammalia > Carnivora > Phocidae > Leptonychotes > Leptonychotes weddellii. The sequence goes on along the minus strand of NC_138385.1, from coordinate 97,436,766 downwards.
AAACAAGGATATAAATGGAAAGAGAAAACTCAAGTGGCCAATAACCTACCAAGAACTTTCAACCAGTCTAGGGACCGCCAACATAAAAAACAATGAAATACCACTTCATACCTATCAGATTTTTTAAAAATCCCACTGTTGACGATACTGAACGCTGGTGAAGATACAGAGAAATGCGAGTCCGTGCACTGTTGGCGTCAGTGTGAATCGATACCAGTACCCAGGAAGCAGCGATGACACCACGCTCCGTGCGGTGACAAAGCATTCATTCTGCTGACGACACCATTACCCCAGTCAAAAAGAGGACAAAGCTCCTCACTGAAGGAACGAGGGCAGATTATTACTCGTCTAAGTCCAAACAACACGGGAAGTTCATTTAAGCAAAAACATTTTTATATCTAGTTCTAAAATTTGTCAGGTTGAAAACCAGAAATCATCCCAGGCCTCCAGCCATTTGCCCACCTTGCTTTGTGCTGGGAACAGCCAGCCGCCAGTTCACTAGCTACTATTCATTCAGACAATTTTCTTTTAAAGATTTATTTATTTATTTTAGAGAGAGTGAGGGAGAAAGAGAGCATGAGGGGGAGGGGGAGAGGGAGAGAGAATCTTAAGCAGACTCCCCACTGAGCGTGGAGCCCGACGCAGGGTTCGATCTCACGATCTCGAGATTATGACCTGAGCCAAAACCAAGAGTTGGATGCCAACCGACTGCACTACCCAGGCGCCCCTAAATCAGAAAACTCTTAAAACACCATCTTCTTCCAGAAACTAATTGGGAGGGGGTCTCAACATCTGTTATATCCTTATAGCTCGAAGCCATAAAAGTTATATTGATCAGATCCTTTTTTCAGATCCTGAATAAATAGGCTACGTCTACCACCGGCCCTTTATTTACACCCCCGCCATCACATACTTTCCATTTCCCAGGGGGATAATGGGGCTAGGCTACCTTAGCTCTGTAATCTCTTCAGCCATATGCATGTTTTTCCAGTACCTGTCTCACTGCTCATCAATTATTTTCAAAAGCCCTTCTCACACCTGCTGTGTCAATGTTTTCCACTTAAAATAAAGGGTAGGAGGGATGCCTGAGGGGCTCAGTCGCTGAAGCATCTGCCTTCAGCTCAGGTCATGATCCTGGGGTCCTGGGATCGAGCCCCACGTCTGGCTCCCTGCTCCGCGGGGAGCCTGCTTCTCCCTCTCCCTCTGCCTGCCACTCTGCCTACTTGTGCTCTCTATCTCTCTGTCAAATAAATAAATAAAATCTTAAAAAAAAGAAATAGAGGGGCGCCTGGGTGGCTCAGTCGTTAAGCGTCTGCCTTCGGCTCAGGTCATGATCTCAGAGTCCTGGGATCGAGCCCCGCATCGGGCTCCTCGCTCTGCGGGAGGCCTGCTTCTCCCACTCCCCCTGCTTGTGTTCCCTCTCTCGCTGTGTCTATCTCTGTCAAATGAATAAATAAAATCTT
>NC_138385.1:97413752-97434803 GCF_054177405.1 Leptonychotes weddellii | reverse complement strand
AGTGACCTTTCAGTCCTGGCCGCAAGGATGAATTTCCCGGCAACGGCGTTTCACTCCAAGCTGCCCTCAACTTCAAAAATCCAACAAGAGGGAAGTACTTTTCACCAAGGACAGGAAAATATTTTAATACATCAAAAGAAAAAAAAAAAGCTAAAGGCAAAACAACTGCTCTGTAAATTGCTTTTGTGTCTGTCTGCCTCCGGCCATCAAATTACTTCTGAAGCGTCTTCAAGCTCTGAATTCTGTTATTCTGTGCAAATCTGTGCTGAAAGTATTCATGTTATTAAGAAACAGTACTTAAAGTCATTCGCCCTATTTCATTCAGGGTGGTTTATCACAGTTTTGTAATACATAAATTATATACAACGTACCTTGTAATCTGTACGTTTATAACGTAGATAGACCTTAACAAAGCGTCTACCCCATGGACCCACCCAATTACTCCATTATTCTCTACTCCTTTTGTAAGCCATATTGACCACTGTCCACAGAACTTGGCTTCAAGGTTATTCTGCAGGACATCTATATACTCTTTCTGCCACCAGCTGAATTGTGTACCTAAGAGTCAGTCGTGTTTGCTCCCCAACCTATTTATGTCAGTTGTATTTGTTACTGTAATTATGAAATTTAATTCCATACTACACAGACTAAGAAAACGTGTGCAAAAGAAAGAGCTTTTATTTCTTTGAAACCCAAGCTCATTGCTTTGGCAAGCCTTAAAAATGAGTCACTTGGAAAAATAGTTGCCTAAAACCATGGACAGGACAATTGTAGAGGTTTAAGGGGAGTGGGGTAGATGATAGAAGAGCATTCTGCACAGACTGGCTCCCGATACCCTTAAGCTCTCATTTTACTTTAGAGGACTCTGAAACTGAAAATCAGAAGCCAATGAATTTGGGCTGTGATTGACATGCGAGCGAGACTTCAAGGAATCCCAACCAGGGCTCACACTGAAAGCAAAGACCTCAACTCTACAACAAAATACTGGCAAATTAATGTTTAAAGTTAATTGAATGTTTAAGACACACATGTGGCACTTTTGATGATTCACCACTTTAGCATTTTCAATAAACCATCTAACTGCCTGACCCTGGGTGCAGCAGCTAAGGATCGGCTCTAAAACCCCTGCAGGGGTCAAGTGGTTTGGGCAACAGCTTTTGCTGGAGCAAAAATATACTAATTAATTATTTCCTGTTGGTCACAAACATAACTCTGCGCTACTGGACTGTGAGGGTTGCTTAAAATTTCAGTTTGCCTCCAGAGACTTAAAGGGAGCTCTCTCCAAGACCTGAGGGTGGGCTCGATGTAAGATCTTTACACTCACAGGGAGGGAGGCTAGCGCATTCTGGAAGTACTTCCTGCCCGGCTATTTGTCAGGAGACCGTTCCTTTGTCTGCAATTGCATCTGAATTTCTGAGCAAACTTCCCGAACCAGACACGTAGGTGTGCCTGCCTGGTTCCTCAGGGCGCTTCCTTCTGAGTCTTGCCTCGGAAGGTGATCTGGGCCGGTGTGTGGGGAGAGCAAAGTTCTCTGGAGCCGCCAGCTCTCGGAGGAAGAGGGCAGGGGAAGCCAAAGCTGGAAGCACCGCGCACAGCTTCCTCCACCAGGCTCCCCGGAGCAGGGCCACTATGCCCGTTGGCGGGCACGTCAAGATGCCAGCATTCAGCCTGACTACAAACGCTGGCTTCACGGAAACCAATGGTGTTTGAACAATTAGGGAGCGGTTTTCTCATATTTTTCAAGCATCACATTACCTTCTCCTTTCTTTTTTTCTAAATTATACCCCTTTAGATCTGTAAGAGCCCAAAGAAATAACTTCGTCAAATCCTCGTATTCTGTAGTAAAGGGAGATCAAGAAGAGAAAATGATTTAGCTAAGACCACAGAGCAAGCTGGTGGGATTGCTGGGGCAGACACACGGCCTCTGGCTTGCCCTGCTTTTCCTCAGTTTCCTCACCCTGGGGACCCGCAGCACCAGCACCACCAGGGAGCTGGCCAGACCCGCAGAAACCCCGCTCCCATCCAGGCCCGCTGAGTGAAAAAACTGCTTTTTCAACAAAATCAAAGAGGGTTTGTATGCACGTTACAGTTAAAGAAAAACTGCTCTGAGCCAGTTGTTTGTACTGCTCTTTTGTGAAATGACCGTTTAAATTCATAATCCTCATAAAAAAATTTCCTTGCCACAAAGTGGATGAAAACAATTAGTTATTTTGCGGTCTCTGGTCATTTCACATAGAATTTGCACTTAAAAGGATAGGCAACTAATGAATCAAAATCAGCGCTTCTCTCTGGATACATGAGCCATGTCAAAGCAGGGTGGATATTCCACAAATGCCTTTATCAGAGCTTATGACACCGAACCCGAGGAGTTGCTAAGGTCTTCAGGCCTGTGAATAAGGTAACAGAGTAACGATTCTGGGGGCGCCTGGCTGGCTCAGTCCCTAGAGCATGCAACTCTTGATCTCAGGGTCCGGAGTTTGAGCCCCACGTTGCGCACAGAGATTACTTAAAAAAAAAAAACAATTCTGTTAGGCAACATGAGTTCCCAACAGAGAAAACCAGAGTAAAACCAGGAAATGTGTGTGCACATGCACACAGGTGGACATTGGCCAAACGTGGAACCCTTCAGCCAGGGAAGTAATTCGTTTCGACGCGTTCACTTAGGTGATGTACTGCGTACGAACAAAACATCAACGTCTTCCCATTGGGCCAAACAACCAAAGTTACTGACTAGTCAAACACACTTCAAACATCAATTGGCTCGTTGCGTTTACATGAGCCGTCCAGAATGGGCAAATCCCTAGACACAGAAAGTAGATTAGCGGTTGCCAGGGGAGACGGGGGTGGGATGGGGAGTGACTTCCAAGGGGCACAGGGTTTCCTTTTAGGGCAATGACTCCGTCAGTGTTGGTGACAGCACAACTCGGAATACACACAAATCACGAACTCTGTATGCTCAAATGTGCAAATTGTGTGGCTTGTAAATTATATCTCAACCAAGCCCTAAAAAACCCACAGCTCCTTCAACAAGAACAGGCTTTAAGATACACTGAGAGAGAAAACTGCATGCACCACTCCTGCTCAGTATTTTTTCAACTTAAAGATGTTGAATACCTTACAATTTGAGTCCAAAGGGGCTTTTATTTCCATAAACCTCACTCATTTTACCAGTCAGTAAATGAACTAATACCGGGTTAAGGAAGTGACTTGCGTAAGAACCCAAGTCCCAACTCGCACCAGTGGCGAGAATTTTCCCAACATTAAATCATTTCCATTAAAACATTCATAAGGGTAATTAAATACATCTGGAAAAATAAAACCAGTTCATGGCCTTGTGGTGTATTTACTAAGAATCTACCAAAGGAAATCACTATGTTTCCTTTTGGCATGAAGGGCCCTTTTTTTTTTTTTTTAATGTAAAACCTAAAAACTGAAACCAAGGCTACTGCCAGAACAAGTGAGGTATGCACAAATTAACATAAATTGGCAACTGAAGTGTAGAACCAACAATTAATTGTCCCAGACACAAAGTACTTCCTTGAGACCAGGCCTCTGGTTTGGGCATTTGCCTCATGAGAACTTCCATCTAACCTCCACACCTATTTAAACACTAAAGCCTGCCCCCAATGAAGCCCAGGGTCCTGTGAAAGCCATCCTCAAGAAGGTTCCCCGGGTGGTAACTGGATGCTCCATTTCGAACTAGTACAAATTCTAACACCTAGCGTTAATGAACCAGAAGTAACTTTATTTCAGGAAAACCAGGTAATGCTTCCCTCAGCACTATACTTCTTTAACTTCAACATCTCTGCGCCAAGCATTGCCAAAATAGTTCCAGGCTCAGCAGCAGCCATCTGATTTTTGTGTATGAACCTCATTTAAAGGGAAGCATTAAAAAGGGGGGGAGCCTTGAGGGTCACCTGGCTGGCTCAGTTGGTGGAACAGGGGACTCTTGATCTCCTGGTTGTGAGTTCGAGCCCCACCTTGGGTGTAGAGATTACTTAAAAATATTTTTTTAAAAATAAGTAAAATAAAAGGGAACATTGAGTGATGGGACTACTCAGGTGGGGGCATTAAGAGAAGTAGGAACCAGAGTTACAGGTCACTCAATTCTGCCCTTTCTAGAAGGATTTTATCCTAGCTCTCCCCTAACTTTTTGGTAAGAAATTTTCTTGTTGGATTCGGGAGCCTTGTTTCCTCCCATATTTTGACCACCTAAGTCAATTAAAAAAGATTCAACTATACAATTCTTTGCTCCTCCCTTTAAATTCAAAATAATAAGCTCTCCCTACTGTCCCTGACCAAAATTACAATCGGCACAAAATTACAGCCCCTCACTTACACACACACACACACACACACACTCTCTTGCGCGCTCTCTCTAGCGCTCGCTCGCTCTCTCGCTCGCTCTCAATAGCAGAGGGATGCAGACTGGGTAAGAGGCCACGGGTGGGGATGGGGGACGGGCAGGGATTCCCAAGCCCCGACCATTAACCCGCAATGGTTAAACCCACGGCGCTCCTCATTAGGAATGCTTCGGCGTGGCTCCACAGTCTGTGGCTTTTGTGGCGCTTGTGGCCGCAGTCTGGCTGCAGAGAAGGATAACAGAGCAGGGAGAGAAGCCCTTTCCCAGTCACAGCCCTCAGACATTTCCCGGGGTGCGGCGGAATTAGGTCGTTTTCCACAGCATTCCCGAGTTTCCCTTCCGATGGAGTCCCCATTTAACGACATGCTGCTGACGGCAGCATTTCGGGGTGTTAGGAGGGGACGGAAAGAATCCCACAGCCGCCTAACATTCGCCCTGGGCCAGGTTGGAGATTTTCGGTCTCCAGAACTGGGCTTTCACCGTCACTAGTCGATCCCCCCAGCTGCACTCGAATCCGCTTGGCAAACCGTGTCCACCTGCGCCCAGGTCCGCATTTTGATAGTTGGAACGGGGGACAAAGAAAAGAGACTCACCCTCTGACCCATCCTGTCCCTCTCCCCTCCCCCCTTCCTGGTATCAAGGGTCATGGTTCCCAAATGAGCTCTCGGAAGACCCCAGCCTTGGGGAACCGGGCGTTTGTTTCGTGTTGGGTTGAAGGGCAAGAAGACCACGGCAGGGTGGGACAGGACCGGACTGGGAGCTCGGGCGACAGGAGAGCGTTCCGGGAAATGAGCAAGAGACTCCTCTCTACCAACCCTTAAAATAAAGCCGCCCGGGACGCCCCGTCTGCTTGCTCCGCACCCCCTCCCTGGACACCGGCTCTTGCCCTCCCGCGGGCCGCGCGCCGGGGTTGGGGGGGGGGGCGGCTGCCAGAGCGCAGCCGGGACGGGGACGCCCCCGCCGCGGGGCAGGGACGCGCACTTGGGCGTTCGGGACACCTGCGTCGCGCCCCTCCCACCTCCGGCCTCCGGGCGCGGAGGTGCCCCGGGAGCCCCACCTGAGCGGGGGTGGGGCGGGGGCCGGGGCGCGGGGCCAACGCGCTCGCTTACCCATGGCTGGAGACGGGCGGGAGGGGCGCGGGCTCCGGGCGCTCGGGCTCCCCGGGGACGGGCAGAGCCGGTGGCACAAGTTTGCAGGTCTGGCGGGCACGTGCGCCGGCCGGGCTCCGGGCGGGCTGCGCTGCTGGGCTGGCGGCTGGCGGCTCGCTCCTGGCTCCTGGCTCCTGGCTCCTGGCTCCGGGGCCGGGGTGGGAGCGCGGCGCGGCTCCGCCTGCACTGGGGGCCGGCCGCGCCGAGAGGGGCCCTGACGTCAGCGCCGGGGGCTTTGTGCGCCCGCAGCGAGGGCCCGACCCCGGCAGCGGGCGCGCCAGGGTGGCCGGCGCTGCTTGCGGCTTCCTCTGGGACACAACCCCCACCCGAAGCGGGCGCCGAGGGGCGCGGGAACTCGAGTGGCCGGGGAGTGGGGGGGCCTGGGGGGCGCGGATCCGCGTCCCAGAAACGAACTGTTACACAGCTGGAGGGGGCTTCGCGGTCCTAATCTTCACCCATTGTGCAGATGAAGAAACTGAGGCCCGGGACACCGAACCAAGGACAGCCGGTGATCGGCAATTGCCCCCATCCACACTCCTGGATCCTTTTGTTCATGTATGAGCTGCGGGTGATTATTTAATTCAGTGGGGCTCAGCCCTGGTTGCACATTAGAACCAGCTGGGGCGCTTTGCAAACCTGGTTGCATCTGGGCCTCTGCGGGGCGAGACCGAGGCCTCTGGCCGCAAAAGCTCCCCAGGTGATTCGGGTGTGCATCCAAGGTGGCCGACACTGACTTGAGCTACTTGGCGGGAAACGATGACGTGGAAAGGCACCAGCGGCACCCTCCAGTCTGCGGTGGTGAGAGATTTAGTGGTGCCCTTAATCGGCCATCTTGATCCCTGGAAGGCCACACCTGTCAGGCTCTGGGAGACTTTGCAGATTCGCCCCAGTCGCCGCTTCTCCCACCGCTCAGGCCTTGCACGGGAGCCTGGAAGTGAATTAATTAATGGTTTCACAGTGTCCGGGGCTTAAATTCCTTCTGTCTCCTTAGCGAGTAATTTTCCTGTCTGCAAAGGTGTTAGAAAAGCTCTGGGACCCTTAGCCATTTTTCTACAGCGGATACTTTTTGAGACATTTGTGAACCCGATATTCCCCCCCACACACACACACTCACAGTTTATGTTGTGCTTCGTCGTTTTGAAAATACATCGTATTTACTTGAACAAAGGGTCACATAAACCGCAACTGTCGATAGTACACTTTTTTTTTTTAAGATTTTATTTATTCATTTGACAGAGAGACAGAGAGGGAACACAAGCAGGGGGGAGCGGGAGAGGGAGAAGCAGGATTCCCGCCGAGCAGGGGGCCCGATGCGGGGCTCGATCCCAGGACCCCGGGATCATGACCTGAGCCGAAGGCGGACGCTTAAGGACTGAGCCACCCAGGCGCCCCTGTTGATAGTACACTTAAGGGACATTTAACCCCAAAGAGAACCTTTAGGATTGAGAAAGGGTGGAGGGAGCAAACATTTCATCTATTGCAATTTATTGGATTAGGAAAGATTTCATCAAGGCAGAGCTCTAGAAAACCTAATAATATTTTGCATAAAAAGGCAGAGATCTGTGCCAAGCGGATCAAGGGCTCATTTTCACAATCCCAGGGGGAAGAGTTAGTCCTAACCAATCTTTACACACTAATAAAACAGGGAGCTCATAGGTCTAACTTTTTGTCCCCTTGTTACGGGAAAATCATCGCATAGATGTAAGAATCCAACCGTAGATGACAATAACAGAGGTGGCCTGCAAAGGCCCGAGACAAAGGTGGAAGTGAAGGAAGGCAAAAAGGAATTCATTGTAAGTCCTGGTTTAGAGAAGAACCTTGGGTTTCGTTGGTTCCTGCATCTTGGGAGACTCCTAGGAGACGGTGAAAGCAACAGAATGAGACTCGGGCATGACACTCTGAAATCATTTGGGCAAGCTATGACCTTACTCCACCACTCTGGGACCAAAAAGTCTAAGGTTTTGTGCACTGAGTTGAAAGTAAACCCTTTGGTCCACTTTCGGTCATTCCCTAGAAGTCTTAGATTTTTTTAACCAAAGAAAAGAAATACCAGCTGTCCAAATATTAGAGCGAGCCACAATGGGATGGTGTGATAAAAACCAAGTTATAGCAACTGTATACACAATGTCCAAGGAAAGCCACATTTTAATAGAAATTTTTACTCGCTTTGGAAATGTCACAGACTTATTTCAACAAGTAATTGTCCCTAATACCCTTACGAAGAAGAAGAAAAAAACAAAAAAACAAAAACCCAGCAGTTGGGAAATTAGCAAGGCTACTACAGACAGGGTACAGAAGATGGCTAATAAGCATATTTGATTATTACTCAAATGCTATTTTAAAATAATAAACCAGGGGCGCCTGGGTGGCTCAGTCGGTTGGGCGACTGCCTTCGGCTCAGGTCATGATCCTGGAGTCCCGGGATCGAGCCCCGCATCGGGCTCCCTGCTCGGCTGGGGGTCTGCTTCTCCCTCTGACCCTCACCCCTCTCCTGCTCTCTGTCTCTCATTCTCTCTCTCTCAAATAAATAAATAAAATTTAAAAATAAAAATAAAAAATAAAATAAAATAATAAACCAATTTTCTCAAGTAACTAAAACCTTTAAAAAAAATAAAGCAGGATTTGGGGCGCCTGGCTGGCTCAGTCGGTAGAGCGCGTGACTCTTGATCTCGGGGGTTATACGTTCAAGCCTCCCGTTGGGCGTAGAGATGACTTAAAAATAAGATCTTTAAGGGGCACCTGGGTGGCTCAGTTGGTTAAGCTACTGCCTTCAGCTCAGGTCATGATCCTGGAATCCCAGGATCGAGTCCCGCATCGGGCTCCCTGCTCGGCGGGGAGTCTGCTTCTCCCTCTGACCCTCCTCCCTCTCATGTACTCTCTCACTCTCTCAAATAAATAAATAAAATCTTTAAAAAAAAAAAAAAATAAGATCTTTAAAAAAATTTTTTAAAAACAAGACTACTTTGCAGGTGGGCAAGTAAATTGGTAGAGCCTTTCTGGAAAGCTGTTTGGCAGTATCTATCAAGAGACAAAAATATTCATCGCCTCTGACCTAATAATCCCACTCCTGGGACTTTCTCTTAAGTAAATAATGACTGTTTCAGTCAAAATTGATGTAAAGAGATGTTTATCTCGGAGCAAGATGTGAGAGGAAACATAAACCAAGAAAGGAAGCAACACCTATTCAATGAAAGGGGAGTAGTTACATAAATTATTGTTGACCTAGTTTAGTGGCTCTCAGCCATGGATGATTTTCGTCCCTCAGGAGACATTTGGCAATCCCTGGAGACGGTTTTAGCGGTCACGTCTGGGGAGGCAGCGCTACTGGCTTCTGGTTGCTGGAGGTCAGGGATGCTGCTGAACATCGTGCAATGCACAGGACAACCTCCGCCACAATAAAGAACCATCCAGCCCCAAACGTCAACAGTGCTGAGGTTGAGAAGCCCTGCTCCGTATGATCACACATCACACAGCCTTGTTTGCAAAGAATTACGTGGGGAAAAGCTCGGATACTTTGTTGTTGGTGGTTTTTTTTTTTTAAGCAGAATAAAAAGCTACATGTACAATATAAGCCTAGTCATGCTCATATGTACATATATGTATTTTAGAAGACTGAAAGAAAATGCGCTATTAGACGGGGCGCCTGGGTGGCTCAGCTGGTTGAGCAACCGACTGGGTTTCAGCCCAGGTCGTGATTTCATGAGTCATGGGGTTGAGCCCTGCACTGGGCTCCAAGCTCAGTGGAGCCTGCTTGATGATTCTCTCCCTCTGCCCCTTCTCTCTCTCTCTCTCTCAAAAATAAATAAATAGGGGCGCCTGGGTGGCTCAGTTAAGCATCTGCCTTCAGCTCAGGTCATGATCCCAGGGTCCTGTGTTCCCTCTCTCACTGTCTCTCTGTCAAATAAACAAATAAAATTTTTAAAAAATATAAGGATTTTATTTATTCACTTGAGACAGAGAGAGTGAGCATGAGCAGGGGGAGGGGCAGGGGGAGAGGGAGAAGCCGACTCCCCACTCAGCAGGGAGCCCGATGCGGGGCTCGATCCCAGGACCCTGGGATCATGACCTGAACCGAAGGCAGACGCTTAACTGACTGAACCACCCAGGCGCCCCATCAGGCACAATTTCTACACTGTATCGCCTTCTCTCCTGTTCCTCAGAAAGGTGGCTGCTTTCTCGAACCAGTGGGAAGTCCATGAGTTGGTCTTCAACTTTACAGTCACCTTACGGACAAAACAAAACACTGAGCTCTGTTTGCAGAACTAAATGAAAACATTAGCAAACCTTGACACGTTTGACTACACAAAGTGGAACATGAAAGAATATGAATGAAAGACCACCACCACGAATGCTCCCAGCTGCTCAAGCGGGTGTCAGAAGATACTGTCAAAGTTTGATGGAAAAAGAAATAAAGCTTTGAGAGGAGGGATGATGTAAGGGACATAAATCCTCATCTTTCATGTCAAGGAGCCAGTAGATATTATCTGAAGTTGGTGAAGAGAGAATTAAGCATATTACCAAGACTAGAGCCACTGTTGCGACCTTATCAGATCTAATGTCATTTATAAACAAACATTTAGGATGCCCCTTTGGCTCTCCACAAATGAAATCCAAATTAAAGAACAGATCAATATAACTACTAAGATGCCAACCGACTGAGATGTGTTCTACTGGGCATTTGAGTTCCAAGAGTGGCCTTGCCTTCGGTGTCGTGATGTCACCAAAATGGTGAACAACTTGGTAAAGTTCCAAGCAAAACAAAGTGCAGTCTTCCCTCAATTTCTACAGTAATTGCACTCCTGAAAAAAAAAAAAAAATCCACATTGCTTAAAACCACCGCAAAATACCCTGTGTGAATTTATATGTAAGATGGACTTATTTTTTTAGGTGCCAGGCCCTAGAAGCAGATTTTTTCATCTACATAAATGTCCAGAAGACATTAAAAAATTGGTCAAGAAATGGGGACGTGTCTTCATTGTGCGAGACTCTCCTGTGCACTGCAGGGGGCCCGTCACCCCGTCCTGGGCCCACTAAATGCAAGGGCGCCCCCTCCCCCTCCCGGTGAAAACCCAAACTGTTCATGCCAGTAGCCAAAATGCCTCACCTCCGGGAGTCTGGATTTTGAAAGTACTTCCAGAGAAACGCAAGCAAGGAATAGTTAGAAGAGATTGCCTCCAGGGGCGCCTGGGTGGCTCAGTCGTTGAGCATCTGCCTTCGGCTCAGGTCGTGATCCCAGGGTCCTGGGATCGAGCCCCGCATCGGGCTCCCTGCTCCGCGGGGAGCCTGCTTCTCCCTCTCCCACTCCCCCTGCTTGTGTTCCTGCTGTTGCTATCTCTCTCTGTCAAATGAATAAATAAAATCTTTAAAAAAAGAAAAAAAAGAAGAGATTGCCTCCAGTTGGGAGAGGAGGTCTAGGAGACTTTTTCATCAAGCACCACTATTCTACGTAATTGTTTTCACATGTATTGCTATGACAGCTGTATGTATTTAAATAAACCACCCGTGCCTGTCGGGTCGTTAGCTCTATGCCTTCGGAGCTCCTGAGACCTTATTTCCAGGCATATCCCATCCGTAAAATGGGTACAATCACAGTCCCCACCTCATATAGTTGTTGTAGGAAGCTGGGTCTGGAGATGTGAGGTCACGTGGCCCAGGTCGCAGCCCCGAGCACATGGCAAATCCGGATTTAGCTTTGAGCCCAGCACTATCCAAATCCAGGCTCTGTCCACTCCACCACGGCACCAGCCATAGAAAGTGTTTCCGGATCATAAGATTGCGGGTCTGGGCACCAGGAACAAGGGCAAACCCCAGGGCCCAGTCCTGGGGCCTCTTCCAGCGTCCGTCTCCAGTTCAGCTGTGGCTTCGAGAAGGAGAAATGGCCACATCCTGCCGTGGGGGGGTCCCAGGGTGGCGGGCTGCCTGTGAGGAGGACACAGGTAAGAGAGAACCCTGACTCGGCAGCATCCCAGGGGGCCCGGGATTAGAAAGCTGGCTGAAAGCCCATCCTGCCTTGAAAACACAGCTCATTTCTTGCTGCCTTTTTGTGAGGCAGAGCAATCAGCAAGTGATTTTCCCTTGGTTTGTACTGAGCATTTCAATCCATAAGTCTGGGTTCTGTCCACCTCTAATGCTTGTGTCTTGCCCGGGACACGCTGCTTTCGGACTGTGGCTGAGTTAGCCACGTCGGGGAATCTAGATCAGAGCTCACAGCGGGTCACAGGAACTCACAAGAATACCAAAGAATATAGCTTATCTGACGGTGTGTCCTTGGTTTTGCAGATGAGATTTAAAATGGAACCATGTGCAGAGCTCAAAATTATTTAATTAGCCCTTATTTTTCATTTCCTAACAATGGTTTCTCTTACTCCCCCCCCCACACTTCCCACCTGCCTGGTAACAGTGAATTTGGTAGCCTCTGAGAAAAAAAATAGTGTTACTTTACTATGGGCTAGATTTTTCCTCTCTCCCCTCCCAAGTGATACTTCAAAATGTTTCACAGAATCTCTGAGTTAAAGGGAATTTTGTAACTCAGTCTGACCAACCCTCCACATTCAGGAATCCCTCCTGTCCTGCCTGTGGCTGTCCGCCGTTCAAGTATATTTGACTACCTCTCAGGACAGGGAGCTCACTACTGTCATTTCTCAACAAATGTTATTAAAACGTTTTCCATCCCAAACTACTGTGTGCTTCCCAACCTCCACTGCCAATCCCTGAGGGAGGCTCCTTTTATTCCAAGCTAGGTCAAGCTCCTTTGGCCTTCATTCTGAAAGTGTTCAAATTCTCCCAGCCTCCTGGTTGTTCTATTGCTGACATTCTCTCATCTTGCAAAGTTCTTCAAGTAGGGGGCTCTGATTAAGATGTAAATCTCCAGCTGGTTAGGTTGGAACTCTTTCTTCCCTTGAGCTGGAAGCACTCTAAGTAATAAGTATTTTTTGGTTTGTTTTTATTGAGGTAGAATACATACAACATAAAATTAACCGTTTTTAAAATGTAGAATTCAGTGACATTTGGTACATTGGCAGCATGGGGCAAGCATCAACCCTGTTTAGTTCCCAAACATTGTCACCAGCCCAAAGGGCAGCTAGCACGTTAAGGAGCCTCTCCCCATTTCCCCTCCCCCAGCCCCCACAACCACTCAGCTACTTTCTGTCTCTATGGATTTACCTATTCTGGACGTTTCGTTATAAATAGAATCATACGATAGGTGACCTTTGTGTCTTGGCTTCTTTTGCTTAAGCATAATGTTTGTTCCCTTTTTCTAAGGAATATTCCATTGTGTGGCTAGACTACAATTTGTTTATCCATTCATCCATGGGACATTTGAGTTGTTTCCACCTTTTGGCTACTGTGAATTATACTTCTATGAACATTGGTGTAAAAGTATCTGTCCTAGTCCTTGCTTTAATCCTCTTGGGTATATACACCTAGTGGAATTGCTGGGTCATGTGGCAAGTCTCTGTTTAACTTTCTGAAGAGTGTCTTCCACAGAGACTGCACCATCTTACATTTCCTACATCCGCATCTGAGGGTTCCAATTTCGCCACATTCTCGCCAATACTTATTGTCCTAGTGGGTGTGGGGTAATCTATTTTGTTTTTTAAGTAGGCTCCACACCCAGTGCAGAGCCCAATGTGTGGCTCGAACCCAAGACCCCGAGATCAAGACCTGAGCTGAGATCAAGAGTCGGACGCTCAACGGCTGAGCCACCCAGGTGCCCCCGTAATCTTTTTTTTTTTTTTAAGATTTTTTTATTTACTTGAGAGAGAAAGAGCACAAGCGGGGACAAGGACAGAGGGAGAGGGAGAAGCAGACTCCCCACTGAGTGCAGAGCCCCACGCGGGCTGGAGGGATCATGACCTGAGCCGAAGTCAGACGCTTAACTGACTGAGCCACCCAGGTGCCCCCCCCATTAATCTATTTTTTTAAGACCCCCTTGACATGGCCTCCGAGGCACTGCCTAGACCCTCCTTAACCTCCCCTTGCCTGTCCCCATTCTCCATGTTCCTGCCTTGCTGCTCTCACAGGCTCTCCCTCCCAGTGCAGGGCCTTTGCACATGCCCTTCCTACTGCCTCTTTGCCTGGCTAGAGCCCACACGTCCTTTGGCCCCAAACCGGAGCATCATTTCCCCAGGGAAGCCCTCTCTGGCCTCCCTACTAAGTCGAATACCCCAACTGACAGTCTCATGGCACCAACTACCTCCCCTTCCCAGGACCTGCCACAGTTGGAATTTTACTTTGGATTACATGAATAGATAATGTATGTTTTTCTCCTCCGTTGAGCCATAACTATAGTGGGAGTAGATTAAAATGCGCTGATGAAGGAGGAGCTGATATTTGAGGAACCTTGTGAGATTCTGAACTTGGGCCTAACTAAAATCTGGATGTCTTTTGAACGTAAAGTTTTTCAATTCATGTCTCACCTCCTCCTTCCCAGGACTCTAGTCCTATGATACTAGTCTTCTGTTTCTCCTGCATCATCATTCTGCCGAAACTGCTCTTTTGGGGACACAAATGATCGCCACGTGGCAAGATGGGACTCTTGCAGTGGAAGAAACATGTTCTAGAAACATGTTCTTATCTCAGCTTCTATGAAGCCACACATTTCTGGTTTTCCTTTCACTTCACTGGATGCAACTTCTGAGTCTTCTCGGCTACTACTTAAAATTATCTTGTCGTGACTGTTTCTTTCTCGTTGTCAGCTTCACCCCTAGATTGGATGCTCCAGGTGGGCAGGAACCTTGTTTATCTTCATTGCTGTAACCTCCATGCCCAGAATGTATCAGATGCTCATGTTTTTATTAAATAAATGAGTATCTCCATTTGAGCTTACATCATTTTGAAACTAAGACTCTTTACAATTCTTGTTTGTATACAAAGTATCATGACATCTTATGAGTAGCATTCTGAGCTTTGATTCTTCTACCTAAAATACTAGCTACCCCTCCTACTTTTGGTGAACACGCCTTCTGAATTTTCATTCATCTTGTGGATAAAAATATTGATTCTGACAATCTCTCTTCCTTCTGGTTGACCTCAACGTATTGATCAGCATTTTTCGAGCATGATTGTTTTCAGTCAGCTAGGTAATCCGTGATTGTGTTGACACCCAGCACACACTTCTCTATGTTGTCCACCAGGAAATAACAACTTTTGTTGTGGAAAAAGGCCATTGTCTGTTTACCACACACAGAGTTCTAGGTGGATTCAGCTGTTCCGCTGGGACAGGCAGCTGTTATCTGGGTGATTTCCAAAATGCACTGTGAGCAAGGTCCATTTAAAATTCCGAATGAGGAATAGATGTAACAATTTTACAGCCCCTGCAGATCTCCATGCCCAGAAACTGCCTCATGGAGAACGAACCAGTCCTCGTACCAGATTGAAACCAAGGTCAAGGAGCACTCCCAGTGCCCCAGTTTCTGCTGCTATAACGAGGCCATGTGATATGGTTTCAGGACCCTCCTTCCCTCCTCGCCTGTAAACGGCTATCCCTCTGCTTCAACTCTTCCAGAAGTCCAAAGAAGATATTGAGCACATCCCTGTTCTCCCATCTAGAAACTATCCAGGGAAGCAATGGAGTTGCAGGGGCGTGTGGTGGGGGGGAGAGAGGGCAGGGGACTGCTATACCTTAATATATGCTGTGCCCTATGATCATCTCTTTCCTTTCAAAATGCTCAGAGGGATGGGCGCCTGGGTGGCTCGGTTGGTTAAGCGACTGCCTTCGGCTCAGGTCGTGATCCTGGAGTGCCGGGATCGAGTCCCGCACCCCGCATCGGGCTCCCTGCTCCACGGGGAGTCTGCTTCTTCTTCTCCCACTCCCCCCTCTTGTGCTCTCTCTCTCTCTCACTCTCTCTCTCGAATAAATAAATATAATCTTTAAAAAAAAAATGCTCAGAGGGGCGCCTGGGTGGCTCAGTCGTTGGGCGTCTGCCTTTGGCTCAGGTCATGATCCCTGGGTCCTGGGATCGAGTCCCACATCAGACTCCCCGCTCGATGAGAAGCTTGCTTCTCCCTCTCTCACTCCCCCTGCTTGTAGTCCCTCTCTCACTATGTCTCTCTCTATCAAATAAATAAAATCTTAAAAAAAAATAAAAATGCAAAAAAAAAAATGCTCAGAGATCCTCCTTGTCACTCCACCTTACATCTGTAGATGCAGCTACATACTGAATATTTTCCCCAGTGGACTAATGAAATAGAGGTAGGCAGGGTTAGCATTATCAAACTTTGCAGAAGAGATCATTCAGACCAGGAGTGGCGTAGTGCCGGAGCGTGGTTGTGAGACCCGTGGATGATTAGAACTAGAACTTGTTGACTGGTGCCCCAGTGACTCCTTGTCAATTTCCCTTCCCACCTGCCTGATTCTCAGCATCCGGTTAGAAGTGTGTTGCTCTCACAAGGCCACCTGCTGTTTTTTAATTTTTTTATTTTTGGCCAAGTGACCTAAGTCCTTTGAACCTGTTTCCTTCTGCTTGAGAGGCAGAGAAGAATACTACTGGCCCGTGTTACCTCGTGAGATTCTGAGGAGGCTCTTAAGAGTATTTGAAGACACGTGGTTTAAGGGAAAGCCCTGCCTTCGGGCTTACTCTTTTTGTTGTTATTGCCAGGATCTGTCAAACCGAGGTCTCTTTCTCTCTCCTTCCCTTTATTTAAGATGGAGACTCCTGCTTCAATCCAGTTTCCTGGCGTATCTTGACATGATACGAAGGGTCTGTGATCATATCTGCAAAGCCCTAGCTCAAGTCCAGGGACGGAAAGTGACAGGCTTGAAATCCCCGACTGACGTCAAAGGAGGAGTAGGAGGTGTTCATTCCCAGCTTACCTGGAGGCACACTAAGGACCAGCTGGACTCTTCTCCCTGTGCTCCTCTGTGTCCTCAGTCCCTCACTGATGTTTGTTGAATGAATGAATGAATGAATGAATGAATATAAAGAGCAGACAGACCTGGGATCAAACCTCAGCTTGAGCCCTTACTAGCTGATCCTCAGTTTCCCACTCCACAAACTGAAGACAACAGACTCCTTACAGGGTTGGTAAGAAGATTTAAATAATAGCTACTCAGTATTCTTCTCTTTCCCACGTTAAATTTACCCTCAGTGCCCCTTTCATAATGGTTATCTGCTTTACCTTTTATTCTTTTCAATTTTTGCTCCCTTTTAAAGGCAGAAGCAGACTAGGGAGTGGATAGTTCTGCCTTCTCCCTGTCATCTCATGTGCCCCAAACCTTACTTCTATCCAGTCTCTGTCCCTCCTTTGTCTGGTCATGAATTAGAAAATATCCTTTGTACTTTGTGGGTCACAAATAAAAGCACAACACACACAAGGATAAAATACTGGCAAATCAGCCCCCTACTACACAGTGTCCTTTTTTTCCATAAGGCAATCAAAACCATAATTCTAATTCTAAGAAATGGCACTTTTGATTTCTTAGAATGCAATTGAATTTGAGATAAAGAATCAAAATCCTTCAAGAGAATTATATTGAAGTCGCCTTCTATCTCCAAACAGGTCATGTTTTGGGAGCAATTTCCCAATATGTAAAATGAATAATGATTGCTTTAGAATAATCATAGTTATATCCCCAAAAGGGAATTTTATCTCCATTAATTTTTTTCTTTGTACTGTCGAATGACTGATTCTGAAGCAATTATAAAGCCCTGCATTATTTTTCGCCGCTGAATAGCACGCCCATTACCCTTCACAGTTCCCTGTTTCCCTGCCATGTAGGCATTTGAAAACAGTGCTTTCGTGATTTAAACTTAATCAAGCAAAGTGCCATTTGGGAAGCTGATTTGTCAATTGACCTTTGAGTGTGTGTCTTTGTACCACAGTGCAGGGCCCGGAAAAAACACGTGGGCGTGCGACGGTGGAGGTACGGTTAATCCTCTCCGGCTTTGGTTTCCACTTTCCTGCGGAGTTCTGTGTGGGTGGTGGGAGCAGATTGGCCATCATAAAAAGCCAGGCTCCTTTTCTCTGTGGAGCAGAGGCCCCCTCGCAGCAGCTGTGTGTGGTGGGTGGGGGAGGTCCTTTCGCCTGCTCTGGGTATGACTGGGCATCTTGGGTCCATCTTCAGGGCCGGGTGCCCCCTCACCTCTTCCCGACGCCTGTTGCATTGTGTCACGCCTCTCCATGGGCCCACTTGAGCCTGGCTCCCTCCTCGGACAACTGTCACATCCTAGTAAGAAGGGCAAGTGGTGAGGGGGTGCCCGGCCGGGGGGGGGGCACTCTGTCTGCCCCAGCAAAACACAGGCAGCGGAGAGGTGTGACCCAGTGATTTGCCCAAAGAATGGGCTTTGAAGTCAAGCGGACTGGGTTCAACTCCGGCCCTGGCTTCGTAGAAGCTGTGGGGACCCGAATCTGTTTGAGCAGCCTTCCTCCCCTTGCAGAATGGGAGAGTAATCACGCCTGTCTTATTGGTTGATTTTTTTTTTTAAGTCGTCTCCGCGCCCAACGTGGGGCCTGAACTCAGACCCCAAGATCGAGAGTGAGCCCCTGTTAAAAGAATTGTTCTGAGGGGCACCTGGGTGGCTCAGTCGTTAAGCGTCTGCCTTCGGCTCAGGTCATGGTCCCAGGGTCCTGGGATCGAGCCCCGCATTGGGCTCCCTGCCCGGCGGGAAGCCTGCTTCTCCCTCTCCCACTCCCCCTGCTTGTGTTCCCTCTCTCGCTGTGTCTCTCTCTGTCAAATAAATAAATAAAATCTTTAAAAAAAAAGAAAATTGTTCTGAACAGTCCATGAGTTAATACACTTAAAGAGCATCGTGCAGGGCCTCGCTTTCCAAAAGAGCTCGGTCATCGGGAACGACAGTTACCCTGCCGGCAGGATGGCCCTGGGAGGACCCGGTGTGGCCGACCATTTTCATCTTCACTCCTTGTGCTTGACTTCTTTAGAAGGCGCTGTTGAGTGATTCCTTGTAGTTTGTGTGTGGCCCAGAAACACCTTCCAACTGGACAGTGGCTTCCAAGCTGCCGCTGTGCAGAGCGGCTTGGCCCCGCTCTCCCGTCCGCATCCCTGCCCAGTCTTGGTGCGGCCGCCTGGACTTGTCTCCCCTGCTGCTCCCGCATCTTACTCATGATCACGGACTGTTCTCAATCTGGCTCTTCCTGATCTCCTTCTTCTTATTCCTCTGCCTCCTCAATGTGTTTGGGGGGGGGGGTGCTTCCATTTCCTCCTCGGATTCCCAGCAGCCCCAGGCCGACAGCGCACATCATGTGGCAGGTTTTCCCCTCTTAGGCCATTCTCCACGCCGGCCCGGCTGCCGAGAGCGCCAGGGCATCCTTCCCAGGCTTTTCCCAGGCCCAGGGCCAGGAGGGAGCATTTCTTTGGGTGGACTCTTCCCAGCCTTTCTGCTGCCTGAGGCTGAGCGATGTCGTGTGCCTGCTGGTCCCAAGGAGCAGCAGTAGGTGCTCTCTGCGCGTCTCCCTGGTGGCCCCACCACCTGTTTCATGGTCACTCAAGCCCAGCGAGTGAGCCCTCTGTGCGATGAGCTGATGAATGCCTTGGTGGGAGAGGGTCTCAGAGTCTCTCTCTGCCCCTGGCCTGCCCGACAAGGAGCTCCTGCTCTGGGAGCCTCTCAGGTTGTTTGTGTCTCTGAGTGTGACCGGAAGCCATTTGGTACAATCAGCTGGGGCCGGTCGTGAAAAGACGGGCTCTTGACCTCTTGAATCAGAAGTTAATCTGTCAGGGAATGCGGATTGTAATGAGTTTTTGGGCCACTGCTGCTCAGAGTGTGGACCTGTACCTGCAGGACCAGCCTCACTTGGGAGCTTGTTAGAAATGCGAATCCACAGCCTCATCCCACCTCCTGAATCAGCTGCTCTGGAGCAACCCCCCCCCCCCACCAGGCTCTGGATTAAAGCAGTGTGGTAGTTTCTTCTTGCTACTGTGACAAATTACCACCAGCTTAGTGGCTTAAGACAACACAAATGTATTCTCCTACAGTTCTGGAGTCCAAAAGTCTGAAATCAGTTTCGTTGAGATAAAGTCAAGGAGTCCGCAGGGCTGTGTTCCTTCTAGAGGCTCCAGGAGAGGATCCGTTTCTTAGCCCGTTTCAACTTTTCATGGCTGCTTGTATATTTCTGGGCTTGGGGCTCATTCCTCCATCTTCCAAGCGTGTCTCCGCTTCTGACCCTGTATCTCCTTCTCTGACTCTGACTCTCCTGCCTCCCTCTTAGAAGGATGTTTGTGATCACACTGAACCCACCAGGATAATCTCCCATCTCAAGATCCTTGACCTAATCACATCTGCAGAGTCCTTTTTGCCATATAAGGTACCATTCACATGGTTCCTGGGATTGGACATGGACATGTTTGGAAGGGGGACATTCTTCAGCCTTCCACAGGCAGTATCCAAAAGGGTCCTCGTCAATATGTAACTGTGTTACCCGAAAGCCAATGGACCAGTGTTTATCGAGGGTCTGAACTGTGCCCATCCTATTAATGTCTGCCGTTCCAAAGTTCAAAGGTAAGTGAGAGGAATCCCTGAGAGTCCCTCGGAATGAGTGCTTGGGGGTTCTAAGCACTTCACAGAGATTGTCTTGATGATTTCTCAGGACAATCCTGTGAGCAGTAAGGGTGGTTAGATCATCCCCAGACCTGCTGACTCAACTCACATTTTTTTTTTTTAAAGATTTTATTTATTTGACAGAGAGAGAGACGAGGAGAGAGGGAACACAAGCAGGGGGAGTGGGAGAGGGAGAAGCAGGCTTCCCGCTGAGCAGGGAGCCCGATGTGGGGCTCGATCCCAGGACCCCGGGATCATGACCTGAGCCGAAGGCAGACGCTTAACGACTGAGCCACCCAGGCGCCCTCAACTCACATTTTAACAAGAACTACTACTTCAGACAACCAACGAATACAAGCAGTGCTACATTGTCTTAAATTCTTTTCTATAACGAAAAAGCACCACCTTAATTCTTATGATGGTTAAAATGTGTTAAATTTTTCTATCCTAAAAGTAATGAAGCTCGGGATGCCTGGGTGGCTCAGTCGGTGAAGCGTCTGCCTTCGGCTCAGGTCATGATCCCGGGGTCCTGGAATCGAGTCCAGCGTCGGGCTCCCTGCTCAGCGGGAAGCCTGCCTCTCCCTCTGCCTGCCCCTCCCCCTGCTCATGCTCTCTGTCTCTCTAACAAATAAATAAAATCTTTTAAAAAAAGTAATAAAGCTCATTATAGAAAAATGCTGAAAAGAAATGAAAAATACCACCTGCCCTCTCAACACCCTAATGTAAGGACTATTTTTGTATGCGTACATTTCCACATATCTACATTGTGCACCCACATCACGCTCTTCATTGTTAGAAAGCTTTTTCACTGAACCTGGTCTAAACGTACTTGTACTGCCGTTATGTCAACAGCTTTATGATAGTGGAATGGTTTATTTCACCATCCTCCAATTTGGGGCAATTTTTCCCTAATCTAAGCAATTTTGTGATAAACATCTTTGTGCACATAGCAGTTGGTCTCCATTGAAGATTATGTCTTTAGAATTGGATTTCCAAGGGGCACCTGGGTGGCTCAGTTGTTAAGCGTCTGCCTTCGGCTCAGGTC
>NC_138385.1:97334480-97413252 GCF_054177405.1 Leptonychotes weddellii | reverse complement strand
CTTATTTCGCTCAGCATAATACCCTCCAGTTCCATCCACATCGTTGCAAATGGCAAGATCTCATTCCTTTTGATGGCTGCATGATATTCCATTATATATATATACCACATCTTCTTTATCCAGTCATCTGTCGATGGACATCTTGGCTCTTTCCACAGTTTGGCTATTGTGGACATTGCTGCTATAAACATCGGGGTGCACGTACCCCTTCGGATCCCTGCATTTGTATCTTTGGGGTAAATACCCAGTAGTGCAATTGCTGGATCGTATGGTAGCTCTATTTTCAACTTTTTGAGGAACCTCCATACTGTTTTCCAGAGTGGTTGCACCAGCTTGCATTCCCACCAACAGTGTAGGAGGGTTCCCCTTTCTCTGCATTTGACTGACTCCTTCTTTGATCCTCTTCCTTTCCCTGTGTGGATCCGAGTTTCTGACCTGTATCATGTTCCTTCTCTCCAAACTTCTGTTAGCATTTCCTGCGAGGCAACAAATTTCCTCAATTTTTGTTTGAGCAAGTCTTTATTCCTTCTCCATGTTTGAAGTATATAATTTCACCAGGTACAGAATTCTCAGTTGGTGGGATTTTTCTCTCAACACTTTCAATATTTCAGTCTACTCTCTTCTTGCTGGCACGCTTTCCGAGGAGAAGTTGGATAGAACTCTCTAGGTGTTCTTTCCCTGACTTCTTTCTGGAGTTTTCCCTTTATCTTTGATTTTCTGTAATTTGAAAATGATATGCCAAGGTGTAGTTTTGTTTTGCTTTTGGCATTTATCCTGCTTGGTGTTCTCTGAGCTTTCTGGGTCTGAGGTTTGGTGTCTGACATTAATTTGGGGAAATTCTCAGTCATTATTGTTTCAAGTGTTTCTTCCATTCCTTTCTTTCTTCTCCTTCTGGTATTCCCATCATGTGTATCTAACACCTTTTGTAGTTGCTCCACAGTCCTTGGATATTATGTTCTGGTTTTCCTTGGCCCCCTCCTCCCCCTGTCTTTGTTCTCTGCTTTTTGGTGTTTAAGGAGTCTATCGATCCATCCTCTAGCTCAGAGATGATTTTCCTCAGCTGTGTCCAGTCTACTACTAAGCCCATTAAAGGCATTCTTCATTTGTCGCAGTGTTTTTGAGCTCTATCGTTTCTTTTTGGTTCTTTTTAGGATTTCCATCTCTCTGCTGCCATTGTCCATCTGCTCTCGCACGCTGTCTTCTTTATCCCTCCCTGAGAGCCCTTAGCCTATGAATCATAGCCATTTTAAGTTCCTGGTCTGATAATTCCCACATTCCTACTGTGTCTGGTTTGGATGGTTGCTCTGTCTCGTCAAACTGTGTTTTTGTCCTTTGTGGTATCTTGTAAGCTTTTCTTGCTAGCTGGAGCTGATGTACCAGGTAAAAGGAGCTGCTGTAATAGGCCTTTAGGCCTGTGGTGGTGGTGAGAGCATGGAGGAAAGATTGCAATCTTCCTGTGATTAGGTCCCTGTCTGTTAGTGGGCTTGGGTCTCTGGACTATAAACTTAACAAGTGTTTCTCAGTATTTGCTCTCCCCTCTCAGGCGGGATAGGATGGCTGGAGTGGGATTATCTTCCATCCTCAGGTCCGTTAGGTTTTGATAATACCCGAGCAGGTTAGGCTCTGGTTAACTAGCTTCCCCTGAGGGCAGGCCCTGGTAAGAAACACACCATGCTCTGGCTTATTTCCAAAATGGTTCCTTTTCCTCGTCCTCTGCTGGAAATCTGAGGGGATTTTCCTCCGAATATTTACTGCTGGAATCTGGTCAAGCTGCCGGAAATCAACCTCACAATACTGTGGTGCCCCCCCATGAACCCCCCCCACCCGGGAGTTGTCCACACGAGGCCTCCAGCAATTTGTCAAGCACAGTTCATGTTTTCCCTCCCCCAACACTGGATCACGGATGCTTCCTTTGGCCTGGGAGTCTCTGCTGTGGTAAAAGCCACAACTTGCGTTTGCCTGTCTCTCCAATCTTGGCCACAGCGGTTTGCACTGTGTCTTCCCCTCTCTTCCAGATCCTAGATGACTTGTTGATTTTTCAGTCTGTTCAGCTTCGTACTTGTTATTAGGACAGAGTGGTGACCCCTAAGCTCCTGGCATGTGGAACCAGCCTCTGCCAGTTTTAAATCTCCACAAACAAGTGAATGAAAGGGATACATGCACATAATTTGAAAGTCAAATAATCCTGCAGCACTTACTCAGAAAAGCCGTAGTCCCGTAGCCCCATCATTCCACACCTGATTCCACTCCTCAGAGGCCACCATTTTCAGGTGGTCAGAAGTGCTGAGGAGGCGATCAAGGCAACAGAGGAGGTTAAGGAGTGCCCTCCTGGGGGAGGGGCTGCAATTTTCAAGAGGACATTTGGAAGGTGACATATGGATAAAGGAGGGAGGGAGTGATTTATGGGGGTACTTAGAGGGTAAGCTGTCTGGGAAGAGAAATGAACACAAAATCCTGGGGGCAGGAGTGTGCCAGGCTGTTCTGGATCACTGCCTTCCCACGATGATGTATGGAGTAGTAGTGCGGGGAGGAGCGTGCAGGGGGCTTGTTAAAATGCAGATTCCCATTAAGTAGGTCTGGGGTGGAACCCGAGACACGGCATTTCTAAAGAATTCCCAGTAGGTGCTGATGCCGCTGGTCCAGGAAGGACACTTGGAGTAGCAAGATCCTAGAGAGGACCTTAGAGCAAACTGACAGAGGGGCCAGTAGGCAGAACCGAGGTCACAAAGCCCATAGGGGACCAGATCTTGCCATGCCTTAGGGGCCACTGTAAGAAGTTGAGCTGCTGTTGTAAATGAGATGGGAGCAGAGAAGAGATGTAATCTGGCTTCTCTTTTAGAAGCATCTTGTAGGGGCTGTGCTGAGAAGCCATGGCAGGAAGGCAAAGGCGGTTGGGCAGCTGCTGCAGGAATCCAGATGAGCGAGGGCGGCCCTTCCGACCCGGAGGCGGCCGTGGGAATGGGAGAGGAGGTAGCAGCAGGCGGACGTGTGACAGATCGGCCGCAGGAGTGGAAGGAGAGTTGCTTGGAACAGAGTTGCCATTTCTGCCCCGGCCCTCACACCCATCTTCTCTCCCGTTCCACTGCCACTCCTCTAGTCGAGCCCCATTAATTCTCATTACTGTAATTGTCTGCAAACAGATACTGCAAACACCTTCTTGAGAAATGCTTGGTTCAGTCCAGGCCTTTGTAAAGACCTTGCAGTTGCTTAGAGAGTCCACAGCCTAGCAGGAAGAGCCTTCGGAAACTGGCCCTTTCCCACACTTGTGGGTCTCTCTTTCATGAACCCACTATTCTGGCCTAGGGCTTCATGACCCTCTCCCCAGCACATGCCGTGGAGGAGGGACAGCTACAGGATACTCGCAAATCCTAACACCGCCCTGTCGCCTCCCATTCAAACACCTTTAGCCCGTGTTCTCCACCGTTCCTTTATTGTTGTATCCCATTGCTTCTATCAGTGCTACTCAATATGGAGTCCAGGGACCAGCAGCATCAATATCACCTGGGAGCTTGATAGGAAAGCAAGTTCATGGGCCTCACCCCAGACTACTGATTTGGAATTGGACAGTAGGGCCCAGGAATCCGTGTTATAGAGAGCTCCGCAGGTGATTCTTACACACGCTCGAGTTTGAGAACTAGTGAATACCACCGTACTTCAAATTGAACATCAGTAGGTCCCTACACCGTATTTGAGAAAGCTGATCTAGACCACTGGGCTCAACCCTGGCTGCACATCAGGTTCATCTCCCATGTGCAGCCAGATCTGAGAATCTTGGGAGTTTGGCAGATGGGCCTACATTGTTTCCCACACACAGCCATCTTTTCTGCCTCTTGCTGGGCGCTCTACCTGGAGTGTGTGTCCGTGCCATTTCCATATTGCCAAAACTATCCATTCTAGGAACAGACGGAACCCAAACAAAGCTTCTCCTCAGACTGGTCTCTGATCCTCTTTCAATTTCCGGAAGCCCCGTAGGTGGCTTCTATTAGCACTTGTAGCCAAGTAAGACTCCTACATTGTTCTGTTAAAATGCAGCCTCATCCAAAGAAATAGTGTTTCTCAAACTGTGTCCTATGGAGTATTCATGTTCTGTCATATACTAATGCCCATTTTGTGGAACAACTGTTCTTTGGTCAAAACATAAATACTGAGGGGCGCCTGGGTGGCTCAGTCCGTTAAGCGGCCGACTCTTGATGTCAGCTCAGGTCTTGATCTCAGGGTTGTGAGTTCAAGCCCTACGCTGGGCTCCACTACTTAAAAAAATAAAAATAAAAACTGAGAAATATTGCACACCACATGATTTCTGCACATCGCTCTTTGGGTTTTTCTCCCATCCCTAGACTACCGTTTCTTCTTGCTTTGTTACTACATTTTCTTTCATGGAGCTGGAATTCATATAACATGAGAACAGCCATTTTGAAGTGAACAAGTTTCATGGCATTTAGTACATTCACGGTGTCGTGCCGCCACCTCTATCCAGTTCCAGAACTAGATTTTCATCATATCGAAAGGAAACCCCACACCCACTCGCAGGTACTCCCCATTTCTACCCCACCTCCAGTCATTAGGCATGTTCTTTCTTTTTTACTTTGAATCTATTTGCTCATCAGAAAACTGGGGATCATACGTCATCGGGTTGTTAGAAGAAACGAGGCAGGTAATTTGTGTAAGTTGTCCAGCACTATACACGTTGGGTACCTAACAAAGGTCGTATCCTTACTTCATTTTCCCTTTGGTCTTGTCATTTTTTTTTTTTTTTAAAGATTTTATTTATTTGAGAGAGAGAGGGAAACAGCATGACAAGGGAGAGGGTCAGAGGGAGAAGCAGGCTCCCCGATGAGCAGGGAGCCCGATGCGGGACTCGATCCCAGGACTCTGGGATCATGACCTGAGCCGAAGGCAGTCCCTTAACCAAATAAGCCACCCAGGCGCCGCCAGTCTTGTCATTCTAGTGTTTAAGGTGTCAGATTCCACAGTGCTCAAAAGAAGAAAAAAGGCTTTGTAAATTCTTCCTTTAGCAAAATAAAAATATATCTTCCCCTCTGAAAGGTGGCACTAAAATAACTGGTATAAATACAATGACGAAAAACCAATATTACATTTCTATTTTTATTTTAAAGCTCTTTTTTGGAAATTATTTTAGATTTATAGAAAGGTTGTAAAGACCATACAGAGTTCCTACACTTCTCCGCCCAGTTTCCCGTGTTAACATTTTATGCAACTCTGGTACATTTGTCAAAACTACGAAATCAACACTGGCACATTCTTATTAAATAAAACTACAGACCTTACATGGATTTCACTAGTTTTCCCATTAATATCCTTTTTCTGTACCAGGATCCAATCCAGGATCCCACATGGCAATTAGTCGTCACGTCTCCTTAGTCTCTTCTGTGACAATTTTTGTCCTTGCTTGTTTTTCATAACAGGGTTTTGAGGAGAGCTAGTTAGGCATTTTGCAGAATGTCCCTCCATTTGGGTTTGTTTATTTATTTATTATTTTTTAAAGATTTTTAAAATTTATTTGTCAGAGAGAGGGAGAGAGAAAGAGCACAAGCAGGGGAGAGAGGCATAGGGAGAGGGAGAAGCAGGTTCCCCGCAGGGCAAGGAGCCCGATGTGGGACTCAATCCCCTGGGACCATGACTCGAGCTGAAGGCAGATGCTTAACTGACTGAGCCACCCAGGCATCCCATCAATTTGGGTTTATCTGACGTATTTCTCACGATGAGACCGGGCTTATGGGTTTTGAGACCTACCATAGAGGTGAAGCGCCCTTCTTGTCACATCAAATCACATCAGGTAGCACAAGGTATCCACAGAACTTATTACTGGTGATGTTAACCTTGAGAGCTAGGAGAATGTGGTGCCTGTCAGGTTTGTCCACTGAAAGTTGCCATTTTCCCCCTTCTATCCTCTGTTCTTTGGAAGCCAGTCACCAGTGTAGCCCTGACTCAGTAGAGGAGGGAGACTAAGGTCTGCCTCCTAGAAGGGGCAGTATCTACAGATATTTGAAATTCTTCTGTAAGAAGACTGTCTCTTCTCATTTATTATTCAATCATTTGTGCATTTCTTTATAGTCCAGCACTATGTTATATATTTGTTGCTCAAATTGTTCCAGTTTGCCCACTGGGAGCTCTTCCAGACTGGCCCCCATATCCCTTTGACATGCCTCAATCCTTCCCCGCCCCCACCCCAGGATGTTAGCTTTTGATGTAAAATTTGGTTTTCTTCCCCACCTGTGCACTGAAATTGCTTTAAGGTCCTTTAGATTACAATGGTTTCTAGATTGTCAGGCCAAAGTCTAACTTTCTTTTCTTAGTTTACCAGACCTTTCTGTGACAATACAATTCATCTCTTTCTTTCAAATTGCATTTCAAAAAACTTATTATGGCATTTTCAAACACAGACCAAGCTAGAGAAAAGAACATAATGAATCTCCATGTGTCCATCTCCCAGCTTCAACACTTCTCAACATTTTGCTCATCTTGTTTCACAGGTCACCTCTCACATGTTCTGCCACTGGAATACTTTATTCTTATGAGAGAGGAGAGGAAGGGGAGAGGGAGAGAGAGAATCTTAAGCAGGCTCCTGGGTGTGGAGCCTGACGCTGGGCTCAATCTCACGACTGTGAGATCATGACCTGAGCCGAAATCAAGAGTTGGATGCTTAACCAACTGAGCCACCCAGACGCCCCGCCACTACAATACTTTAAAGGAAATCCTAGGCAGGGGTACCTGGCTGGTTTAGTTGGAGAAGTGTGTGACTCTTGATCTTGGGGTCATGTGTTTGAGCCCCACGCTGGATGTAGAGATTAAATGAATAAAACTTAAAAAAAAAAGGGGGGGCATGCCTGAGTGGCTCAGTCAGTTAAGCGATTGCCTTCAGCTCAGGGTCTTGGGATAGAGTCCTGCATCGGGCTCCTTGCTCAGCAGGGGAGTCTGCTTCTCCCCCTCCCCCTGCTCCTGCTTTCTCTCTCTCTCTCTTTCAAATAAAT
This sequence comes from Leptonychotes weddellii, assembly GCF_054177405.1. Taxonomy (NCBI): domain Eukaryota; kingdom Metazoa; phylum Chordata; class Mammalia; order Carnivora; family Phocidae; genus Leptonychotes; species Leptonychotes weddellii. The sequence goes on along the minus strand of NC_138385.1, from coordinate 97,406,260 downwards.
AAATAAAATCTTAAAAAAAGAAAAAAGGAAATCCCAGAATCCCAGACATTCTATGAATTCAGCTGTAAAGAGTACAGTGTCTTTAACAGGTAAGAACTTTAAACAAACAAACAAAACAAACCATAACCACCAAAAAACTATTACACCTAACAAAATTAATAATTCTTTAATATCCTCTAACAGTCCATATTCAAATTTCCCCTAAATTTTAATAATTTGTTCAAATCAGTATCCCTACAAAGTGCACACGTTACATCCTGTAACAGTCTCCCCCTCTTGCCACTACCCCTTCTGCAACAGACTTTTTAAAAACCCAGTTGTTGAAGAAACTAGGTTTTTTGTCCTATCAAATTTCCTACATTATGGATTTGTATGATTGTATCTTCATAGTGTCTTTTAACATGTTAGTCTACTTGAACTTCCTGTAAATTGGTACTTAGAGTCTTAGATTCTATATGTGTACATGTATGTATCTGCAATATACTTGAGATCTCTTTGTATCTATGTATCTGTATCTTTGCAAAAAATACTTGATTGGTGGTGAAGTCCACTTCCCATTGCATCACAGTAAAAGCCGTATTATCTGGTTGTCCCACTTACAATTTTCCCCTTTGAGATACCTCTAGCTCCCGGCTGTCCTCCTCTTTGCCATTTCTTCTCAGTTCCCTTCACAGACTCTTATGTTTTCAAGTCATTGTTCTTCAGAGCCCCACTGTCACTGGCCTATATATATGGTCCCCTTTTCCATATTCCTAAGGCTGAGGACTCAAAAGTCTGTATTTTTGATGCAGACCCTATCCACTGAATTCCAAAGCCCAATATCCAGTGACTGGCAGGATGTCCCTGGATGTCGTGAGCTCTTCAAACCTTGTCCCATATGGAATTTGTCCCAAACCTGTTTCTCATTGTTTTCTTTACCTCAATGACTAGAACCACCATCCAAGACAGAAACCCGAGCCATCCTAGCCTTTTCCTCACCTGTCCAAATCGCCGAGCCACAGAACATCTAGATCCTCAGTATCTCAAGTGTGTCTCCTTTTCTTCTAGCTGCTCTAGCCTCAGTTCTACAATTCAGACAAAGAGTACAAGTGCACCACCCAGGGTCGCACATTCTCAAGCAGAGCTAGGAATAGTACCTAACTCCATGCTCCAGCACAAAATACACTGGAATCTTGCTGAGGGCTGTAATTGGCTCCAGATTCTTTGCTATGCTTTGGATGTATTGTGCTTTACACATATTGTGAATATGGTTGTAGAAGTTGACTTCAGCGGGGTGAAGCAGCCTAAAGTGGGGAGTTTAGGGGTCAGATTCTATCTGGGTTTCACACCCACTTCCACCACTGAAAGTGCACTCGGTTAAGTTGGTTAATTTGTCTGTACTGTTTCCTCATCTGCAAAACAGGGATCACATTCCTTCACCACTTTTCTGAAATCCCCAAAGCTCTGGAAACTGGAAGGTATGCGTGTGTGTGTTTTAAATAATTTGTTTGGCAGCGAAACCTGACTTGACGGTAAGGATTTGATGACAAAACCTGACCTGAATGAAACGGAGGATATTTATGGTTTTTACTTATCCCAGTTAGAATATCCTTCCATTTTACTGCACAACTGTCTTTGATGACAGGCTGCTGGCCCAGCCCATTGGGACAAGTTCTAGAATATGCTGTTGTACCTCTCAAAAGTACAACAATGTCTGTATTCTGCAACACACTTGACCTCAGGGTTTGTCACACAGACTGATTGCCAAGGAAATTAGTATTCTTAAAGCAATTACAAAAGTGTGTACCCAGAGTAAGCCCTACAGAAGCGTTTAACATTTCAGGTAACAGTTAACCCTATGAATGCAGTGAAAGATAAACTATTTTATATCAGAACAGAGTCTGAATTTGGGGGCCTCCATAAAAGTGGGGTTCCTATCATATCATAGCTTTTCTGTTAGAAAGAGATGAAATACCAGAGAGACAGGAAAACCCCTTTTGAATGGCACGCCAATCCTCACGCCAATGCTCAGAAGTAACCACGATTCTGAAACTGGTGTGAACTTTGTCCATGCAAGCCTCTTGATTTTCATACATACATATGCATCCATAGCATGTATTCTTGTTTAGAACAAAGACTAATCCAGCCCGGAATGGCAGCAGTGCAGAGGCTGAGAAGCCCTGCCCTGTCCCGCCTTGCTTCCCCGCTGCCGCAGCTCCTGCGCATGCCCCCAGCAGAGAACAGACCGCGATTACCAGCACTGCACACCTATATGCCTCTCCTCCTAGAAGACAAGTTCCCCCGAGCGAAGAGACTAACGCTTAGCTAACTGCAACAGAAAGGACTCAAAAATTTGCTGAATAAATCCACCATCAAATCATGGGTCCCTCCCGGATGCCGAAAAGCCAAAGCATCCATTTGAAGAGCTGCCAGGGGAAACACCTCTCCGTATCTGGGAAGAAGTTTCATATATACCCAGGACTTCCACTGGCACTCTGGCCATTTTTAAAGGCAGGGACTACATGTCAACGTTTCCTGAGTCTTCACCATGTGGCCAGCAGTGTGTGATTCACAGGCACTAATCCAGTGTGGTCTTCACAAGGACCCCACGTGGGGGCATCACGAACCCCCACCTGTGTGAGGAGCGCGAAGTAGCTGGCCCGCACCTGCGCTAACAAAGCCATCAGGCCCGGGCCCGCATACTGGTTTCTCTGGGGGAAGGTATGAGAGTCCTTTGTCAAGAGAACGTTTCACTCTCAAATAGCTAAGAAGCTGCTGCAATTACAGGCTCTGGTTTGTATTTGTGCCTGAGCCATACTTATTTTCTATTTCGGTGTAGGAGTTTCACAGAAAAAAACAAGAGCTCCTAAGGATGTGAAATTTTATTTTTTTTAAAGATTTTATTTATTCATTTGAGACACAGAGAGAGAGAGAGAGCATGAGTGGTGGGGGGAGACAGAGGGAGAGGGAGAAGGAGGCTCTCTGCTGAGCCAGGAGCCCGACGTGGGGTTCGATCCCAGGACCCTGGAATCATGACCTGAGCCGAAGGCAGACTCTTAGCCATCTGAGCCACCCAGGCACCCCAAGGATTTGAAATTTTAGTCCCTTGTCACCTCAAGGGAAGTTAATTCTGATTTTTGTCGGCAATACCCAAGCACAAATCACAACTCCAGGAATACAATGAGAGCTTGGAAAAATAAGCACCTGGGGCTGGTGAAAGTAATGCATTTGTCTCAGGGCAGGGGCTGAAATGTGGAGCTAAGTGTTCTTCGGGAGAAACATGTCAATACGCAATCTTTTCACCAACCTTTGATGGATGTGCTAATCTTCTCAGGTCAACATGGGCTCACCCTGGCAACATACTGTGATAACTTATTTAAAAGGCAGCTGGCTTTTATAAATGGACCTTTCCGTCAATTTTTAGATTTTCATCCTCAGAAATGTATTCCCTTCTCAAAGCAACATTCGCTATACATAGTAAGAGCTCAATCATACCTTTTCTACAACAGAGGATACTGCAGAGGTGAGCAGGTTTGGGAATTACTGTTCTTCGCTCTCAATTCTGTGTGACATTCAAGCTCTGTAGAGATAATGAGATAACAAGAAAAATGTCAAGACGGTTATTCTCATTCCATTAGAGCAGCGGGTTCGCAAACTACTGCCCTTAGGCCAAATCTGGCCCAAGGCCTGTTTTTATAAATAAAGTTTTGTTGGAACACACCCACACCCATTTGTTTACTCACCATCTACAGCTGCTTTCACGCTGCAAGGGCAGAACAGAGTAGTTGCAACAAAGACTGTGCGGCCTGCAAAGCCAAAAATATTCACTCTCTGCTCCTTTACAGGACATGCACGCTGACCTCTATGTCGGAGAGAAGTGGTGTTTGTCCCACTGGGTCATTTTCAGTGGGGGCTAAAGGAGTTCGAGCAGGAGAGGACATCTGACTCATTCAAGGCATGTGCGTTGAAGTTCAGTTGGGTTAAAGACAGGACAGAAGAAAACAGAAAAAGGCAAAAAACGAGGCAGTTTCTCTAAGTGAGGACTTTAATGAACTGAACATTATTAGTGACATCAAAACCAAGCATAATATATATGAAATTATCATTTTAGGTCAAAAGAAAATCTTTCATGTTGGCAACAGTACACGTCTTGCTGACTTCAAGTGGCCAACGTATTACATCCAGCCCTGAGATGGGCCCCCTGGGACTTTGGTGACATGCTTATTTCTCCGTATAAGAGAAATTTCCCTGAGAAAATGCACAGAAGGAGAGATTGAGTGAATCCAAGAGGAAGAGGGGGATGGCTGGGTACCCTGCGCCGCGGGCTCAGAATTTGAGCGGAATGACCGGCCAGTACTTGGGCCGCTTCCTGTCACAGTGCTTGTCGAAGCTCAGCTGCACGGCGGCCTCCATGGCCTGGATCTTCGCGGCACTGTCCCCATACAAGCGCTTCATCTCGGCCTTGCGCCGCTCGCCAGGCCTCTCGGACGGGGGCTCCACTGAGCGGCGGGTGCTGTAGTACAGGTCGTGGTCGGCGTTCACGTAGTCGTCCAGGCGCTGGGCGTCCAGCTGCTGCTGCCGCCCTGAGAACGAACGGACACGGGGCGGGGTGGGGGGTGAGCCCGGGGTGCGGCTGCTAGCTGCACTGCCAGGTCGGGCCTGGCTGCGCCTGCCGAGACACTCACTAGGTTCTAAGGCATCAGCCGCACGCCAGTACCCGCGTGCCTAGGAAATGCACTGATCGCTTATCCGGGAGGCTAAGGCTGCCCCGCCAGACACGGCGAAAAGCCGCCAGGAAACATGTCACCCAGCACCATCAAACCTCCGCACTGAGCCCCGAATACAGCTCTGTCCCTTTCATCTATGCGGCCTGCCCACAAGCCGCCCAGCTGGGAAGGGCCGCCTGGTTTCACACACTGTACCAGGCCAGCAGGGACACAAAATGCTTCCTGCAAAGTCCAGGGTTGCAAGAAGTAATACTTCCGCCCACAAATGAGGTGCTGGGGTGGGGGGAGTCAGCCCCGTGTTAGAGGTGCCGATTTCATAGTCACCTCGAAAAGAGCAAGTGCTGGTGTCTATAGAATTGCAGCCCTGATCCCCAATCCTTCCACACAGCCAAAGCACAGAGCATGCCAGGAAATGGAGTCACGTAATTCAACACCTGCCCGAGGAAACAGGGCTGAGCCAGGGCAATTCTGCCAATGGAAGGAAGACCTGACTTCTAAGCTTCCTGCTATATTAACACAACTGCAAGTGCGCCGACTTCCTCACGATGGGATTTGTCTTTCCCCTTCACAGCTTAGCTTCGGCTAAATTTCAAGTGATAGAGTTACCGGATTTTAATCCTACTAATTTAAATGGATTCTTGTAAAGCAAAAAATTCAGTATATTCTCCCCTGTATAGTTTTTACTACAACAAGTCCTACTTTTATTTTTATGTATATAGAAATAACATTAACATATCAATAAGAGAACACTGCATAAGGTAAAATTTAGCCAACCGATAGATTTTTGTAAGTGACTGTCAGGAACAGAGAAACAGATAGTAGAATGCACACATCTCTAGCTACTACTGCGACTGAGAGAAATGCTGCTGAATAAGGAGTGAAGGTGGTTATAGGGGATGAAACAATGACATACATCATTCTTTCCTTTTTTTTTTTTTTTAAAGTAGCAGAATGATAGCTTAGTGTAGAAGGGAACCCAAAAGTGAGCAGCAAGATATGTCTGTGGCTAGGCGGTCACGCTCCTAAGTTCGTTCTTCGCACATATCCCCTTGGAGTTGGAAGGAAGGAGTTTTGGACACTTGGGAACACGATAAACGTGGATGGCCATTTCTGAGTTAGCACATCCGCAGCTTCTTTCTTATACCAGGAGGTCACCTACAGATAGGCCAAATGACTGTCAAGCAAGTAAGTGCAATGTAACTGTTCCCTTATCCACAGAAGAGAGATGTAGCTGACTTCCCGTGAAATGCAGAACTGAACCAAAATACTGGCGTGATGTGCAAATGAACAGGAGGTCAATAAACATTTGTCTCTCAGTTTTGGTCTTTTTGCCAAGTCTGAAACATCAGGATGTAAGTTGTTCAGTTCTCACGGGTGTTTAGATTGTGTACCCCCGCCCTCCAAAGACCACTCCTCTGAAAGTGTGGCCTTTCCACATTAGCCAGGGACAGCAGTTCCCTTTGCCTCCTATGGGAGCCTTGGGCAGTTACCAGTACTTGGGCTCATTTCGTCGTAGGCCCAGAGGAAACCATCCCGTGGAGGTGGGTGGGTGGGCAGAGCCTGTGCATCCAGAGGACAGAGGTTCCCAGACCGCAGTCCTTTTACTCTCACATTTGTCCCAAGACTATAATCAGCCTCACCGACAGATCCAGTGACACAGCAGATGTTCAACTTCCTGTCTAAATCGGAGTCCTTGCGTTTACAAGTTTTAATAAACACTGGATCCACGCTATCTTAGCAAGTGTTGCTCTCTATCGCCGGGATATGTGAATTTAACCTTCTTACTTTTGCATCTTTCTTTCTTTTCCTGGTAATTTAACATGGTTCTGCTACTCTTCTGACCAAAACTATCTTAACAGGCAGGCAATCAGTGTAACAATCCTACATCGAGATGTTTTTTCTTACGGTTGACATCTATCAACGAAACACTGTTCATACGAGCCAAGTGCAGCCGCTGGTCAACGTAGCCAGTGCAGCTTTCCAAGTTCACACTTGGCAGGTGCTCATGGGTTACCATCACAGGGTTTCAGCTAATGAAGCTCATTTCGTGTAAGAATAACAGAATAAAAGGCACAGGCCTCTGCTCTCAGTTGTCTTCTTGTCTCTCCTTCCTGTTCAGGTTTCCTTATGAAAATTTAAGACTCAACCCTTGTCCTCTCCCTGCCTCTCAAGAGGCTTGGAGCTTTCCTGGTTTTCAGCATGGTGGTTAGTTGCCCTAAAGCACGGACCTAAGGGGCGGGAAGCCTGTCCCCTGCACTGACCGGCTAGTGCTAAAACCTGCCTGTGGAAGTCATGCATGGGGAAAGGGCACGGTTGCCTTCACCACCCCCCACAGTCCCCAGCCCCGGGAGGACACAATGCCTGACGCTAAGCAGGTGCTCAGGAAATGACTGTTGAGAGAAAGCCTGGACAGAGGCCATACATTATTTTTGTAAACAGCTGTTTCTTCCAGATGCTGTTAAAGAAAAATGATGACAACTCAGGGATAGAGAAACAGATGCTCAAATCTCAAAAGGTGCTGGGCAGAGCTCCCCTCCCATGGGTTCCTCAGAGCCTCCATAGCAGAGAGGCTGCAGGAGATGGGGGCACCAGTGAGATGGAGTCTGATCTTGTTCCTTTATATCTGAATCACTGTGCCTCTACTTACCTAAACACTTAAAAAAAAAAAGTCCTAAGGCTAGACTACAAATTTGAAAACCAGTCAGCTTAAAATCAAATGCCCTCAGACTGGCTGGACATTGGAAGCTACAGCTAGCACCTGGAAGTACTTCAGCTTATGCTGACTTAGGGGACCAAGCAAACCTTAGAACAGAATATACTCATTTGAAGGCATCACTTACTGTCTTCTATTTATTGCTTCCTTCCTCCCAGTGAAGGAAAGGATTCTCAATCACTAGCAGTTTTTCTTCCTGTCAAAACAAGGTGAGGGCTCCACCAGATGGAGAATCATCTGACTGAAGCAGAGAAGTAGAACATCACACTTCGGACATAACAGGTGCCACGTCATGGAGAAGTTGATCATTTTTTACTGAAAACAGCTGTGGGACTCAATGTTACCCAGGGCTTGTTTTCTTATAGGCTATTCAGTCATGGGAACTTGTTTTAATACAAATCAGAATATATTTTTAGATTCCAGATTTAATACAGGGCTGGAGTGGGTTGAATAGTGTGCCCTCCCCCCCCCCCCCAATTCACATCTACACGCAACCTCAGAATAGACCTTTTTTAGAAACAGGGTCTTTGCAGATGTAATTAAGGATCAAGATGGGATCATACTGGATTAGTGTGGACCCCAAACCCAATGAGTGTGTTCTTATGAGAGACAGAAAAGGACACATCGAGACACAGGGGGGAAACCGTGTAAACAAGGAGGCAGAATTGGAACTATGTCCCCACAAGCCAGTGAACGCCAGGAGCCACCAGAGGCTGGAAGAGGCAAAGCCCCAGAACCTTTGGAGGGAGTGGGTCCTGCTAACACCTTGATTTCAGACTTCTGGCTTCCAGAACTAGGAGAATAAATTTCTGTTGTTTTGAGCCACCAATTTATGGTCATTTGCTACAGCAGCCCTAGGAAACTAAGATAAAGGTTAATATGCATATAGGGCTAAAACAAGAAAACAGTAACATCCTCTGAAGGAGAAATGCTACTGGATCTCATCTGGGTTCAGGACATATAACCTTGATACTTCCCCCCTCGATCTATAAATTTACATGATGCTACCACCAGTGTGGACTTACAGTCTCCAAAGGAAAACAAAATCATGAGGAGTGACTTGGATTTTAGAAGACCTGACATAGCAGGAAAACATTCATTCAGTATTCCACAGATAATTAGCCCAAAGGCAGAACATTTTGGAAGACAAAGCACTAAGACAAATGAGTGCTGAAGAACATTATTTTTCCTCATTTTTCTAGGATTAGCATGTCTTTCTGATTGTATTCTCTGCTATGTTGCCAGAATTACTGATTTTAGCACAACCGAGCACAAGCACAGTCTGGATTTATTATCACGAGTGACTCATTTCTGGCTTGTCAGCAACACACCCGGAACACAGGTGCTCGCCAGCCGGCCTGGAGCCATTTCTGCTGGGTCTTCGTCCTCACCTCCCATCCCTCTTCCCCTGACAAATGAAGTCAGTGGATAATTGCTGTTTTCACTTTTAGAATAAAAGTGCATTTCCATCCTGCCCTTCCACTTTTCTACAGCCTTTTATATGCATCTTCCCCCCGGCCTGGTTTTCCGGACTTTGAGCATCTGAACTAGACGACACACACACACGGTGGAACTGTGCTCAGTCACAGGATGCCACGCTTTAATTCCACCCACTAAGCCACAGCGGCTCATTCAATACTGAGCTGTGCGTTGCACTAGATCCTCCAGGTTTTCCACAGAGGGTGGGCTGAGGGCGAACTGGATGGGCTTGCAGCTGACTGACTGAAGGTTCGGTCATGAAAACTGGTCTAAACCTTCCAGCTTCGGTGGACACAACATGATGGAGATGTCTCCCATCAAATGTCTAAAAGCACCTCCGGGCCCTGTGGTAAGAACAGCACTTTGAGTGCTAAGTGGGGAGTGGACTTATCCCCTTTCTTTCTCTCTTGATCCCAATTAACCCCCTCCCTCAAAGCCTAGAGCACACTCCATTTTCCACCATTACCCCGTGAAACTTCTCTGATGGCTGAGTTCACTGGCTCTACTCATCACTGCAAAAGTACCCATGGACCAGACCATAGATGGCTCTTCTAGGTATCAGTTTTAATTTGATTTTGTTTCCTCTTCCCGACTGGGTTTAAGCTCTTTGTGAATATGTCTCTCTTTTGACCCAACGGTTACCCCCAAAACACAGGGGATAAAATCTGATTGGCTCAAGCCTGAGACAACAGTGGTGGCGTTCATTTCGGAGGGTCTTCTTCTCCACTGGGAATGATAACTTTCACTCATTTCCCCTCTAAGTACTAGGACTATAACCTTGCAGTCTCAATTGATGGTTATTTATGACTAACACGGTACTTTTCTTAACCTAACAATAAACATTTTTCCTAAGAAATAACTGAAAACACAGCTGACCTTTAAAACTCCACAACTGTCTACTTTCCCATAAGTAATGTTACCAGTGAAGTTTTGAATAACGGAAATATCGCATTAGGAAATGACATATAACATAATCAAAAGCATGTCTGTTCCCACCACACAGAAGGAGTTCTTTATTTATCCTACTTAATTTTTTTGTTATCATTAAAATATGTTAGAGATTATCTGGAAGAGCAGTAATCACAAACAAGAACATGCTGTCCAGTATGAAGGATTTTATTCTAAGAAAAAATTAAATTTAAGACTCAGATGATGATGAATTATGTAACATATATATTCCCGTGGAAGTGAATAATACCGAAAAATCAAGTTTAGCTATATTTTTCCCTGCTAGTGATATTTCATAAAATTCTGTGTTCTCTAGATGATCCATATTCGAAGTTGAATTTGCCTTTACTGAATAAGTAGCTTCTAGTGGTTCAAAGAGCAAAACAAAACAACTTTAACCAAGTATTCACACTACTTAGGTCCCTAATCACTACTAAAATATATCCCAACTGTGTATGTAGCTAAACTTCCATGAACATTACTAGTGAAGGTAATGGGTTGGAAAGCACGATGGGCATTCACACTGCTTACATCTGAGTTCCATCCCTCAGTGCTGCTTGAAGGAACAGTATGGCACAGTATTCATCCTATATGCTACCAAAAGTGCTGGTGAAAAAAATAATGCCCATTGTTTTTGGTGGTACAGGGTCAGGCCCCGGCAGCTTCTAAATCTTTAGCAGTCAGATTAGACTCCGACACCACAGCATGTTCTCGCCCTTGCCAGACAATGTCCACATCTCCCAAAGACCTGATAATATTTTCAGGGCAGACCGCAGGACACCAAAGCATCGCGGAGACCCTATGACAAGCAGTTTTCAACTATGCTACAATTATACATTTACAAAGCACAAAGAAGCAGAAGCTTGATGCGTTTAGTGCTATTAGTAGTATGGAAGTGGGTTCATTTTTCCATGTATTTTACTATTTTGTCATCAGGCAAGAATGTCCTTGAAATGGATTAAAAGTTGTGTTAATGACTACTTTGATGAAACTGTGTTAACGACTAAACTGGATCGACACCAAAACTTTAATTCTTTTGCTTTTTAAATATTCTAAGTTAAGAATTTGAAAAGTGCAGACCAGAAATGACTTTTTTTTTGAAGCCACAGAACATCTTTTTTAAAAATAATGCAGAATCTCAATCAAGCACTAATTAACACTGACAGCATCAGAGTAAAATCAGTATATGGTTAATAATCCACACTAAAGGATGAGTAATTAGCAACTCACCATAACAACTCACATTTCTTGGGCACTGACTTCGTACCAAGCATGGTTCTCTAACTTATCTTTTATTATCTCATCAAATCTTCATAATTACCACTCCATTAATTAGGACCCCCTTCCCCAGGTGAGGTGACTGAGGCACAGACTGATTAGGGTAGGTGACCCACAAGCTAAGAACCTCGGGCTGATAAGTGGTGGAGGCGGGCGGGACTCTGTGGCGGGAGCGGTTCTGCCACAGCTCGCTTGGTATAATGTTACAAATAATGATGTATATATTGAAGAATGAGGTTAAAGATGAAGGCTGTATGGGTTTTCACAAAATTCCCTTTTTTATTGGTTTGCTGTCTAGATCATGGTAAAACAAGTATGTACCAGTTTCTTCAAAGGGATGGCAAGACCTGTGTAGTTCACTTCATGTCCCACTCACAGACTGCATTTGGGACAAAGAAAATTCTCACAGGGGGATTGTATTAGATTCCTAGGGCTGCTGTAACAAAGCACCACAAACTGGGTGGCTTAGCATAACAGAAATTTCTCATCTCACAGGTCTGGAGGCCAGAAGTGTGAGATCAAGGTGTGGGCAGGGCCGTGCCCCCTCTCAAAGCGCTAGGGAAGATCAGGTCCAGGCCTCTCTCCTAGTTTCCAGTGGCAGAACTCCAGTCTTCACATGGCCTTCTTCTTGGGTGCATGTCTACCTTTGTGTGCAAATGTTTCCTTTTATAAGGACACTAGTCATACTGGATTAGGGCCCACCCTAAGGACCTCATTTTAACTTGATTACCTCTGTAAAGACTCTATGTCCATATAAGGTCACATCCTGAGGTTGGAAGGGGGAAGGTTAGGACTCCAACGAATCTTTTTTTTTAGGGAAGAAAATTCAACCCACGACAGTGATGATAACAGTGCAATCTGGAGCCCTGAAGTCAACTCAGCAGATTTGGGAATAATATAAAACAAAATATGAAGTTCAACAAGTTTATAAAGCATTCAAAGCCTAACTCACTTCGTAAAATGCCCCACACAAGCAAAGCAAATTTATCACTTTCTGGGATATTTGAAAACCTCTGATTTAAGGGTCATAATTAATACTGAAATCATTCACTCATTCAAAACAGTATTAAGTGCCAGGCATGACTTAGCAGGTAATTTTTATGATTTTTTTTTTTTTTTTAAACTTACCTAGAATTCTACCTGACCAAGGCAAGAGGAGGAACAGGGATGGTTCTTAGCCATATCTGTAACTGAACTGCTGACGTTGGAAAGACACATTTTGTTACTTTATTTTCATCATCATCACATCTATTTTTTATTGAGTAACTATATATCAAGTTATTTTACATTAGCAGATAATTCAAAATGGCCTTTTGGATGACTGGGGTTTGCTTCCATCCCTAATTAGAGCTGCTCTCATAAAAGTACCCATCTCTGGTGGGAAAAACACGTTATTCTAACCTATGGTAAGGACAAAAGAAACCGCACATCCATCATATTTTTTCAAAAGCTATGAAAAATGGCATTCCAACCAAATGTGGACATGCTTGAACACCTCCTCTCCTTCATCGTTGGAAACTTTTAAGACACTAAAGGGCACGATACTTCATACAAAGCCCACTGCTCCGTTCCTGGTACCCCATGGGGATCGATAAGCCCATCATCAGGAAAACACAGATCAAAGATGGAACCGAAACTTGCCCATCCCCAGACTTCTATGTTTCTGTTTATTTATCTTGTTTGTTTCTATTTATTAAAAAAATCCTAAGTAAAATATCATATAATTAGGGCTCAATAAAAACAATATTGAGACTACATACTGGTTACAAGGAGAAAAGCATTTGTGTATCTATTTGAGACACTTCAAATGTAAACAGTCTGGTGAATTTTCATAGTAAGGAGAGTACAACAAGCAGTTCTTGTTCTTTGTAGCAACTTGGTAAGAAACCAAAAAAAGGAAATTCCTGCTTCGCTTCTCTAACCCTAAGAGCAGACTGTTTTGACATGGGATCAAACCAGAAAGGTTCGAGTCCTAGACATTTTCTCACTGTTTAGGTTCACACTGACCTCTACTCTGAATGGTGCTTAATAATTAAGACCTGGGAAGCCTGCTTCTCCCTCTCCCACTCCCCCTGCTTGTGTTCCCTCTCTCGCTGTGTCTCTCTCTGTCAAATAAATAAATAAAATCTTTAAAAAAAAAAAAAAAATTAAGACCTGGTAGCTCACTAGCACCAGGGAAGTCTCAGAGCCGTGTACCAGTGAGGTGACAGCAGTAAGTTAAAAACCTAGCAGTCTCAGGGACAAAACCTAATCCCTAAGTTTGTGCTAGAGGAAGCATCGCAGAAATTGGGAGTCGGGGGCGCCTGGGTGGCTCAGATGGTTAAGCGTCTGCCTTCGGCTCAGGTCATGATCTCAGGGTCCTGGGATCGAGTCCCGCATCAGGCTCCCTGCTCCTTGGGAGCCTGCTTCTCCCTCTGCCTTTCTCTCTCGCTCTGTCTCTCATGAATTAAAAAAAAAAAAAAAAAAAAAGAAATTGGGAGTCGGACAGACCTTGATTTGAATCCCACCAGCTGATTACTAGTTGTGTACCATGGAATTAGTCAATCAGCCTTCTGAAGGGTCGCCTGCCTCATTTGTGAAATGGGTGGAATGCCCTTGAGGGGCTACGGTATAGATTAGGGAGCACAGGCACACCCATGTGCACACTGCCCCCCCCCACCTGCTGTCTGATGCTCAGCAGATGGCAGACGTACCACTAGCACAAGCTTTGTTCTGAAGCTAAAAAAAAAGGCCTGTCTTAAAATGCCTCTGGAAACTGACAGAGCTGAGGTGGGACTGGATGTGGAATGTGAGGAAGTTATAAAATAACTTAAGGGAGGAAGACAATGCACAAGGCAGGGCCAGCAAAGGAAGCGCGCGCGGCCGGGTGCACACTTACGGCGCTCTTCCCTGTGTCTCTCGGTCTCGGCGAAGTACTGGCGCAGCTCCTCCGTGATCTCCATGTTGCTCAGGTCGCACTCCACGCCCCCGTCTGACTCGGACTCCGCCTCCTCCGTGGCGGGCCCAGCTCGGCGTTCTCTCGGGCGGGCTGGTGGATGCTGCCCAGACCTTCTGGAATGTGCAGAACCACAGTGCGAGTCCGTGGAAGCCGGGACATGGTCACGAGAGGGCCGAGGAGATTTGGCCTTGTTAGTGTAAGAGCTCTGGGGAAGAGCTGCAGGAGGGAAGGACCACGGGCAACTGAAATACGATTCCACGGCCTTCCTGTAGGCACCATGGTGGCTTCGCATCCAGGCCATCGCCTGATGATAATGTCGCCAGTATCTTGCATATACTGGATGAAAAGACCAAGGCTCAGTAGCTTTCCGGGATGCCACCTACAGAATAAAGGGAGGTGGAGGCTAGATACCACACAGTTCTTCCTCAAGAGAACCCTCAAATATTGGACTAAACGACACGTATCTACTGAGTATCTTCTACATACCGACTACATCAGGATGCTACTACTGGGCCAAAGAGGACACAGGACAGGTCCATGCCCACAACGGACACCAAGTACATGTGCATGAGATACGCACAGGACTTAGTTTAAGGTTATGGCCACGGTAAAGTGGGGACAGAGGCTAATTATCATCATTTTTAGATAAGATGTAGGGAGAGATACTGACGTCAACCATCTTGGCCCTCTCTACCCACTGTAACTAAACGACTAGTTCCAAGAACCACATGGACGAATGTCTTCTAGTCCCTCCCTCACTACCCCCTTAACATCTGCTGGTCTGGCCCACTCCTCAGTGCCTGGACAAAAGCTGTCTAGCAACCTACCCAGTGGTGCTTTTACTTTTAGCTTTTGGATGTATTTGTTTCTTTGGTCTTCTCCATCATGGAATGAGAATACCAAGACTCTAAAGGCTAAAATCTACCCTTTCCTCATGAGTTAAAAAAGAAAATCTTACCTCTGCTGCCATCTCTGATTGTGGACGTCCAAACGGGCACTGAGACTAGGAAAGAACAACCACAGTGCAAACATCTGGTCAGTACACGTGGGTGATATTTGTGGCTACTTCACGGTTTACAGAGCAGCTCCTCAGAGGCTGCCTCTTCCAAGTACCATGCCTGATCTTCACGCAACATATACTATAGGGCCCTGGCACCTGGGGAGGGATCCCCTTAGGTATGATTAAGTGGCTCAAAGGACACTGCATTTTTCAAATATTTGTTTACCTATTGAAAGTAGACTGGAAAGAACCATAGTTAGTAGCTAGTACCTGTATAAAAAATAATAATATAGAACATGAACTAAAAATATACAACTATTACTTAATTTATTAATCCTTAACTCATGCCGATGCCTATTTAAATTAACTCTAGATGTCCCCACGGCTTGAACAGAATACATCTTGCCGACTCACTGGAAATCATTGTTGGGTCTTGCCTCAGATCTGGGACTTGGAGAAGCCTCTCCAAATGAGATCTCTCTCCAGCCTGGGTTGTGCCCTGGGCTTTAAGCCCCCAAATGAGCCTTGTTTTGGTTTGGATTGTAGTAAGCATCTCTCAGCCAGTGTGTGACACCACACTCTCCCTGCCTAATCACTCTGCGTCTTTGCAGGAGAAACTGTTTCATGGAGACTCCCCACCAAGTGCCTGCATAGAACGCCTTTGCTCAAGAGCCTTGCTCGGCCAGGATTTATCCCTTTCTCCCCTACCTACCTGCTTGTGATTTATTGATATGGCAGAAAATACCTAAAGGTAAAGTTTAATCTGCAGCTGTACCTTCTATGAACTATTTAAAACGATTTTTTCTCCTTCCTGTTCAGGACTTCAGAGCTACTAAAATGCCAGCATACATCAGAATGTACTTTAAAAAAAAAAAAAAGTTAAACAAAATATCCTGGGGTATCTGGCTGGCTCAGTCGGTAGAGCATGCAACTCTTGATCTCAGGGTCATGGGTTCAAACTCCACACTGGGTGCAGAGATTACTTAAAAAAAAAAAAAATTAAATAAAAAAACAAAAACAAAAAACACCCAAAAGTAATATCCTAAAATGCACAAGAAATGAAGCATCTGTGAGATGAAACCACTAACACAATGTAATGCTGACCAAACAGCTACTTGGGTTTTGAAACTCTGGGAAATCAGATATCGAAGGAGGCCTGTTTTTCCTCCTTCACTTAATTAGAGGGCAGAATTTAAAAATCTCTAAGCCTTAAGAAATAAACTCGACTTATTTTGTAATCTCTATCAGATGTTTTACTATGGTTAATGTGGAAAACTGAGATGTTAAATTGACCACATCTTTTAAGATTTAGCCTGAAGAGAACCATTCACTTTCTTTTAAAATATAACAGGCTTTCCAATAGGCTATTTCTAAGAGGTTTGACCCGATCTTCTGTAAATTTATTTTTTTTTTTTAAAGATTTTATTTATTTATTTGAGACAGAGAGAATGAGAGAGACAGAGAGCACATGAGAGGGGGGAGGGTCTGAGGGAGAAGCAGGCTCCCTGCTGAGCAGGGAGCCCGATGCGGGACTCGATCCCGGGACTCCGGGATCATGACCTGAGCCGAAGGCAGTCGCTTAACCAACTGAGCCACCCAGGCGCCCTGTAAATTTATCTTAAACACAGCCCACACTTCCTGTTCCTGTTCTAAATTCAGGAATACACACACATGCAGTGAATGTAAACTGGAAAAAAGCCAACCAATGCAGTGAAAATATAAGTGTAAATTAAGTTCACATTACTTTAAAACTGTAATTTAAAGGTTTAAAACGTGAGCAATTATCTGAAAACCTGGCTAACTGCCTATGTGCTTTACAAACTACTAAAGAAATATAAAAGTCAATACAATTAAGGGGTTAACGACCCAGAGAAGTAACACTAACACAAATGAAATTACAGTAGAAATCAGTACATACTTGAGTGCTAAACTGTAAGGTGCAGCCTGGAAGTGGCTAATTCATTCCAGCCCGGTTTCGTATTTGTATCACCGAAATCTGAGTATTTTTCTGAGAGTCTGCAGCACATAATGCCTTTAAAGTGAACACCATGTGT
This sequence comes from Leptonychotes weddellii, assembly GCF_054177405.1. NCBI lineage: Eukaryota > Metazoa > Chordata > Mammalia > Carnivora > Phocidae > Leptonychotes > Leptonychotes weddellii. The sequence continues at coordinate 97,389,144 of NC_138385.1, read as the reverse complement.
GTCTTAATCAAATTTGTTTTAGAGATTAACAAGTAGCATAAGAATTAAATTTGAAAAGTCTAGGAGGCATCTGCATGTGTTCTGGAAATCAAGAGTTTTGAATCTAGACTTTGATGCCTCATAAAACGTACTTAGAACCAGATCAATGTAAATATTAAATATCCTGAACTGGGAAGTCTGGATTCAGCCTCAAATATGCCATAAACATTATTGTAATTGAACACTACTGCAGACCTTCGGAAATCCTGTTTTTATTTATAACTGGGAAAATCCTGCCTGGCTTTAAAAGTAATAGTACCAGTATTGTGAAAATGTACAAGATGGCTTATGAGAGGTTCCACTTTGCAGAGCTAGAAGTGTAGGCATGTGCGATCAAGTAGATAATTGTTTAAGAGGCTCCAGCGTAATTCATCACGTTCACCAGGCTGCTTGAATGTAAATGGCTGTGATTAAAGGGGGCATGGAGAGTTAATCTGAGGAGAGGCTACTTATTTATGCCTTTGATTTCGACAAATAATTTGCTAGAAGGGCTGCCATGTTACACTGCCTCAGAGATCACGCAAGGCAATGCCCTAAGCGCTTCTGCAAGAGGAAGCCAGGGCAGTGGGCTGAGATGGCTGAAGAAAGCCGATTCCAGGGTTTGGAGCACAAGCAGCTCTGATTCAGCCTGGTGCACCAGTGCCCTATGAAGTAGACCAACTAGTCGGCTCAGGCACTGGCCTCTTTCAGGACCCAGGCCATTAAGGAAAGCTGAATTTATCTTAATGATGGAATACGGGCATCTTTGACATCGATTTTATTCTAATAGTGCTTTCCTGTTTTGGCCGCTGGGACACTTACGATCAAATCTGCTGCCATTTTCCGGCAAGTTAAGAGTCCTGGAGCTGTGTGTCGCATATGCTCATTCACCCCTGGCTTTATTATTCTTCCTCCCCAAATTCCCAAACCTATGTATCATATTCTTTTACATTTTAAGTATTGGAAGATTCCTAAAATCCTACAGATATTCAATTAAAAGTAATTCCTGAGAATGAATGACAAATTAAGTAAACTCTCAGAAATCAAATGAAAGAAGGCCTAGAAAAATATGTCTAAAGGAGTAGCAGCTTACACGCAGCTTTATAATTACTGGCTTCTCTTTCCAGCATTACTCTTGGAACTTAATGCCAGCAAAATTTTTCTGTAAAGGGTCAAACAGTAAATATTTTGGGCTTGTGGGCTACATACAGTCTCTGTCACACATTCTTCATTTTCTTTAAATTTAAAAACAATCTGGGTGCCTGGGTGGCTCAGTCGGTTAAGTGGCTGTATTCGGATCAGATCATGATCTCAGGGTCCTTGGATCGAGCCCCGCATCGGGCTCCCTGCTCAGTGGGGAGTCTGCTTCTCCCTCTCCCTCTGCCTGTTGCTCCCTGGCTCGTGCTTTCTCTCTCAAATAAATATCTTTACAAATAAATAAATAAATTTAAAAACAACCTTTTGACAATGTAAACACCATTCTTAGCTCCCAGGCAGTAACAAAAACAAGCTGTGGGCCATCCTTGGCCAGTCCCTATTTCATGTGAATACATTATTCAGCTGCACTGACTCTGCTTTCAGTACGCAGGGGGCTCTCATTGTTGCTCGCTCTCCACTTGGCAAACCATGGAGGAACTTTGTGATTCTCACTTGTCTCATAAATGATTAGGCTTGGAGTAAGCCTAGTGGAAGCAAGACAACTGTGATGATGATCACCAGCAATCTTGGTGACCAGTTCCTAATATCTGGGACAAAAGAATTGTCTCCATGACTAAATAAGGAACTTGGACTATTTCTTAAAGATCTACATAGATATTTAAAGACTTAATTTAAAAAAACCCAAACTCCTGCAATCAATTGGGCTTAGAATGCACGTGTAGTGCCATGATTTCTGACGGAGGCCCTACTAGCTGCCATGGGCTGGACAGCAACCCAACAAGGATGGGGAGCAGGAGAGAGCTCCGAGTCTCTTCCCTGGAAGAAGGAATACAAATCCCTTCCTGCTAAGTGCATCAGTTAGCTCCTAAGGGAAGGTGAGAACCTCCTCTAAGAATGGGTCCTGTGAACTTTTTCAAACCGGCTACTCTTTCCACACAGAGAACTTTAGGACCTAAAAAAAATGCCTGGGTTTCTGAAAAGCCAACATGAAACTAATTCTAGACATTAAAACAACACTTTCAGCCACCAGTTCAAAGAGAAGCAAGCTTATGGTTACAGCAGATTTAGATGCCTTTCAAAGGTCTTTAATTTTATCTTTCATTCGCCACCTCTTTGGGAGTGTCTCCTACTCTTGCGGCACACGTCTTCATGGACTGAACAGCAGCTTTCCTCCTAATGGGATGGCGGAGCTGAAAGAAAAGAGGATGGCAATGTCAGGGCAGGCTGGGACCCACAGTTCACCAAAACGGCAGCCCTCCCCGGCGAGCACAATGGCATAATAGTCACTACCCAGCTGAGCCCGGGCGGGCACAGAGACCGAATTCATTGTCTGTCCTCAACCACCAGAGAAGGAAGGAAAAAAACAGCGCTGAGGTCATTCAGGAAACACTGTCGAGGCCCGGGGCCCACAGGCAAGACAGTGCTCTGGGTCTTGAACCATATATTTTCCCATGTAGCCTTTCTTAAAAAACACACGCATTCTTCAATGAATCTGCTTATCCTGGAAATGTATTTTTAAATGCATAAATATACATGAGGAATAACAGACAAGAGCTTTGTCGTTTTCAATGGAAAAAATCCAACTATTTCCATCAAGTCATTAAAAAATTCCACAAGTAATGTGGCTTTGTTGAAAGGTAGGGAGAGCATACATATTCTTTTTACTGCGTATTTCTATTCCTGTAAATATAGGATCTAGGATGTGTCATCGCAACCAATAAATAAAATAAAAGCACAAATTCCCCTCAAACAATAATGTACACTCCGCAACTGGATTTCCTCTCTATCCTCCTTTTCCAGCAGAATTCTGAAAATTAAATACATGAAAGCTCACCTGCTTTGATTTTTGCATAGAAACACATTGGAGGTCAGTCATTAAGTTATGCTGGCTAAAGCCCCTAAAGTCAAACCTTTCCGATAAGGCTCCCAGTGATTTGGTTCTCTGAACCAAACATATAATTTGGAGGATCTAATTTAGGCCTTCGGTATATGTTTCAGGGTAGAAGGGGGTCTGCTGGAAATTGCTCAAAATAAATGAAGGTACAATGAGAAATGAAAATTACATGAATTGAGTCATGTGGGGTTCTAAGGAATTTCTGTATATGTAGTAATAACCCTATCAGAGAAGATGTCTTCCAATAATGCATACACCAGTAGGAATTTCCTCAACTAAGATAATAAAAGGTTTTCTGACAGCATTGCTTCCGGCCCACCACCCCCGGCTGCCTGATGGCAGTTTCAACTGGCTTGATGCACTCATGGGCTCCCTCCTGTGGCTTAGCATGGTCCCTGCTGGCTAATGTGGACAAAGATGGCTCAAGACTGAATGTCCTCCCACCCTCAGGAGTCCAGCCTCTGTCTTATGGCCAGACAAAGGCCTCCCACAAGGGCACATACTACCCCCAGTTCAGAGAGCCCGCACCTCTCTGTCTACAACAACCATCGTTAAAACTGATGGGCGAGGAAGCCAAAAAAGTTTTATTTCCTTTTCATTCCTTCAACCCCAAACTCTCTTCCGGACGTTGCAGTTAGAATGTCACAAAGGAAGGCCCAGCATGGGGAAGGAGGAAGAATGAAAGGACATAGTTAAGCGTTCCTCTTTTTTTTAAACACAAATAACTTTCCACCCACAGAACGGCACTGTTTGTCAGCAGAGTGATGGATTTGTGAGTGGATTTATTTGCAAGTTCACCAAATCCCCATGTGCCTAAAGTCAAAATCTTAAGTGAAATAGGAGGCCACTCAAAAACAAAGTGGACCCTCTGACTTATGAACACAACACGCAATGGGAGAGTTGAAAACGGGGATAACAAGAAGGACATAATAGTAATACAACTCAAACGAGGAAACAGTTAAGTTCAATTCACTGCAAGTTTATCGCTCACAAAGCAAAACCTAGTGTGACTGTAAAGGACTAAGGGTTAAACAGGCAGGTTATGCAAGTTCAGAGCCTATCAGCAAAAGCCATGACTAGTTTAAAGTGGTTAAGCCCACCAGTAGATTTCAGGAGCTTTATTTCAAGTTTACTTCTATAAACACATACATGGTAATTCCATTTAATCGCTGTGTTTTCTGAATTTATACGGCACTCACTACATCCCACTCATTTAATCAATTACTTGTAGGCATGGATTCTGCAATCTATTTCTTTTAAATTTCCTATTTTCCTTCCAGCATAAAAACCATAGCTATATTTTCCTGCCTTTGGATGCTGGTGAGATTGTTGTTTCCTGATAATAGTCTCTCCTCCTCCTTCTACCCTCCCTAAATAAACTGTGTAGCTAGTCACTCAAGTAACCGTACAGCTCCAGATCTTTTTGGAAAGCAGACGTTTAAATACATTAATATGTTTTCAAAACTATTTTTAATTCATCTGATATTTGATCAACCACAGTTATGCTCTTTTTTCACTTGTCCAACTGTTTTAATTTCCCATTGGAGAGAAGGGGTCCAAGAGTTCTGTACCTAGTTTGTAATCTCTCCAGCCTCCACTCTGGCCTTAATTGTTCAGTTTTCCCCCATCCTTCTTATCTCACCCCACCCTTAAATGCTGGATCCTAAAACCCAAAATAATCCTTCACCATCTGTAAAACAGTTTTAGAATGAAAATTTCTCTCTGGAGCTTTAGTTTATATACTTTCCCAGCACAGCAATGAACACAGAGGAGATCTGTATACCTTATTGTGAACCTGTCTTCAGTTACTATCCCAAGTCACTAACCAATGATCTTTAAAAATATATGGTATCTCTTGTCATTGCCATCCCAAAGGGGCTGTTATAAACTGTATTTGCAAATGTTATCTCCACCCCACAATTCATGGAAATCCTGAGAGTAACTAAGCCCAGAAGTGTTATTAATCTTTGGTCTAGACTTTCTAGTAATGTTCTGACTTAAGGTGCAAAACAGCTGAATACAAAACCTAGCCTATGAAACAACTTTAAAAATCATTCTTGAAACAGATAAGATTGTTCAGAACCATCTGATCTGTACTAAGGAACTCCCAAGATTTCAGAGCTAAAAGGTACTTCGTTGGTCCCTGTTCAACTCCACTTAATTACTGAGGAAGTGGGCAAAGACCTTCTCCACCTCCACGGGTAAGGCGCATAAAAGACCACAGGTGCCAAATGTTCTCTAGATAATTTCCACCAAAATTTCTGACCTCCCAAAGAGGTCAAAGTGGGAGGGAAAAGAATGAAAACCCCAAGTTTTGAGTAGAAGGGCCAATATTCCAGACATCCCTCCAAGGATGAGGCTGCTCTGGGCGACGTTCTGTTCAGGTACTGGGCTGTATGGCCTAAGTCAGAATTCATCCAGACTTAACACAGTGTTACTCAGCACCTCAGAATCACGTGGGGGAGGGGGGAGTTTAATAAAAATGCCGATGCCTGGGTCCTACTTCTAGAAATTCGAATTTAATTGGTCTGGGATGGGCCCCCGGGCATCAGAATTCTTAAAAGTCATCCAGTGATTCCGAAGCACGGCGGCTGAGAGTCTCTGGAACCAGTCCCCTGTCACAATTAACCAGCAATGATTTAGGAATCTCACGGGCCCCGCGGGATGAGGCTAATTACGACAACGTGACAGACAAGCCCTTGGCTCTCCCGCCATCTGCGGAAGCCAGGGTCCGGGGCCTCCAGGCTCCTCCCTCACTCCCCAAAGGAAACCCAGCCGTCCCCGGAGTCACCTCGTGGGCTCGTTGCTCGCGGATCTCGGGCGGTGGGCGAGCAGGGGCCTATTTCCTGTGAGGAGACCGAAGGGGCGCGGGAGGGAGGGGCTGTTGCCCGGGAGACCAGAAATGCACTTCCGGCGAGGATCACGTGACACGCGCGCCGGAAGTCCGCGCACGGCGCCGCTGACGCCACGTCCGCTCCGCGTTCTGCGCCACGTGTGCGTGGGGAAACTGTCGTGAGATGAAGCTCCGCCTTCCGGGGCGGAGCGTAGGGAAACGCTGGAGGAGGGTGATGGGCCAAAGGTCCCGGCGCGACTCCGGCGCCTTGGCGCCGGGTCTCCACCTGTACCTCGGGTGACGGGTCTGGCGCGGCGGGAAGACGAGGGTTGTTTCTGCACCGCCCTCGTCCCTGGGCCAGTTCCTTGACTGTCGACTTTTCACCCTTCTCTCAGCTCTCTTATCTTCCTCTTTTCTTTAGTTAGCCTTTTCTTTCTTTTTTTTTTAAACTGGCAAGGCTAGAGGTCGTGGCCCAGGAGGACACGCCCAGGCTTTGGAGATAGCGTTTAGTTTATTAACCTCGCGAGCCTCGGGTTCTCGCCCGTAAGATGTGAATAATCCCTAGTGCAGTGCCTGGTGCGATATAGCCGACCAAAGTTAGTACCTATTAACATTATTTGTATTGCAGGCATTATCAGCAACACTTGCCCTGTTAGCATCACAGAGGATTCGTTAATAACCAAGCAAAATCCACCGAAGTCTAAGTGGCATATCCTTTCTGGGGTAATAATTTGGCAAACCGCGGCAAGAGCCCTAAAAAGGGCATACTTTTGTCTTAGAATTTTCACTTCTGGGAATTCATTCCAAGGAAAAGCAGACGTTAAACCGGGTGTTCATAGCAGAATTATTTTTAAAAGTGAAAACGAAAAAACAAGTGCTTAATAAGAGCAAGTGGCTAAGTCAATTAGGCTCTACCCGTGGCGTGAATATTACTACCTATTCCTATATTACAGAAGAATCAAACTGTATAGGAAATTAACATATGTACTGGCTGCCTACTATGTGTCAGGTATTATTCGGTATCTGCACTGTCCATTGCAGCCACTAGACGCGTGTGGCTGTTGAGAGCTTGCAGAGTCTGAGCTGAGGTGTGCTGGAAGGGTAGATCACACCGTGGATTTTGAAGACAGTATGAGACAAAGAATATAAAATACCTTATTTTGCCAGTGGTAACATGTTAGGGAAGGACTGTTTAGGTTAAATAAAATGAGATTAAAATTAATTTCACCTTTCTCTTTTTACTTTCTTAATGTGACTGCTAGAACATTTGAAATGACATAGGTCCCACGCATCATTATATATTTCTATTGGACATTGGTATTCTATTTACCAGATATACAGTGGTGAACAAGACCGTTTTTGTCCTCATAAAAGTAACACTCGAGTACAGCATGGACAATGAACAGGTAAATAATGTCATTGTATATCTTGGTTATATGAGGAACATAAAGTGAGGGTAAGGGCCAGAAAAGGTGTATATATTGAGGGTGGTTATTTTAGATGAGAGTCTTCCTCCCCTGTTCAGAAAATGGATGTGGAAAGGATGAGATCTCTATGGATAGAATGGGAAGGGGATGGTAGGAATGTGGTGTCTTCTGGGCAGTCAGCTGTGGATTGAGGCTGATAAATCATTTGGGCCTGGTGGAATCTCTGCCTTAGGGAAGAAACCACATCAGGAGAGGAAGGAAAGAGAGAAGAGGGGTAAGATACCAGGGGGAAAGAGCTCAGGGAGCCCCTGGGAAACAGAACAAAGCAGGCTTGCAGTGGATACGTTTCAGGTAGAGCGGTTACTGGAGTAATAACCAGTCTGTATGCTGTAGTGCTGTGAGTATACTATGGTATTAGATAGCATATTACTTTGCTCTCACAGAGACTCAGAAGGAGAGTGGCTCAAACTGTTGAAAATGTATTTCTATCTCTCTGGGTGTCAAGTGTCCAGAGTAGTAAGGTAGATGTATGGGGCCAGGGACTCAAATTTCACCTATCTCGGAGCTCCACACTCCCCAGTTTGTTGCCGTGGCCCACGTGGTCAAAGACATGGCCAAAGATGATGCACCACTGTACCTTCCAGCCAGTGGCAAGGGGGAGAGGGGAAGCTGGGGCATACCCCTTCCCTCTAAGGCAGGGTTTTCCACCTGGGCAGTATTCATATTCGGGACAGATAATTCTGTGTTCTTTTGGGGGGCTCTCTTGAGCATTGTAGGATTTCAGCAGCATCCTTGGCCCTTACCGACTAGGTTACAGTAGCATCCCCCAGTATGACAACCAAGAATGTCTCCAGAAGTTGCTAAATGTCCCCTGGAGGGCGAAGGCACCATTGGATGAGAACCCTTGCTTTAAGTGCACTACTACCTAGAAGGTACTCACCACACTTCTCAAATCCCACAAATGGCCAGAAATTCATCATTCAGCCATTCTAAGGGCAAAGGAGTCCTGGAATTGTCTGCTGGCCAGGTGCCCAGCTAAAAGTTCGCTAAAGGAGGCAGCAAGATGCTAGCAGATTCTTCGGCCCCCTTGTTGACACAGGGAATGGAAAGCCTGCAGCCGATTGAGGAGGTGGCCCTGTTAATCTTCCAGAATGAATTTTAGTCATTATTCATTTCAATTCACTTGCATAAAAATATTGGTGATGGGAAACACTAACTGCCCAAAAAGTGAGGATCCCATTTGAAAAGGATGGGCATTGCTACTCCAGAGGGCTGACCAGGGAGAGAAACTGGATTCAGAAACGGAAGCGGCAAAATGTTGGATTTTTCTCTTGTGTTGTAGCGCCATCTGGTGGAAATTTATAAATCCTACCGTTCTTCACCCGCTTGCCTGGGATGGGCTTTCCCTCGGGTCAGGTGTAAACCTCAAATTATGAATAACCCTTAAGTGGATTTTAGCAAACCCTTAAGGGTCCTCCTTTTTAAGATGAGGAACTTTTTAAAATAGGGTTCCTCACCTCCGGTACTATTGACGTTTGGGGCCAGATAATTCTTCATTGTGGGCACCGTCCTATGCACCGGAGGAGGTTGAGCAGCCTCCCTGGCCTCTACCCACTGGATGCCAGTAGCACCCCCCCATCCCTCCCCTCTCCGCTGGTGACAACCCCAAATTATCAAATCTCCCTTGGGGGCCAAATCGCTCCCTGCTGAGGGCCATTCCTTTAAACAGAGTGTCTAAGAGTCCACGGACTATTAAGGCCATCTGCCACAGCGCTTCGTGTCTGTGTACCCTGGGAGTGGGAGGGGCATGTCTGGGAGAAACAGAAAGACACTACTGGGCAAAAAGCAGGCTCCAGATGCAGCATGACATGTCCTCTTTGTAATACTCTGGAGAACTCTGTTCCTGCTTGTCCCAGCAGCTGGAGAGGAGATTGACTGAGGGCTGCCCAAAGGCCCAGAAAGCAGATGTAAAATGTCTTTAAATCCCCCGGGGCAAGGGAATCTATAGAGGTCATTGCCTAAAGCACGAAGGCTCACAGAGTAGTCCCAGACTGTGGTGGTGGTGGTGGTAGGGGGTGGGTGGCAAAGTCCTCCCGGGGGATGAACAGATGTGGATGATCCTGCTAGGTGTGGGAAGCCATGGTTCATCTCCTGGCGGGCTTTTTGGATCTCCCCACGCCTGTTACCTCTCTGCTGCCTGAGTGTTGTCGAGAAGCTGGTTAGGAGCCAGTCCCCTTGCCTGGGTCAAGTGAGTGGTGCTAAAGCCCCTGCAAACAGTCCTGAGTTCTTACCCGGGAGCTGCATAAAGGAAGGTCAGTTTTGATGTGAAATATTGGGGTCCAGGAGCGAATGGTCAAGAAAGAATTCTTGGCAAAAAAAGGTGGTTTTATTAAAGCCTGGGGACAGGACCCGTGGGCAGAAGGAGCTGCACCAGGGTTGTGAGGAGTGACTGATTATATACTCTTAAGTTGGGAGGGGGTTAGGGAGAGCATAAGTCTCTAAGGAATTTGGGAGCGAGGTTTTCAGGACCTTGAGGGGCTAGCTGCTATTAAGATAAGGTCATTTATGACTGTGTAGTAAAACCTTAGTCATGAGACCCTTCAGATGTATATCAGTGGGCCACAGGTTTGGAGGATGATTGCTAACACATATCATGGGGGGGGGAGGTGAAAGGGGGGGTGGGTAGAGATAAAGGAAGTTTCCAGACATTGCCACCCCTGGTGAGGGTGAAGGGGGGGGCAAAATCACCCCCATTTGAGAGCCACTGGGGTAGAGAGAAGAGTTGAACTAGGAAGCAGCCTAACAGCCATATTCACGGACCCCCAGGCATCTCAGGAGCTAGAATGGCCCTTCTGAGTTGTCACCAGTTGGGCAGAGATGGGTCGGCCATTATTCTCCCATCTGGAGCAGTCACCGGCCACGGCTCCTAGAAGGGGGCCTGGCATTGGGTTACTTGGCTTCCTGTGGCTGGAGCAACAAGTCCTTTGCTGAAGGGGGAGCGGGGTCATCCCAGTGTTCATGACACGTGTTACTCTACAATTATCAGTTTACTTCTCGACATCTTCCACTCAATGACAAACCTCCTGAGAACTGGGGCCATACCTTATTTGGTTCTGTGTCACCCAAACCTAGCATGGGAATAAATCCTGGTTAAATGAAATAATGAAATGAAATGGGACAATAATTGTGGTTATGTGGATCTTTGCAAACTGAAAAACTACGATGAAAGGATTCATTATGCATTTTCTTGAGATGAGGGGAACTCCAAAAAGATTAACCCATATTTACCTTATGATGTTTAATTAAGTGTACTTTTTTTGAGAAGTAACAAGAGTCAGTATCAGCTGACAATATTAACAGTTCTGAATTAATCTTTAACAGTGTTTTGAATCTTCGGTAGATGAGATTCTTTAATAGTAATTTATAAAGAGGATTAGGGGATTGGTGTGGGATAGAGCCAACTAATTGTGAGATATTACTCAGAATTCAAGTGATGAAAATTTTTGCTTAGGTAGGATTATAAAGCACTGTATTAGGTCTATGTAGAGCTCCGTAAAACAGTACCCTCTTCATCCAGCAGAGGGCACAGCTGTATAGAGTTAGCGATGGAGAAATACTTTAAAAAGTAACGGAGAAGTGCGTTCATTTCACAGCAAATCTTCCACACCCACCTGAGACTCGGGCATGGAGGCGCAGAGCATGTAACTGAATGGCACTATACACCTAAAGTCCAACAATGCGGTGTTTGTAGACTGCATTCCCACCTCCACTCTTTCACATTTTAAAAAATTATATCATCCACCAGCTCAGGATTAAGTTAATCTGTAAATAATACTGTTCATTTCAACTGGCTAAGAGCATTTGAGCCCAGCAACGTGTAAGGGCTTTTTTTAGAGCATAATTTCACTTATGGCATGTCTTCTCACCAGGTACTTTACGGGTTATGACACAGAAGTAAAGCACACCTACATGTACTGTGCAGTATTCTCTTTATAGATTACGGGGGGGGGGGGCGGAAATCAGGTTCATAGTTCCCCACCCCCGGTATTTTCCGATTTTGCTTGGCCTGGATATTGTACACCATGAGCCCATGGGGCAAAATGGACAGAACTGCTCTAGGGGATGAAAGATCTGGCTTTGTCCCTTCCTGGTTTTGTGGCCTGGGTCAAGTGACGACTTGTCAGAGCCTATCTTCATCTGTTACTAGAGGAACAAGAATGCCCACTGGGCCCTCTTCACAGATGGACGATGTGTGCTCACGGTGTCGGAGCCGAGCACAGGCGCTCAGCGCAGGCAGGGGGTCACTGCGCCGTAATACGCAGCCGTCACCGAGTGTCCACCAGATGGCGGCAAAAGTTTCTGGCTTTCTCTGCAAAGCCCTTGAACCAATCTCCGGGTTCTTGGGCCATTTAGAGCAGTGGGAGGAAGCAGGATCCAAGCGCGGGGTTAGGTTGAAGCTAATCCGGGGAGGAAGGTTTTGATCAGTGTTAAGACCACCTGTAAAGCAAGTCGTGCTCAGATACATTTCTCACTTTAGATTGCTAATTCCATTTTAGGGAATTTATCCTTTGTTGGTAATTGAAAACTATAAAAGAACATCATAGCTATATATCTAGACCTATAGAGGTATAGATGTTTATTACAGCATTGTGTTGAAAAACAAAATAAAACTGAGTAAATTTAAAGATCTTGGGGCACCTGGTCGACTCGGTCAGTAGAGGATGCGACTCGATCTTGGGTTGTGAATTCAAGCCCCACGTTGGGCATAGAGTTTACATTTAAAAAAAAAATTAAGATCTAATTGGCTTTATTAAGTGATTCACGAAAGGAACAGTACCCCAGCTAACAAGTACTTGTAGAAAGATACTGGAGGAGTCGTACAGAATGGAAGGTTCCTATAGGAAGGAGAGTGGGGCATAAAGTTATTAGCAAAAGAAAAGAAAGGATTTTTACTTCCTGTTTTGGGGGGAAGGGAACAGGAGTGCTTTTGTCATGCAGATAACCTCACTAGTGCTAATCAGGACATTTCAGACTGACTGTTAAAAGATCTCATTCCTGGGAGAGGTTGAAACTAATTAAGTCTGTGTTTGCTTTTGGTGGGGGGTGGCAAATGACTCCGTTTGGAGCTTCTTGTTTCTTTTCTTTTCTTTTCTTTCTTTCTTTCTTTCTTTCTTTCTTTCCTTCCCTTTTCTTTCTCTCTCTCTTTCTTTCTTTCTTTTCCTTCCTTCCTTCCTTCCTTTCTAAAACACTCATACCTGAAGTATTTTTATTTTATGCACAAAGAGTTAGCATTAGGGTCAGTATCTTGAATATTTGCGGTTGAGGTGGGTATCCTGGATGACCCATTCAAGAAAGTTCACTGAATCCAGTTTACTCATATCCTCAGCATCCTGACCCTGGTGATGCATATTGAGGGCATATTTCCGGATCAGACCAGCCAGTTTGGGTAGAGCCCCGGCCAAGGCCAAATCTCCTTGGATGGCTCCAGTAGAGCTGCTGGTGACCCATCTTGCTGTCTCGGAGGCCACACGGCAAAAGAGCCTCTTGTTTCTTTTAAGATTTTATTTATTTATTTATTTATTTGACAGAGAGAGAGAGAGAGACAGCGAGAGAGGGAACACAAGCAGGGGGAGTGGGAGAGGGAGAAGCAGGCTTCCCGCAGAGCAGGGAGCCCGATGCGGGGCTTGATTCCAGGACCCCGGGATCATGACCTGAGCCGAAGGCAGACGCTTAACGACAGAGCCACCCAGGCGCTCCCCCTCTTCTTTTTTTTTTTAAACAATTGTTTACGGATAATTAGTAAAATTGGAAGCAATTTAGGAACATGGAATGTTAGGCAGCCATCAAAATGAAAATTAGGAATATTATCTAGGTGCATGGAAAGTAAGTCTGGTGAATAAGTAAAATAAAAGCAGAATGAATTATGTGTCTTGTTAATAACTAGGGCGACACTGAGAACCTATGTGGCTGGGAAACAAAAGGAAAGACAGACAGAATAACCCCTGACATGTCAGAGTTACTAGTCTTGCTCTTTCTGTATCTCTCTGTCTCTGTGTCTCTCTCTCCTTCGGGAATCACATTATTGCTGTTATAGTGATATTTGCAGAACACGACACTTCTAAAGAGATTTTCATGCTTTGTTTGAAATACAGTAATGCCTAATGTATCCAGCATGTACCAGAAGAAGTGGCATATTTAAATGACTTTTGAATCTGATTTTTTTTCTGTTACTTTTTTTTAATGGATTAAAAAGTAAAAGATTTTTCTGGAGCGGGGGGCGCCTGGGTGGCTCAGTCGGTTAAGCGGCCGGCTCTTGATTTTGGCTCAGGGTCATGGGATGGAGCCCCGTGTCAGGCTCTGAGCTCAGTGTGGAGTCTTCTTGAAGATTCTCTCACTTCCTCTCTCTCTGCTCCTCACTCCCCCTCTGCCCTCACGTGCTCTCTCCCTCTTTCTAAAATAAATAAATAAATCCTAAAAAAAAAGACTCCCCCCCCCCCCGCCCCGATCTTTACTCATTTAAACACGAAAACAACAACAGCAAAACCATTTTGGCTAGAAGTCTTTCTAAAATGTATTGCATACTTCCTGCCTTCTCCAACAGTTTCCTGAGCATACTTTGTTCTTGTCTTTTTATCTCAGGCTTACCATGATGAATGTCAGTTTCTCTCCCACGCTGGAATACAATGATGTTCTCCCATGCAGTTCAAGTATGGGGTTATTTGCCTCGACACAGCATCTCCTCTGAATTTTGTTTGATTCCTTGATTCTTGGTTTTTTTTCTTAAAGATTTTATTTATTTGAGAGAGAGAGAGAGCATGAGCGGGGGGGCAGAGGACAAGCAGACTCCCCACTGAGCAGGGAGCCCAATGTAGGACTCGATCCTAGGACCCCGGGATCACGACCTGAGCCAAAGGCAGACACTTAACCGACTGAGCCACCCAGGCGCCCCCTCCTTGATTCTTGTTTTTACAGGTTTTCTTGTTTTGTTCTTTGGTGTTTTTCTCTCTTAAAGTCTATCAGGTGTCATTTTCATGGTTGCCAGTGTCCCAGCCTTTGGCAACCTTCCCTTCCTAACCTCTACACAAACTCGCTGTTTTTAATGTGCTTTGCTAGAAAATCACACAGTACAGTTTACTAGAACTATGTGCAGAGCTCCAAATGGCTTTCCTATTTTTGAAGTGTTGGACAATGGAGACATGGCCATATCACTATTTTGGTGTTTTGGCTTATTTCTTAACTCTTGGCTGTTTCCTGGCTATGTCGAGGTCTCTAGGAAATGACCCATGCACCAGGGACAAGCTGCTGCAGGGAAAATAAAATACTGGCTCTCGAAGAAAAAAAAGTACTGGCCCTCAGAAACAAAGCATCACAGTAGTAGATCCAGTCAACACCAACAAATCGATGGAAACTGAAAGCAGAGCCAAGCAATCAATAGTCATCACAAACCCCACACTTGCATCTGTTCTATACTTCTTCCATGTCTCTTCATCCTTCCATTCACAGCCTTCACCCTGGGCCATATTCACCTCCATTTTAGAAAGGAGCAATGGAATGAGAAAAAGCAGAAGTTAGACAGAATAACATAGAGAATAATAATTTATGTGATTCAAGGATCTTTTCCCTAGCCAACCAATAAATAGCATGCATTTTGAACATAAAAGGCATATTTTTAAAAAAGATTATTTATTTGAGAGATAGAAGGAGAGAGAGCACAAGCAGGGGGAGGCACAGAGGGAGAGGAAGAAGCAGACTCCCCGCTGATGAGGGAGCCTGACATGGGACTTGATCCCAGGACACTGGGATCATGACCTGAGCCAAAGGTAGACGCTTAACTGACTGAGCCACCCAGGTGCCCCATAAAAGGCATATTTTTAACACAAAAAGCAGGTTGCCAGGTGCCATGAAGACTCAAAAAAAGTAGGCATTTATGCTCCCTATGCTTTGTTGGTTTGCAAAGAGTTAACTGTAGGAGTGGACCATTTGTGTGATTAAAATTGAATTAAATGTCATTACATCAAATGACACATAACTCTGGGAATATATGAGTCATATGAATTCACATATTTCTGCTTTCCAGGGTCAGTGCTATTTTCTTTTGGTTCTGGAGTCTAAAGTAAGACTCCAATTCAGTGTTAGCTACATTGGATGCGTAGACACTCTTTTGAAGAAAACTCTTTTGAGTTTTGACCACAATTTATTCAACTCCACCCTGCTTTTAAAAGTAGTTATGTACTTCCAAGGCCTGGGAAAACTCATGACACTCCTAAGCCTTCTCTTTATTCCATTTAATTCCATTATTTAATCTATTTTTACACCCAACAAAATTGGCAATAACCACAAAGCAAAATAAGCAAACCCATTCCCTGATCTTCAGAGTAGTGGTTGGAAGAGAACTTGTAATTGAACGTAATTTTTGGTTTCTTTTGCTTAATTCTGATGAAGCTAATGGATTCCATGGATCAGTGTGTATAAGGAGTGACCTACAGTTAGATCAATGTATGAGAAGTGACCATCTTTGAAGAATAGATGCAAATTGCTGGACACATTTTTGTTCAGTGTGATTAGAAATGATCATCAATACCAGAGAAATGATCAGAAGGTGTAGACTGTCCAGGGAGTGAAAGGGAGGATGCTTGGAGTGAATAGCAGTGTTGTATCTCCATTAGACAAGATTTGTTGGTCATTGTATTAGGAAGCATGTTGAGAAAATGGTCTTTTCCATAGTTTGAAGGCTACGTTATGAAAACCTATAGTGTCCTGTTGTTATCTGAATAAATCCCATATTAGAAATGCATTTGTTGCATTTGATGCATCTATTGAATTCTGGATTGTTCCTGATGGTAGGGATAAGGTGAACTTGTAGAAAAATCACCTAATCAAAAATACTGGAATAATCCACAAGAAAGTGTTTAGAGCCCTGAAACCATTCCAAACCACATTTTATCCAATAATTAAAAAAATTTCTTCCATAACAATTTTACAATGTTGTGAACAACTATGAAATAACTAATATCATTTCCATCTTTTTTGTTCATTTTCTACTGGAAATGATGATCGGAAACAAGAGGGCCCAAAAACTAGGAAGTAGAGAATATTTTCCCTTCTGGCTAGGCAACTCTATAAACGTCCACAATTTTGATGATCCCTGAATGTTGATAATAATATATGTACTCAGTGTATTAGGTAACCATTTGGTTTTCTATTAAGCTAAACAAATGCAATCAGTTTAATATACATAATTGATAAGACCCATAGAAATAAAGTACTAGTTGAATAATGTATAGCAGTGGTTCTTAGCTTTGGATTCATACTAGCAGCACTTGGAGAACTTTTAAAAACCCTAAACCCAGGCCACATCCCAGACCAATTAAATTAGAATCTCTTGGGGCTGGAACTCAGACATCAGTATTTTTTTAAGCTCAGTAGGTGATTCTAATATGTAGTTTGGGAAACACTGGTTTATAGAATATCTGTGTTTACTCTTAGGTAAGCTTATGCACATTAAGGATTCTTTCTTTACCAACATTCCCCAGTCTCTTACTAGCCTTTAGGGACTGTTTCTGTTTATTTTGCTTTAAACAAAGGTAAATCAGTCCAAAAGAATAAGTGTATTTGTTTTCATTTCTTCCTCTTTTTCTCTGCTCTTGGTTTTTCTGCTGTATTGATCAATATAGCAAAATAGCATCTGGCGCCAGGTCATCCTAGGTTTGAATACAGGTTGGGCTATTTACTAGTTACCATATTGGCAATCTATTCAATCTCTAAGCTAGTCCCTGCCCTCAGCCCCCCACCATCTACAGCAGTGGTTCTCAACTGGCGGTAATTTTATCCCCCCAGGAGACACTTGGCAACGTTGGAGACATTTTTGATTGTCAGAACTAGGGGGCTGCTCCTGACATCTAGTGGGTAGAGGCCAGTGTAAACGACAGACTTCAGGGCTCAGTATTATCTGGCCCCCAAGGTCACTAGTGCTGAGGTAAAGGAACCCTCATCTGCCGAGTGAGGCTCTGGAGTCCAACTGCCTGTATTCAAATTCTTGTTCCTCCACTGCCTAGCTGTGAAACCTTTAGCACCTTATTATTCCTGCCCAAATCCATCTAAAAATGTAAACATTATCAGCACTCACCTTGGAGTTGACATGAGGTTTAAATGGGCTAATGCAGGTGGAGCATTAACATAGTGCAAAGTAGCTAATTATCCCTGAAATATGTCTCTTTCTATTTTGAGGCATTCATGCCTTCTTGTCAGGGTCTTTGAGATCATTTGCTTGACCCTACTCTTGACAACCTCAGCGTTAATATTTCATACTTTGGTGGTAGGAAGGGAAAAGGGGTTGCAGGGTGGAGCTGCTTCGAACAGGCACCCGCTTTGGACTCCAAGTGGATATTCAGAGGCGACAAGCCTACAGAGGACTGTTACATTCCTTCCCCCTGCCACCTTTCACGTTCCTTTGCCACCTTACCACTAGCTTGACACTTGTGTCGTGGAGTGTCCAAATAAACAAGCTTGTATTGGGTCAAAAAAAAAAAAAAAGTCAAAGGTATTGTTGCAAGTGCTGATTCTAAGAGAAGAGGGTTAATGCCAATGAACACAGTTTAGTAATAAACTTTATAGTTATTATTAATAAGAGGTAGATAGCTAGAGGAGTCAAACTCAGCAAAGAGCTCTGCGACGTAAATAGACTGGGGAATCATTACTACAGAAGAGTCAAAGTTGTAGGTCATAATGAAACTGTGAG
This sequence comes from Leptonychotes weddellii, assembly GCF_054177405.1. Taxonomy (NCBI): domain Eukaryota; kingdom Metazoa; phylum Chordata; class Mammalia; order Carnivora; family Phocidae; genus Leptonychotes; species Leptonychotes weddellii. The sequence continues at coordinate 97,371,076 of NC_138385.1, read as the reverse complement.
GGAGGGTGTAGGGAGGAGAGAGAAGGGGCTCAGGATATAACCCAAGAAATATCTGCTCGACTAATATTTCGTGCGGACCTACTGTGTGTCTGCCAGTTGCCTTTCTTTTCTTTTTTTTTTTAAGATTTTATTTATTTGAGAGAGAGAGAGAGAGAACATGAGTGGGGGGAGCGGGAGAGGGAAAGGGAGATGCACGCTCCCCGTTAGCAGGGAGCCAGATGCGGGTTCCATCCCAGGACCCTGGGATCATGACCTGAGCCGAAGGCAGATGCTTAACCGACTGAGCCACCCAGGTGCCCCTGTATGTTGTTCTTTAAAAATGTTATTTGATATGCATTTTCTGGGTCATCATCCCTCATAATCAACATTTAAATTAGCTTCACAATATTCTTTCAAATGGCTATATAGTAATTTGTTGGACCATTCTTCTATCTGGGGACATTTAGGTTGTTTCCAGATTTTTACCATTACAGACAGATTTCCCTGCATACTGATTTTCTAATGTTTGGATTATTTTCTTAAGCTACTTACAAGATCCATTTTTGAAGTGTTTCTTTATCCGTGAAGAATGTATAAAAGAATATGCAACTGCAAAATCTTGTGTGATGGAGAAAAGATTCTATCATGGATTAATATTTATCCATCAAAAGTTTAAACTGGCATAAAGCTCCCACTAAAGAGAAGGATTCCAACCACGAAGTGAACACGAGTTGGGCCCACCTACTCTATCTTTGAACAGAGATGGAAAGGTCTTCTCTGATTTCTACTTGAATAAAAACAGAACTCCCAGTGCTCACTATTGAGCTGGTACCCTTCAATTTATTATTGTCTGAAAGTAGATTTTTACTGCATAAAAAACAGGAAATAAAAGCAAAAAGAAGGAAGGAAAGTCCTCCTCCCTGGAAATAATCATTGCCTCTTTCTCCAGGGCCCCTGGATGAGCATCTTTGAATCATTCGCAGGTCTGAACCACGTCCAGTTGTTGAGCCTGAGAAAAACCACCTCCCGGCAGTTTCAACAAATGCTGGGGCCCCCTCGAGCTCCGAAACTTCTGGGTTTTCTTCAAGGAAATCCCCTCAGAGAGAAGTAACATTAGTTTCTTTTTTCTTTGGTCTTCCGGTTAGTTTATATGTATTTAAGGGCAAAATTCATCCAAATATGTGGAAGAAAGTTTCAGTGGGCTCTTCTACTTACTTCAGAAAATTGATTTAAAATTGGAGTGATGGGGGCGCCTGGGTGGCTCAGTTGGTTAAGTGTCTGCCTTCGGCTCAGGTCATGATGTCAGGGTCCTGTGATTGAGCCCACGTCGGGCTCCCTGCTCAGCTGGGAGCCTGCTTCTCCCTCTGCCCCTCCCCCTACTTATGCTTGTGTGCATGCTCTCTCTCTCTCTCTCTGGAATAAATAAAATCTTTAAAAAAAAATAAATAAAATTGGAGTGATGGGGTGCCCGGCTGGCTCAGTCCATAGAGCATGTGACTCTTGATCTTGGGATCGTGAGTTTGAGTGCCATGTTGGATGTAGAGATTACTTAAAAATAAAATCTTAAAAAAATAAAATTGGAGTGACACTAATTCCCAATGCATTAATTAGACAGCTTGCGGGGTCCATCTTCTGCTAATTTAAATAATTTCCCTAAGTTCTATTTTGTCACTTTTCTATGCAAAGATGTGCCACCGAACTAATTCGATTGTCACAAAAGGGACTTTGGACTCTAAAAAAAACAGACCTTTAAAAAAAATCTTTGAATTTCAAATTTTGAGTATAGAAATACTTGCACACATTTATTATTCACATTCAAACATGTACTGAGTACTTATTGTGCATAAGGCGAGTTGCTGGGACCATGGTCTCAATTATAAAATTGGGGTGCTAGAGAGAAAGACTCATGTTGAGGCCGAAAAGTTGTATTATGAATGGAAAAGGACCCAATGCATAGGGATTCTCTGAGGATTTTCTAGATGCCAGCTTTATTTCCATTTCCCTTTTTAGAAAGCAGAGGTAAAACCCAAACAGGATGGAGGCAGGGAAGGCCCTGGGGGTGTGTGACCAGCAAAAGAGCAGGTGTGGAGCTGTCCGCTTTGCAGTGCTGGGAAGAGCGTGAAGCCTGTCGGTGGGCCTGGGAAGTGCAGGAGAGAAGCAGATTTATATCACCACGCAATTCTGCCCTGATCCCTACAGGGGGGCACAGGCCCCCAGGGAAATGTGTGCAAAGCTGTCTTCCCCTGAAATCTCTTATGCTTCTTTAGAAAAATACAAATAGCTTGACCCCAAGCCTCAAGATTGTGACTCGGTTGTGGGTGAGGAGCCTGGCAATTATATTTTTACAAAGCTTCCTGGGGCTATGCTCAGGAATAGCCAGTTTTGGGAACGTGTACAATGTACTCACCCCACATATGCCTTATGACCAGGATGCATAGCAGAATCATCTGCGGACGATTAAAAGTGCCGATGCCCAGGTCTCATCCCTAGAGATTCTGATGTCATTGGTCTGTGGTGGGCCTGAGCACTGGGATTTTCCCAAGCTCCCAGCTGATTGTGATGGGCAGCCAAGTTGAGAACCACTGGCTTAAAGGCATTCAATCCTGATGAATCATCCCTCTTGCTGTCAAAGCTCAAAGTGAGGAAATGGTGGCTGTTTGAACTGATTCAGAGAATTCGAGAGAATTGAGAGATCAGAAGGAAGGATTCAGAGCAGACTGTTATAGAGGGAGCAGACAGGCACATCCATATCAATGTGACACCGTCAAGAGCAATTCCTCTCAGAGATGATTGTGCCTTAGCCTTCAAGGCAGGAGGGAGAGCAGCGAACACAACCACTCCTTGAAAGACCTGCTGCTTCTGTAAGGTTCATAAAGTGGCCAGTGCCTTCATTATGGAATGAGGCCTTTGTTTCCAGAGGACAAGAAGTCTCTACACTTCTCCAGGGCCAATAGAACCGTCGGAAGAGCAGCGGCTGGTGATTTCCTCACCCAAAGGCAGGACACCAGTGCCAAGTAGAGGTGGCCACACACAGGTCACAGAAACACTAGGCTGATTGTTTCCACAGACTCCATATTTGTAAGTGTGCACTGCGTTGGGTTTCTTCTCATTTACAAATGGGGCAGCAGAAGGCAGTCCGAGATGAAAAGAATGAGACGGGCCTGTGACCATCTCCAACGGTGGCACCTAGGCAAGAGAACAGAGTCTGGGAGCTGCACAGCATCTGCAGAAGCACTGTCTGATAGAACTTTCTGGGATGATGGAGCTGTTCTATATATGCAGTGTCTAGCACAATAGCTACCAGCCACATGAGCTCTTGAGCACTTAAAATACAGCTAGTGAGAGTAAGGAACTGACATTTTAATTTTATTTAATTTTAATGAAGTCTAATTTAAATTTAAGTAGGAACCTGAGGCTAGTGGCTTCCATATTGGACTGTGCCGCTCTAGAGAACGAGGTGTTTTTTTTAAGAGGGGGGAGGGGCAGAGGGAGAGGGAGAGAGAATCTTAAGCAGGCTTGATGCCCAGCTCAGAGCCTGACATGGGGCTCAGTCTCACAACCCTGACATCATGACCTTAGCCAAAATCAAGAGTTGGAACCTTAACAGACTGAGCCACCCAGGTGCCTCAAGAGAATGAGTTTTGACTCTGTCACTTCCTACCTGCTTAACCTGGGACAAATTTTGAAACCTGTTAAAGCCTTGGTTTCCTCATCTGTATTTCTTGTTTGCTGGTGCCAGAATTCCTCATAGAGACAGAATTCTCTTTGTTTGGAAAAATACCTGATGGCATCATGAAAATAAAGGCCTCAGAGAAGGGTCTGGAAAGGAAATGCAGAATACAGGAAGGCCCAGTCATTTTCTATAAGAATGTGGGAGAAATCAATCATTTATTGTTGGCCCTGTGAGAAGGGGTAAGGGAGAAGCGGAAGGAGGCGCCAGTAAGAAAGATTGGGGCTACATGGAATATTGGAGTGACTGAAAGGACTCCAGGAACAGACAGAGCTAATCTTCCAATTTATTTCTCTTACTGTGCTGTACACCTATTATATCCTTCTAAATCTTTGGTACAATTTGCTCTAAACAGAAATGGGTTGGTTGGATGTGTATGTGTGTGTGTCGATGTGTGCATGTGCGTGAGTGTGTTCATGTGCAAATTAAGTAAAGGAATTGGCCTGGTGTTTACTGTAGAAATGAATGTACAAGGGAAAGATGGAAGGATCAGACAGTTACGAAGCAAAACTCATTCAGCTAAAGCTGGAGCTCAGAGGCACGGAAACCAAGAGAAAGTAAGCTCCTAAGGCTGTGCTAAAAAGGGGCACCTGGGTGGCTCAGTCGGTTAAGCATCTGCCTTCAGCTCAGGTCATGATCCCAGGGTCCTGGGATCAAGTCCCACATCGGGCTCCCTGCTCAGTGGGGAGCCTGCTTCTCCCTCTTCAGCTCCCCCTGCTTGTGTTCCCTCTCTTGCTGTGTCTCTCTGTCAAATAAATTAAAAAAAATAAAAGAAGAAATAAATAAAGGAAGTGCTAAAAATCACGGGGCTAACATCAGATTTTCATGAAACAGAGGTTCACACCAAGCTTATACAGAGCTCAAAAAGAAGGGTCATCCTAGCTAATACTTGTAATATATGTAAATTGGGGATAAGAATATCTACTTGAAGGGTTGTGGTAAAGAATAAATGAGATAATGTATATAAAGTGCTTAGTTCAGTGCGTGGCACACAGTAAGAGCTTAATCAATGATTGTCAAGCTTCAGTTTCATGTTTTTAAAATAAATACACTTTTTCTTTTTAAAGAAAATTAAGAGAGATACTATGTAAAGCTCTTGGTTCATAGCAAGTGTTCCTTAAATGCCACGCTCCTTCCTTTTTCAGAAAGGAAACTTCTTCCGGACCCCGAATTGGTAGCTATAGCATTTTATACTGTAGAACCACACGGGCCCTGGAAACTTCTTGGGAACAAATGGGGTCTCCCCTTCTCTCCCTTCTCTCAGTTACAAATGGCATCCCTCTGAGGAGCAGTCAAGCGGTGCAAGATATCTTGTGGAATTACAGCACTTCTGGGCTGTTGTCTCGTGTCCAGGCACGTCTTTCATTTTCAGCCACAAGCATCTCGGTGTTCTCTCTCTCATAGCTCACACAGTAATTAGTGCCTTCCATCGATGCGCCTAGCTTTCATCTAGTTTTACCCATTTGGGGGTCTGGTTCACTCAATCAGTCGTCCTTGCCTCTTCTAGTGGCCTTCATTTTCTTTTTTTTTTTCTCTTAAGATTTTATTTATTTGAGAGTGAGTGAGAGACAGAGCAAGCAGAGGGGGAGGGGCAAAGGGAGAGGGAGAAGCAGACTCTGCTGAGCAAGGAGCCTGATGTGGGGCTCCATCAGAGGACCCCGCATCATGACCTGAGCCGACTGAGCCACCCAGGCGCCCCTAGTCGCCTTCATTTTCAATTGTTTTTATTCCTCCTGCTTTTCAAATGTCACTAATTGCCTATTCAGTACGTGCTGCCTTTGGCTGAAATATATTATTTGCACCTTAAAAAAAATCTTATTTGTGTCATTTTGGTCCTTGTTGCTAAGTGAGTACTTATAGATCATTCTTTTTTTTTTTTTTTAAAGATTTTACTTATTTATTTGACAGAGAGAGACACAGTGAGAGAGGGAACACAAGCAGGAGGAGCGGGAGAGGGAGAAGCAGGCTCTCCGTGGAGCAGGGAGCCCGATGCAGGACTCGATCCCAGGACCCCGGGACCATGACCCGAGCTGAAGGCAGATGCCCAACGACTGAGCCACGCAGGCGCCCTAGATCATTCTTGTACATAGGAATCAAGCCTCTTCCTGAGAGCAGGCAGGGAAAATTCTGAGAATTCTATAGAACTTTGACTACAGCTTCTGAAAAATTCAGAGAATACAGGTTGCTCTCGTGGTCAGCAGACAGATGGGTGGTTTTCCTCACAGACGATGTGATAACTTAAAGTTTAAGATTCAGATTAAAAGTGTTAACAAAACACAAGTACCACCTCACCTGCAAGTCCACTACCTGACCTCTGGGTGGTGGTGTGTTCAGTCCAAGCCACTCATGGGCCCTTGTGGCCAACCGGAAGCATGCTGATCGAAATAAAGATAAACATGCCTTTTGTCCTTCAAAATAGGTTTCCTATAAGACAGCTGAGTGTAAGTACCATGGCATAAGAGATCACATTTCTCATTTGAATTTTCAGCCAGCGTTTCATCCAGGAGGTGGAGAACTGCAGGGATCCTTGCAGATTCTGGCACTGAGTGTTTCATGATTTAAGGCCTGGGGAATCTTATGTTTTCCAGTATGCTTAGATTTTTAATACCGGGGCTCAGGTGTCCTGAGTAAAGACAATTGCAGCTCCACTTGTGAAAACCCAATAGCAGAATGCTAATCCAGGAAAAGCTGTGTTCCACATTCTGCTATCTCAAGAGAAACCTCATTTTGTACTCATTTCATTTCTGCTGTTCACTCTCCATGGTGAATAATGAACACAGGCATAAACTAGAAAAAGATATTTTCTCTTCCAGGAGATGGAATTGCCTAGAAAACTCTGGAATTAAGAAAAAAAAAAACCCTAAATATAAATCTTGTCAGACTTGATAACTAATGCTTGAAATTTTTATCTACCCTCAGTGGTGAGCGCTACCAAAGACTGCATTAAGGAAAGCATCCCAGTTTGTCTCTGAAGAGGTAGGGTGTTTATCAGTCAGTATTATATATGAAAAGTTCCCCACAGACTTAGCACATCCTGTCAAGCTCTCTTGTTTTACTGTGTTGGTAAATCAGAGCGTGTTTGAAATATAAAGTAATGGTGAGCCCTGATGTGTGGTAAAGGGTTTCCATTAGTGTCAACTTTTTCTTCCAACACCTTTACCTAGAGCTCCCATGAGGAAAATACTAGTGCGCAAAAGGAGCTCATGCTGAGAAATGGCAAATATTGGAAAGGTGCATTGAACATTTATTTTTTTTTTTTTGAGGGGCAAGTTCTTTTTAGGACCTGAGTCACAGTTTTTGAATATCCCTAAGACTGCTATATCAGGTGAGGTACAGCCAGAAGAGAGGCCATGCAAGTTAGTTGAACTCTCAGTGGAATAGTTTGTGAAGTTCTGAATTTTCACAAAAGGTTACCTAATGTTTTCTCACCGTCTCCATGGTGCTGCAAACCGCCGTCATCGTAATATGATGTGAAAACTAAAGTTATGTATTTTAGCAGTTTCCACGATTCAGACACAAATATAGTGAGATTTATTTTAAAAAATTATGCTTGAGTCTGAAAAATTATATTGTAGAAGAAAATACTAATTATGAACGAAAATGTTCAAGCTAAATTGTTACGTGGACAAAGCAAGTTGCCAAAGAGTATCGGCAGGGGATTTCCAGTTTTAGCGATTGTAGAATAGCTTGGATTGGACTAACTCCCCTACATATATAAATTGTAAACCTCTGACAAAATATTAACAAAACAACTATCTGAAGGCACTAGAAAATGACAAGAAGGCTGCAGAAACAGGATTTGACTCTTGAAAGGAGGGAACTACATTGGATAAGATCGAAGTTTCCGTAGCTCTTCCTTGGAAGGCATTCTCCGGTCTATGCTAAAACTCAAACTGAAAGCTGACGTCATATTGGCCAGAGGTGTCAGAAGATTGAATTGGGAGATGCAAGAGTGGCTGGAATTTGGCTGGTAAAACATCTAGAAAGGAGGGAGTCACAAAGATGGCTGCATACAATCTCCCATTGAATCCTATCTATGTATCTCATATATGCATAAAAATCTGGGTATAATCTCCCCTTACATCTTAGGCTGATCCCTGAATTGAACTTGCACCAAGGAGCATCCAAGGATACCAGTGGAAGGCAACAGCTAAAAGGCTGAAATATGTGGGCAGAGATTTAAGCTCCTGCCCGCAACAGGGGAGACAGAGTTTGGAGTTTGAGTCCTACCTAGTTATAGAGGTTTGGCAAGTACTTTTGGATTTCCACTGAAATTCCAGAAAGGCCATGCCTAGGGTGCTAAAACTTTGTCACAAGACTAAGAGATCAATTCTAAGACTAAGGACAAATCAAAATAGATTCCCCCCCAGCAAAGTGTAAAACCAAGCCTCCACAAACTTAAGGTTATCAGTCTGTAATTCAATAACCTGGTAAAACAAAAACCAACAAAGTTTCATAGGCGATAACTGAGTTCAGATTCTTTAAAACATACCCTTCATAATGTCTAATATACAATCAAAATAGCAAGATAGGCAAAACACAGAAATATGTGACCTAAGAGCCCTGGGAATGAGAAATATTTGCACACATGTAAAAGATTCTTTTTGTGGGGCAACTGGGTGGCTCAGTCAGTTAAGCATCTGTCTTTGGCTCAGGTCATGATCCTGGGGTCCTGGGATCAAGCTCTGTGTCAGGCTTCCTGCTCAGTGGGGAGTCTGTTTGTCCCTCTCCCTCTGCGCCCCCTTCCCCCCACCGCCGCTCATGCTCTCTCTCAAATAAATAAATAAAATCTTAAAAAAGAGACTCTTTTTTTGTTTAATCTTCATTTCCTTAAAATTCAACAGACTCTTTAAAGCAAAAACAATATCTTATTTTGGCATTAATAATATGTAACAATGATAAGAAGGGAGAGGGTAATAGAATTATACTGTTACAAGGTTCTTACATGGTATGTGAAGTAGCATAATGTTAAATCTACATAGTTTCTTTTTTTAAGATTTGTTTATTTTAGAGATGGGGAGAGTATGAGCCCGGGGAGGAGCAGAAGGAGAGGGAGAGGCAGACACCGTGCTGAGTGCAGAGCCCGATGCAGGGCTTGATCTCACAACCCATGAGATCACAACCTGAGCCAAAACCAAGAATCAGATGCTTAACCAACTGAGCCACCCAGGTGCCCCAAGTCTACATAGTTTCTGATAAGTTTAGGATACATAGTGTGATGTTTAGACTAACTACTAAAAGCATTACAAAAAGGTATAGATAAAAAGTCAATAGAAGAATTAAAATGGAGTAGTAGAACAATATTTGATTACATAGAAAGCAAGGGAATAGAAACAGAGGGACAATGACAGAAAACAGGACAAATAAAACAAATAGTATTTTAAAATTTACCTAGAAGAATCAAGAAATAGAGAAAGACCAAGAAAATTAAAAAACAGTGTTCTACCTGATATCAAAATGATAAAATTATAGTGCTTAAAATATTGTAATACTAGTGTAGGAAAAGATAGATCAATGGAAATAGGGCCATGAACATAGGAAGATTTGGTATTTAATAAAAATGGTATTTCAACTTGGTGGTGGCAGTGGAGACCCTACAGCTAACAAACTCATTGGTGAAAGGCTGGCCACTTCCCCCAAAGATTGGCAAGAAAGCAAGGATATCTGCTCTCACAACTTCTACTCCATGCTGTATTGTCTTTATCTGCAGATGACATAATTATGTCAAGCTAATCCAATGGGGGAAAGGCTAACCTTTCCAACAAATATTCCTGGGACAAGTGGCTATCCATATGGAAAAAGACTAACCTTAGCCCAAAACTTAGCCTAGGTGAGTCAACCTTCTTCAGGTGAGGGCCACCAGCCGCCCCAGCACTCAGACCTTCAAGAGGATCTGGCGGGTGCCTCAGAGCATCTCCTACCATCCATCCTCTGTGCCACGTGGGTGCCCTTGCATTTCATAATAAGTTCTGGGAATAGCTTCTCTACAAGTCTGCTTGTTCTCTTTTCCTGCCAAAACTTTTCTGAGGAAAGTCAGTAAGTACTGCGACCTTCATCTCTGCAGCTCTTCTCGAGGTCATAACTGTTACTCTCACCAGTTCTCTTCTCTAGTGCCCATCTTAACATTCCACTTAGCCTCAGCTATCAACAGGGGATAGAGTAAACACACTGTGGTAGAGCCATGGGCTGGAATACTACTACATGCATATGGTGGAAAATGGCTAAGCAATAAAAATGAGTTGCATGTTTCTACATGCAACAACGCGAATGAATCTCAAGAAAGCTTTGTTGTCTGATTCCATTTTTACGAAGTTCAAGAACGGGCAATGCTAATCTACAGTGACAGAAATCAGAATAGTGGTTGCCTATGGAGGGTGGGAGTTGATGGAAGGAGCCACAGGAATCCTTCTGGGGGAGATGGAGGTATTGAAAGTCTTGATTTGGGTGGAGGTTACATGGATGTGTACACGCATCAGAATTCATCCAGTTATACGTAAGACACAAGCCAAAATGTCAACCATGTTGGAATCGAGTGATTTTGTTTTATTTGCTATCTCTGTGTTTTCCCCAATGGACACATATATTTTGAATAACTAGAATTTATTTTTAAGAAATAAATTGTTTTGTTCTTTGAGCTGGTGAGTTATTTTTCTTCTTTTTTCTAATTTGGCTATTTACAAGTTGACGTCTGCACAAGGTCACATTTTCCCTGGATGTACTTAATGCTGTAACATTTGTATTAGCATGTTGCTTACAGAGAATTTCAAAATTTTAGCAAATCATAGATTTTGTATGGTTGGAAAGTAACTTGAAAAATCAGCTGGTCCAGAAGATTAATGTCCATAGCACTCAGGAGAGGTGGCAATTTAGGTTTTGTGTGTATGTATGTATGCATTTTTTTTTCTGGTATATCTCTAGGTATAGAGATACTTTCTTAAGCCAGCCTCTTTCAGTGCTTTATTATCTTGATGAATAATTGCTTAGAAGATCCTTTTGAGGCAGGTAAAGCCAGAGAGAATACTATTATATTGGAGACCAGTGAGATGATTGATTTCTAGGATGTTCTACCACCCACCTGATCTTACTGCTCCATCATTGATATTTCTATAGTTTGATTTTTCTATTATCTGTCATGAAATTAAAGAGCTGTTTATGTGTGAAACTCACTTTTCTTTAAGGACAACTTCCTTTTATTATTTAAGAAATTTTTAGCATGAAAGAACCTCAGCTCCATAATGATGCTTTGTCTTTAGTTCAGAGCAAAGTCATTATATGCATCCATGCCTTCTTCTTCTTCTTTTTTTTTTTTTAAAGATTTTATTTATTTATTTGACAGAGAGAGACACAGTGAGAGAGGGAACACAAGTAGGGGGAGTGGGAGAGGGAGAAGCAGGCTTCCCGCGGAGCAGGGAGCCCGATGCGGGGCTTGATCCCAGGACTCTGGGATCATGACCTGAGCCGAAGGCAGACGCTTAACCGACTGAGCCACCCAGGCGCCCCCATGCCTTCTTCTATCTAGTAGACTGTTGTTTACATATTAAGAGAGGAAATACTTTGCCAAGAAACTTGTATAAATATCTTAAATTTGTGTGAGGACCAGGTGTTTACAAATAAGAGAGTCATGGCTTTGTAACTTGTGTGAGTCAATGATTATAGCTTCCTCCCCATCCCTTCCTCCTCTTCTCTCCTTCCTTTCTTCTTTCACCTCCTAATCCCTTTCCTCTCCCCTAATCTATTCCACAAGCCTACCATGTGCTAGCATCTGAGAAGTAATTCCAAAGGAAAGTTGGAGATATTCAGGAATGCTAACTGGGACTCAGAATTTCTTATTATGTCAAATCAGAAGAGAACGAAAAGATGTGTTGGAACCCTCCAATGTGGACTCCATAGGACCAAAAAATTTCTCTTCCAAACCAGAACACTTCTGAGAGGGAAAGGGGTACTATTGCTAACTTAGCTAAACAACAGCCATAAGTGGGACTGTCCCAGGCAATCTAGACTAGAACAAGTTCATCTAAGCTGCTTTTAGCCAACCTGGGAGTGATGGCTATAGCTGCATGCGTATTTGTGCATGGGAGTGGAACGAGGGAACAGTGTCTGAGGACAGGGAGATTCCTGGTAAGGCAGGTTTTGTCTTTATGAGTTTAGGTAAAGAAGAAAAGTAATCTATTCCTGTTGAAGTCCACAGCTGTCATGAATATTGTTACAAATACAGATTTCATTACATTTTTGTGGTTTATGATGCTCTGAATATTGTTGGGAATATGGTGTGGTGGGAAGCTATTTTATTTTGGGGGTGGTCTGTCTTCCTACTGATTTTTTGTGTGTGTGCATTTTGTGTCTGTTTATGAGAGACAATCTTGCCTGTTCGTAAGAAAACTTCCCTTTGATTCAGTTTTTGGCCTGCTCAGCGCTTCCCTCCATTACTGTTCCTCCAGTTGGCTATCTGTTGCTGTTCACGAATCAAAATTGATAGCTATCGACCTACGCTGAAACCATTCTGATTTTATGAGTATTTTTGCACACTAAGTGCTCCTTGCTTATGCCTATAATTGGTAGAGTGGCTGCAGGATCATTTTTTACATTTAATTGGTTGTTCTTGAATTCCTTTTAAGTAGTTTTTTTGTGTGCAAAACAGCTACTGAGTAGTCTGATGAGAACATTAGTTTAAAAGCATAGTCAGTCACATTCCTGGGTCTGCACTGAGAAGGAGGAAGTTTGATAAGGAAAAAATGTATAGACCCTGAAGTGGACTCTCAATATTCAGTCATGTCTGGGAACAAATAAGGGCAATACAAATATGATGACTTTCACTTAATTCAATCACTTGTTACTTTGATTCTATTTAATTTGATCAAAAACCCATGAAAGCAAATCATTTGTAATAAGGGCAACACAACTCCTCCTCTTTTATTTTGATAGATGTTAATTACTGCAGGCAGGAGCTATGGAGTAATTCAATTACTGGCTGTAATAATGTTGTCATTTAATTAATAATGCATGCCTCATATCTGAGTGAGAGAGAAGAGCGTGAAGGTTTTGGAGAATGACGGCAACAACAAAAAAATGTAATTCAGATACATGCGATGAAAAGTGTAAGAGCTATTTTTTTTTAAAGATCTATTTATTTATTTATTTGACAGAGAGAGAGAGCACTAGCAGGGGGAGTGGCAGGCAGAGGCAGAGGGAGAAGCAGGCTCCCCACTGAGCAGGGAGCCCGACACGGTACTCCATCCCAGGACCCCGGGATCATGACCTGAGCTGGAGGCAGACGCTTAACCGACTGAGCCACCCAGGCGCCCTGTCTAAGAACTATTGCCAAGAGTAAAGGCCTGCTATAGCCTACAGGGAATGGGAATGATAGACCACGTCCAAATGCTTGGTGAATAAACTTCCTCCGTGAAAGAAGGTAGGAGGCATTTTGCAACAGCTGTTAATAGCGAGGCTGCCAACCATTAAAAATGGAGATGTAGTAGTAAATAATAATAACAGTACTGATGATAGCAAATGCATATAGTGCTCATTATAAGTCTGGTGATGTCTTAACACTTTATAGATACTCACTACTTTAATCTTTACGACATCCTCCTTCACCTTCCTGTAATGGAAAGGTGTTGTCTTAGCTTAGAAGACTCTGGAGATGAGAATTTAAATGCAAGTAGTCTATTCAGGAGGTTGGGGAAACTCTAGTAATGACTGCGGAAATGAGACAGGAATGGAAAGGCAGGCAATGAGGGATTAACAAGTATGTACCACTAATGGCAACAGGTGAAATTTTGGGAGCAGATGTGAAACTGTATCTGAGTTATTTCACCTAAAGGGCAAGGGAGCTGGGGTATTTTTTTTTAAGATTTTATTTATTTATTTGACAGAGAGAGACACAGTGAGAGAGGGAACACAAGCAGGGGGAGCAGGAGAAGGAGAAGCAGGCTTCCCGCCGAGCAGGGAGCCCGATGCGGGGCTCGATCCCAGGACCCTGGGATCACGACCTGAGCCGAAGGCAGACGCTTAATGACTGAGCCACCCAGGCACCCCAACTGGGGTATTTTTTAAAAAAGATTTTATTTATTTGAGAGAGAGAGCAGGTGAGTGGGGGCAGGGGCAGAGGGAGAGGAACAAGCAGATTCTGCAATGAGCATAGAGCCCAATGAGGGGCTTGATCTCACGACCCCAAGATCATGACCTGAGCTGAAACCAAGAGTTAGCCAACTGAGCCACCCAGGCGCCCTGGAACTGGGGTATTTTTGTATACCAACTCCCATCAGTCATTTGTTGAGAGGTGCTCCCGAGAGGCATTCATTCAGTAGAACTTCTAGCCTGACAACAGGTGGCCAAAGCAACTACAATGTCAGAGGGAGCCTTTGGGCAAGGAGATGCGGGGGATGACCGCAGGAAGTTGAGCTGCAGGCACTCAAGTGGTAAAGGCTAGAGACCCTAACAGCATTTACTACAGTCCTTCACAATGTCTACAATTTTAAAAGCAGGGTATGAAACAAGATGTAGAGAATGACTTCATTTTTGCAATCCCACTCCACATGCATCTGTGCACACACTCACAAATATGTCGACCCTACCACTGGCTTGCTGTGGTTCTCTTCCCTCCAACCCTCTGAGCTCTGGATCCCATGCTCTTATCTTTTTGGGCACTTCACCCTTTTAGCCAATCTCTCTGCTCCCCTTCCCCCTGCCCAACTTCCCTGTCACAGACCTTCTTCTATTGAAATATTTGCATCTGCTATGCATATACTCTACTAGTGCTCATCTTTTCCCTTGGGGGAGATGTCTGTCCTGACCAGAGATTGGAAACACATGGCTAAGCCTGGATTTCAACAGTTTAACTAAGATATGCCTAAGTGTGGTTTTCTTTGTATTTTTTCTGCTTGGGTTTCACTGAGCTTCTGGAATCTGTGGGTTAGTATCTCTCATTGGTTTCCTCAGTATTGGAGACATTCTTTGCCACTTCTGCTTTGCTTTGAACATTGGTTCTGTGTCATTCTCTTTATCTCCTTTCTTTCTAGGAGTCCTTTTATGCTTGCATTAGGCCTATTCTCCATGTCTCACATGGCCGTTATGCTTTTTTTTTTTTTTAAAGATTTTATTTATTTATTTGACACAGAGAGAGAGAGAGAGGAATCACAAGTAGGCAGAGTGGCAGGGAGCAGCAGAAGGAGAAGCAGGCTCCCCGCCGAGCAAGGAGCCCGATGTGGGACTTGATCCCAGGACCCTGGGATCATGACCTGAGCCGAAGGCAGACGCCCAATGACTGAGCCACCCAGGCGCCCCCGTTATGCTCTTTTTTTTTTTTTTGTATTTTCTATCTTTTTTACACTCTGTGCATCAATTTGTATATATCTAGTCATTTGTCTTTCTCTGTTCAACTCTATCTAATCTAATATTAAACCCATTTATTGAATTATTTTTTTAAAGATTTTATTTATTTATTTGAGAGAGAGAGTGAGAGAGAGAGAGAGTGACCAGAAGGCAGGAGAGAGAAGCAGACTCCTGGCTGAGCAGGGAGGCTCACATGGGGCTTGATCCCAGGACCCTGAGATCATGACCTGAGCCGAAGGCAGACATTTAACCATCTGAGCCACCCAGGCGCCCCTGAATTCTTTTTTTTAAAAAACAGATTTTATTTTTAAGTAATCTCTACACCCAATGTGGGCTCGAACTTACAACTCCGAGATCAAGAGTTGCATGCTCCACCGACTGAACCAGCCAGGTGACCCCATTCCCTGCAATTCATTGAATTCTTAAGTGTAGGTATTTTCTTTTTCAGAGGGAGTTCTAGAACTTGTTGGCTTTTCATTATGGATTCCAGGTATCTGCTGAAAATTTTCATCTTTTCCTATATTAAGATTCTATTAATGTTAACTATTTTAAGGTTTTAATATCATGGATCACTTGCAATTCTGTTTAGATTGCTTGCTTTATTTCAGGGACATGGAGGTAGACACTGATGGGACAGTGCCACCACCTGATACCTCCCTGGGACCGGTTCTTATCTCACTCTAGATATCGTGAGCAAAAATTGTAGAGGCTCTGAATGATATTATCCCCTTACAAGGAGGGTTAACTTTTCTTTTGGCAGTCAAGTAAAGTGCCAGCGGCTCACCTTGGTCCTCTTGAGTCTTGGCTTTAAGGTTTTGTGAGGGATGATCTGTTTTGGTCTTCCCTTAATCCTAGAGCATATTTCTATGTCTTGGTGCACGACGCAGGAGTGTGTACCAAGCCCATGGTGTTTCTCAAGGCCCTTCTACCTTGATCTTGGCACCATGTGGCTGCCGTGACCTCTGCCTAATTTGTTAGCCCTGCAGTATCACCCTGTGCATAGAGAGTTTAGGAGGCAGCTGATCACTTGAGGGGAAATTTTATGCAGACTTTGGGGCTCAAAGTCTCTCTGGGACTTTGCTTTTCAAGTTCCATCCACTTTGGCAGCTCCAAACTGTGCCTTCCATCTCCTCAGCTCAGTAACACCATGCTGTCTGCTTGGGCCATGAGTGTGAACTGCTCTCAGAGAAAACCTAGGGTAAAGGTGGAGCTTACTTCTTGCTATTCCTCTTTTCTCAGAGCTTCCAGCCCTGCTTGGTTTGCCTGCATTGATGCTCTGAGGTGCCTTCGAATGGTTGTTTTCTATATCTTGTTCGACATTTATAATTCTTTTCAGCATGAATATTAGTCCGATATTAACTGGTCATCCTTTGGGTGATGCTGAAATGTCATTTCCTCAGAGAGGTGTTCTCTAGCTACCATACCCAAAGTGTCCTCTCCCTTTATCTCTTCTTCATCTGCTTCTTAGTTTTTTTTAATTTTAATTTTTTATTTTTTAAGGAATCTCTACACCCAATGTGGGGCTTGAACGTACAACTCCAAGATCAAGAGTCACATGCTCCACACACTGAGCCAGCCAGGAGCCCCTGCTTCTTAGTTTTTATTACAATATGTACTTTAATTTGTTTATTTACTTTTTTTGTACCTGTTACCCCCTGAATGAATGTGCTGGAAAAATTCTATCCCTGGAGCTCTTACTCATGTGCTATCTCTTAAGTTAATGGGTTGTGGAGGATGGAGGAGGGGCAGCAAAGAAGCTCCCTACTTTGCCAGGGGTGAGCTTGGTGGGAGGGGTTACTAGGACCTCCAGGGAGTGAGCTGTAGGATGCTGGCATGGGTGTCTATGAGCTGATAAACCAGGTCCTGAGGATGTTTCCTAATATGAACATACAATTCATCTGTACTCTTTCCAGGGACATGGAGGTAGACACTGATGGGACAGTCCCACCACCTGATACCTCCCTGGGACCGGTTCTTAGCCACCATTATCCCCACTGCCCAGGGGGCACACAGAGAGACAGGATTTGAATCCAACCCAAATCTGTTTGACCTCAGAACCAATGCTCTTTTTCCCACATCTTCAGATCACACATTTTAGTGTGTATATGTTTCTGATTCTAGGTCTAAGCTGAACTCAGCCATCTGCTTTCGGTGATTTGGATATTAGTTGCCCAGTGGACATCACTGGGAGTCTCCTGTTATGGCGGTGAATTAAATTTGAGGTTCAAAGACCATATTAATAGCCTCTAATTAAAATAGACCATTATCAGGGTGCCTGCGTAGCTCAGTTGGTTAAGCATTGGACTCTTGGTCTCAGCTCAGGTCTTGATCTCAGGGTCGTGAGTTAAAGCCCCATACTGGGCTCCATGCTGGGCATGGAGCCCGCTTAAAAAAAACAGACCATTATAATTAAGTGAAAAAAAGCAAGGGGCTTTCCAGTGTGTACAATACAGATATAAAGAAGGAAGGAAAAAATGGATTTGCTTTTGCTTGGGTGTGCAGAGAAAACCTTTAGATGATACACAGAAACTAGTATCATGGGAAGGGAAATGGGTAGAGAGGGGCATGGTGAGAAGAGATTTTTTGCTGTATGCCCTTTTGTAACTTTGAATTTTGTATCTTGAAAATCTAATATGTATTCAAAAAATTAAATTAAAAATATCCACGTAATACCTATGCTTATATAAATGATTAATATTCTTTGCCTTGGACTATCTGTCTACTGCACCCCTTATAAACCTTCTGTTTCAGGCTCCTCCTGCCAAGAAGCCAGTTTTTGGCATATCATGTGGACATTCTGGACAGATTTTCCATAGGAATACATGGAAATTAGAATTATAATTACATATTTATATTATATTTAGCTACCCAATGGATTAAATAGGGTTTCCGATTGTCTTGATCTTGCATCGTACAGTTTCTATGGGATTACACATCCCAAGTTTCCTAAAATATAGACATATTAAATGAACACAACACAACTTTCATAGGTTGTCATCATTTAGGTAAAATATACCTATGACTAATTAAAAAGGTGTTTTGTTCAGCTTTTTCATCTTCCTGTGGGCACAGCTGTTAACTTTTGGTGTTGAAAAGAGAAAAGTCATGCTTTCATTTTAAAAGAGAAAACTGACTTTCTGGATGATGACAGGAGTGAAGAGTGTTAAGACATAATTCTATAATTCAAGCAGACTCTTAGGAATCAAAGAAATTCTTTGGTGATCCAATTGCCTCCTTAAAAGAGAGGATTTTTTTCTCCCTCTTCTGTTCTCTCTAGGATAACTGGTATTACTCATCTGAATAAAATGTAGCTTTTAAGAGAAAGAAAGCATGCACTATGCCTTTGCACTTAGTGTATTTTTCTCCAGTGGAGTTTCTTTCACTTACTCCATTAGAGCAAAATAAATGATTCTGCTCCTTAGTGTCACATATGCTCATGTCTAAGTGAGGCTTTATGTGTATCTGAAGAATATTTTGGCTTAAAGGCAGCAAATGAAGTCTTCAGCTTCTTTAAATCCTAGGGAGCACCATCTGACTGCCTGTAACACTGAAAACAGTGTGCTGATGACTGGGCAATTCTAGGTCTCAAGAGCCTTGCTAATTGAGGACGTGTCATGCCACCCCCTTCACTTCAGCATTCTGCTCTGCAAATGATCACTGCTCTTTTACATTTGTGCTTTTTCCTTCCAAGCGAATCATGCTTGGTTGCTCTGCTCCACATCAAGGAAGATACAGGGACTCCTTCATGGGATGAAGCACCAAGCACGTGCCTGGTACATGGCAGTCCTCAATACATGGTATTATGATCTAAAAGCAGTAAAAGGAAGATTTGTTTGAGTTCCAGTTCCCCAGAAGCAGACCCTGACAGGAGCACTGGAGAGCAAGGGGTTTCCCAAGGAAGTGGGAAGGGGCTCCCCAGAGGAGGGAAGTGCTCTGGAGAGGAGGGAAGGAAGGAGGATGCAGGACAGGGAACTCTCAGCCTCAGCCTAATCCTTGGGAGCTCTGTGGGATGAATGAGTCTCAGAGACTATACCGCCTCCAGGCCTTAAAGGGAGGGAGCTAGGTCTTCCATACTGCCATATTTCTGGGAAGGAAGTGAATTTCCAGGCACTTCTGCTCTTAGTACAGGAGGATGAAGTGGTTACAGAGGCTGGGGACAGTGCTCTGAGGAAAGTTGTAGTGCCAGCCTTCAGAAGCAAAGCCCATAGAAGCCAGGTGAAGGATGCACAGAACCTACAAAAGAAATCTGAGGTGGTCAGGGCAGGGCACCCAGCATGTCTGCTGCAAGGTCAAGTAGGGCCTGCCTCATGGGTATGCATTTGCACAGGGTCCTACCCTCAGAAGGGCTCCACACCTGGGATTCAGTGCTCTACAGTCACCATCTTGAAATTCTTAATTTTGTCTTCTACTATATGTTTTGTAGGTGAAGTCTGATGGGACAGCAGCGCATGCGCGGCCCCTCCTCCCACCACCTGATACCTCCCTGGGACCGGTTCTTAGCCTGTAGTATAGCTGCTCTGACCCTGGTGCCTGGTGCCCACCTGGCCTCCCCTGCTCCTCCTTGCCCAGCGACCACTGCTGACCTCTGCTTGGACAGCCACTGTTGTGAGGTTACGGGCAGCATGGTGGGAAGGCCAGGGTTCCACAGCTCCAGAGGGACATGTCTCCTGAGGCAAGGCAAATAAAAGCAAAAATAAACTATTGGGAGTACATTAAAAGCAAAACCTTCTGCATGGTGAAGGGAACAGTCAATAAAACTAAGAGGCAACCTACAGAATGGGAGAAGATATTTACAAATGACATATTCAATAAAGGGTTAGTATCCAAAAATATAAAGAACTTACACAACTCAACACCCAAAAACCAAATAATCCAACTAAAGATGCGCAGAAGATATGAACAGACATTTCTCCAAATAAGACATCCAGATGGCCAACAGACATAAGAAAAGATGCTCAACATCACTCATCATCAGGGAAATGCAAATCAAAACCACAGCGAGATATCACCTCACACCTGTCAGAATGGCTAAAATCAACAACACAAGGAACAAGAGGTGTTGGTGAGGATGTGGAAAAAAAGAACCCTCATGCACTATTGGTGGGAATGCAAACTAGTGCAGCCACTCTGGAAAACAGTATGGAGGTTCCTCAAAAGTTAAAAATAGAGCTACCCTATGATCCAGAAATCACACTAGTGGGTATTACCCCCCAGAATACAAAAGCTCTAATTCAAAGAGATACATGCACTCTGATGTTTATAGCTGCATTATTTACAATAGCTAAATTATGGAAACAGCCCAAATGTCCATTGACTGATGGATGGATAAAGAAGATGTGGTATATATACACAATGGAATATTATTCAGCCACAAAAAAGGACAGAATCTTGCCATTTGCAATGACACGGATGGAGCTAGAGAGTATAATGCTAAGTGAAATAAGTCTCCTCCAGGTGTGCCAGTCTACCCCACATTTCCATGTATTTACCAACCTGGAAGCTCTCTGAATCTCACCCTTTTGGGTTTTTATGGAGGCTTTATTACATCATCATGATTGATTAAATCATTGGCCATTGGTGATTGAACACAATCTACAGCCCCTTGCTGGTCTCCTCTCCCTGGAGGTCAGGGGGTGGGACTGAAAGTTCCAACCTAATCACATAGTTGGTCCTCCTGGCAATCAGCCCCCATTTGTAGGTTGAAAGTCACCTTTCCAAACGTCACCTCACTAACATAAACAAAGGACATCTTTGTTGCTCTCATCACTTAGGAAATTCCTAGGGCTTTAGGAGCTCTATGCCAGAAATGGGAAGGAAGACCAAATATATATTTCTTATGATAAATCACAGTATCTCAAAAGGAAAATATTTTCTTAATCTTTTTTTTAGAAGATTTTATTTATTCATTTGAGAGGGAGAGAGAGAGACAGAGACAGAGAGAGCACAAACAGGGGGAGAGGCAGAGGGAGAGAGAGAAGCAGACTCCCTGCTGAGCTGGGAACCTGATGTGGGGCTCGATCTCAGGACCTGGAGATCATGACCTGAGCCGAAGGCAGATGCTTAACCATCTGAGGCACCCAGGTGCCCCAATATTTTCTTAATCTTGACATAAACTCTCCCTTAAAGAATGGCAATGAAGTCAGAAACATTAAAATATCGAGAGATTTGACTTCACTAAAAACACTAAAACACCATACAGGTGGCCAAAAATACCATAAGTTAAAAGACAAATACTAACCCATGGAAAAATATGTAACATATATGACAGAAAAAAAATATGGGGGGGTATTAGCTATCATGTAACAGTCTTACAAATCAATAAAACAAACAACCCAATAGGAAAAATGGGCAAAAGATGGACATAAACAATCAGTTCTTTCTTTTTAAAGATTTATTTATTTATTTGAGAGAGAGAGTGCATACGAGCAGGGGGAAGGGCAGAGGGAGAGAATCTTCAAGCAGACTCCCCACTGAGCATGGAGCCCAATGTGGGGCTCGATTCCACCACCCATGAGATCACGACCTGAGCCGAAACTAAGAGTTGGACACTTAACTGATTGAGCCACCCAGGCGCCCAACAATCAATTAATTCTTTCTTTCTTTCTCTTTCTTTCTTTTTCTTTCTTTCTTTGTTTCTTTCTTTCTTTCTTTCCCTTCTATTTTTTAAAGATTTTATTTATTTATTTGTCAGAGAGAGAGAGACTGAGCAAGCAGGGGGAGGGGCAGGCAGAGGGAGGAGCAGGCTCCCTGCTGAGCAAGGAGCCCAATGCGGGACTCAATCCCAGGACCCTGGGATCATGACCTGAGCCAAAGGCAGACGCTTGACCGACTGAGCCACCCAGGCATCCCCCAACAATCAATTCTTAAAAGCAGTTCAAATGGCCAATGCATGGGTAAATATATGCTCAACTTTGTTAATAATGAAATAATGCAAATTAAAATAACAAGATATAAATTTTGACTTATTGGTTGGTAAAGACCAAAAAGATTGGCAATGCCCAGGATTGTGATATGAGGAAAGTGGTCCTCACACACTAGTGGTAGAAATCTAAATTAATACAAATTTGGGGGTGGACAATTCAGCAACATCCTTCACAGTGACTAATAGGCATATCTTTTGCCCAAGAAATTCCACTTCAAGAAATGTATCCTGACAATGTAATCAAGCAAGTGAGCAAAGATACTGGGAGTCTTATCACAACACTGTAATAGTGAAGAAAAGGAAACCACTCAATGCCCAACACTAGGGGACTGGATTACTAAATGATGATCCATTTGTGCGATGGCGGCTCACTCGACCATTCATAAAGCTGAAATAAGTGTAGAGACATGAAAATATGCTCATGATATATTTGATTTAAAAACTGAGTTTTGGAATATTGAGTATAGTAGGATCCTTGTTTTGTTTAAAAAGATGATCTGAAAATGTTTAGTTAAGAGTAATTTCCTCTAGAGAGTGAATTAGGGAAGACACAATTGTTTCTTTCAAGGCAATGGCAGGCAGTGTTTCAGAACCAGACTTCTGGGGCTGGACCGTGGGGTTCCAATTCCAGCATTGCTATTTACTAGCTTTCTATCGCAAGGCCTGTTTCTTAATCTCTTTCAGCTTCTGTTGCTTCATCTTTTAAATTGGGCACAGACACAGGGTTCTTATGAAGATTCAGACCAGTATGTGTTGGTTCATTTCAGCACAGCGTTAGCAAATGGCCAGGGCTTAGTACATGTTAGTTATCATTATGACATCTTTCTATATGCCTTGAATTTTACAGCAAACATCTATTGCTTTAACAGTGAAAAAACAATACATATACAAGGTGGCCAAAAAGTGGAAACATAGGCATATATGCAAATAAAATGGCTTATTGGTGTTATATCACAATATAACAAACCAGCATCTGTGAGTCCTGGCTTTCTAACTCACCCTGCCTATTTACTCTTTTTTTTTTCTAGTTTTTTTTTTTAATTGAGGTGAAATTCACATAACATAAAATTAACCACCTTAAAGTGAACAATTCGGTGGCATTTAGTACATCCACAATATTATGCAGCCACTACTTGTATTTAGTTCCAAAGTATTTCTTTTTTTAAAAGATTTTATTCTTAGAGAGAGAGAGAGCACACAAACAGGGGAAGCGGCAGGCAGAGGCAGAGGGAGAAGCAGGCTCCCCGCGGAGCAAGAAGCCCAATGCAGGACTCGATCCCAGTACCCCGGGATCATGACCTGAGCCAAAGGCAGACGCTTAACCCACTGAGCCACCCAGGAGCCCTCAAAATATTTCCATCACCCCAGAAGGAAAGTCTGTATGTGTTAAGCAGTCACCCCTCATTCCCTTCTTCCCTGCCCTTAGGAAACACCAGTCTGCTTTTTGTCTTTATGGATTTACCTATTCTGGATATTTTTTATAAGTTGAATCATACAATATGTGTCTGGCTTCTTCCATTAAGCATCACGGTTTCGAGGTCCACCCACGTTGTAGCAGGTGTCAGACCTCCATTCCTTTTTTTTTTTTTTAAAGATTTTTTATTTATTTATTTGAGAGAGAGAGAATGAGAGAGAGAGCATGAGAGGGGTGAGGGTCAGAGGGAGAAGCAGACTCCCTGCTGAGCAGGGAGCCCGATGCGGGACTCGATCCAGGGACTCCAGGATCATGACCTGAACCGAAGGCAGTCGCTTAACCAACTGAGCCACCCAGGCGCCCCCTCCATTCCTTTTTATGGCTGCATAATACTCCATTGTATGGCTATAGTATGCATTTGTTTATTCATGTATTTGTTGATGGACATTTGGGCTCTTTCCACCTTTTGGCTATTGTGAGCTGTGCAACCCGAGCAACTCCATTAGTAGGTATGTATCCAAAAGAATTGAAAGAGGCACTCAATCAAGGTTTTGATTTGCATTTCCCTAATGGCTGATGATGTTGAGCATCTTTTCAGGTCCTTGGTGGCTCCTTGCATATCTCGTTAGGAGAAATGTCTTTTTAAGTCCTTCACTAATTTTTTTTTTCAGTTGGGTTGCCTTTTTGTTGTTGAGTTGTAAGAGTTCTTTATATATTCTGGATGTATATTTGCTTTCAAAAACAGAGTATGACTCATCCTTTGAAGACTCAACTGAGATCCTCCAAGAAACCTAACTTCCCCAACTAGAATTTTATTTCTCCACAATCAGAGAACATGCAGTGAAGACTTTATGTGGCCCACAAAGCCTAAAATATTTACCATCTAGCTTTTCACAGAAGATGTTTGCTGACACCTGGACTATAGATTCCTCGAGGGCAGGGATCGTTCTTGGCAGAGCCTTAAATGCTCCAAATGATGGCCCTTGGTTCCTGAAAAAAATCTGGTGTTTCGCCTTTAATGTAAAGTGAAGTAATATATTTTGGAAAAAATTCTTTCCCAAATGATTGTGACCAAAAGAATTCTGACCTTCGCATTTCTTTATTTGAACACTTTACTTGTCTGCAATATCTGAATACCTTATGTTCCGGTAAAGCAGAATCAACAAAGTGTTCCTAAAATTTTGTTCACCAAATATTGTGGCTGAACTCTTAGGAAATGATTTGAAAAACAATTTACATGCTTCGAAACCCTGACGTCTGAAACAGCATAAGACGGAAAACATCGTTATCATTTTGGTCCGTTGCTGTTCTCATTTGCTGCTGTGGAGACACAAGGATTATTGGCACAAAGTGTCACTCCGTTTATGGCTCCGGAACTAGAGCCAGCAATTACCTCGCGGATAGCAAAGGCCTGCAAATATCTCAGCTCTTACCTGAAGAGGTTTCAGACTGACAGAAGAAACATGCTTAAAAATAACCCATCCAGGGGCGCCTAGGTGGCTCAGTCGTTAAGTGTCTGCCTTTGGCTCAGGTCATGATCTCAGGGTCCTGGGATCGAGCCCCACATCGGGCTCCCTGCTCTGCGGGAAGCCTGCTTCTCCCTCTCCCACTCCCCCTGCTTGTGTTCCCTCTCTCGCTGTGTCTCTCTCTGTCAAATAAATAAAATCTTTAAAAAAAAAAATAAATAACCCATCCATTTTAGAGTTCCCCAAACGTGGACCTGTCCACATCGCGATTTTGTCAGTCCCAGCCTAAGCATTTCTCAGGCCGTGACAATCAGATGGAATTGAGACGCTGATTGCAGCCAGTGGAAGGACATTAAAAGTGGGGACTGCATTAGCCTCTGGTCTTCTGTGTGAATGGCTGAGGTCTAGATTCAATGCTAATTAAAAGCAGACAGGGAGGGGCGCCTGGGTGGCTCAGTTGTTAAGCGTCTGCCTTCGGCTCAGGTCATGATCCCAGGATCCTGGGATCGAGCCCCGCATCAGGTTCCCTGCTTGGTGGGAAGCCTGCTTCTCTCTCTCCCGCTCCCTCTCTCACTGTGTCTCTCTCTGTCAAATAAATAAATAAAATCTTTAAAAAAAAAAAAAAAGCAGACAGGGATCACTGAGGTGAACGCAGCAGGGAAATAGGAGTCTGTCTTTATGGTAGGTCGGCGGTAGGTAGGGCGTATTTGCGGGGGCTGGGTGGGGGGGTGGTGGTGGAATGTGCTAGCAGGGAGCCAGGAAGCAGATATCCTTGATGCAATCAGCAAACTTTTTCTCCAAAGGGCCAGATAAGTAAATATTTCCACTTTCGCAGGCCTGACGGTCTCTGTTGCAACTGTTGAACTCTGCCACTGCCTAGACAAGAGAAAGAAATAGTGTGGCTCTGCTTCCATAAAACTTTATGTACACACAGGGGCTGCGGGCTAGATTTGGCCAATCCAGGTCTACACGGTCAGTCTGCGGTTTGGCTGCTGTGTTTCTTCCTCCTGCTGGCACCGTTTTGAGCATTTCTTTGTTTACAACCCGCCCAAGGAAAGTGACCAGGGAAGGGAGAGAGATGCTGTTCACGCAGAGCCCATTTTCTGTTAAGATTCTGCTAATGCATTTGTCTGGGGACAAAGCTAAAGTCATAGCTAATGTGGGATTGATGATCCATGGAGTTCTGGATACATTTTTGTAGCAGATTTAACTGGAATAATCAAGAATTGACTGTTATTTATAGGCCTAAAGTAAATGGGGAGACAATTTTTCTCAAGACGGTGTGTGTCCCCCACTCTTCTCTGATGATGATTTTCGTTCACATCTTGTTTGTTTTCTCTTAGTAAACTTGATGTCAATGATCTGGGCATAGTTTCCATGTAGATTATTCAGTCATATGCTGGGTTTTCCTTTCCTAACATAAATACTCCCAAGATGGCCTTTAATAACTTCTTTTTTTTTTAAAAAAAAGATTTTATTTATTTGCGAGAAAGAGATCGAGAGAGCACAAGCAGGGTGAGGGCAGAGAGAGAGAAGCAGACCCCCTGCTGAGCAGGGAGCCCGATGTGGGCCTTGATCCGAGGACTCTGAGTTCATGACCTGAGCCAAAGGCAGATGCTTAACTGACTGAGCCACCCAGGTGCCCCAGCCTTTAATAACTTCTGAGAAAACCTTGGAGTAATAGCATGGAATGGTCTTCTGTCATGCATTTTAACACTAACAGATGGGCAAATCTATGCTAAAATGACAGTAGCTGAAACAGTGTTGAGCTAGTATAAGAAAGGACAGACAGATAAATGGGATGGCTTCAAAATGCCCCCCATCTCTACCCTCATATTAGGTACCATTTTGACCTTATTTATTTATTACCTTTTTTTTTTTTGCCCTTATTTAGACACCAGTGTTTACAAAAGAGAAAAGAATATTCACAAATCAGTGGCGGAAAGGGTGGGTTATGTAATAAATGATGACGGAAAAATTGAATTCAGAAAAACAGTTTGGAAAGAAAACAGTTTAGGACTTTGCCTCACACCATACACTAAATAAATTCCACACAATATGAAGGGTTAAGTGTAAGATGTGCAGTATAATAAAATCCAGGAGAAAATATGGTTGACTCTTCAAACGTTCTCTTTGCATATAGCAAAGGGAGGCACTGAAACGGAAATGCTGGTAGATTTATACATTTATGGCAGTCTGTAATCTGCAACCAACTTATAAATTTTAAAATCATTTCTATAATTGAAAACATAAAAAATAAAATTAAAAGATTAACAAATGAGGAAAATGTTTGCCAAGAAGAAGAAGAGTTAATAGGCCCACTATATAAAGAACTGACGCGGGGCGCCTGGGTGGCTCAGTCGTTAAATGACTTCCTTTGGCTCAGGTCATGGTCCCAGGGTCCTGGGATCGAGCCCCGCATCGGGCTCCCTGCTCGGTGGGAGGCCTGCTTCTCCCTCTCCCACTCCCCCTGCTTGTGTTCCCTCTCTCACTGTGTCTCTCTCTCTGTCAAATAAATAAATAAAATCTTAAAAAAAAAAAAGAACTCATGTGACTTTAAAAAACAAACAGTATTTCAGTAACGAACAGGAAAAGGGCACACAACAGAACTGGAAATGGTCAGTGAACAGACAAAGTTGCCCAACTTCACTAGTAATCTGAGAAATGCAGAGTAAAACATGATACTAATTTTCATCCATCAAATCATCAAAAGGTAAGAAATGGTAACAGTCGAAACTGGCTTGGGTACAGTGAGACAGACACTTTGGGCCACTGCCCTTCCGTAAAGCCACTTAGCAGTGTGCGTTCAGAGCCTGATAGTCACATTCCCTGGCCTAGGTGGTCAGCGCTAGCATTTTATTAGAAATCCATCCAAAGGAAATGGTCAGAAATTTGATGAAGATTTTCTGCAATTGCCTAATATATATTTTTTTTAATTGGGGAGAAAAACATGGGTTGACAAACTATGGCCTATGGGCCCACCCCCTGATGCAGCCTGTAAGCTAAGAATGTTATTTTTTTTTAAGATTTTATTTATTTATTTGAGAGAGAGAGAGAGAAAGAGCGAGCAGGGGGAGGGGCAGAGGGAGAAAGAGACTCCCCGCTGAGTGTGGAGCCCCATGTGGGGGCTCGACATGGGGTTCAATCCCATGACCCTGAGATCACGACCTGAGCTGAAATCAAGAGTCAGACGCTTAACCGACTGAGCCACCCAGAGGCCCCAAGAATGGTTTTTTACATTTTTAAATGTTTGAAAAAAATTCAAAGGAAGAATAATATTTCATGACATGTAATAATTATATGGAAGTTTTACTGGAACACAACCACACCCATTCATTGAGACAGTGTCTATGGCTATTGTATACTTTAGCAGCAGACCTGAGTCATTGGACAAAGGCTGAAGGGCCTGCAAAACCTCAAATACTTGCTATCTGGTGCTTTTTGGAAATACTTGCATTTGGCATTTTGCCAAGTGCTGGTATAATAAATAATGGAATGCTCACATGATATAATATTTGTAGCCATTAAAATGATATTTGCAGTTAAGTTTTAGTAACATGAGAAAATACTCATAACATCTTGTTGAGTGAAAAAATCTGGAATAGAAAATCTATTTATACTAGAGTTTCACAAGGAGTATTCTGTTGGCTAATAATAGAATTCATATATTGAGAAATCTGAGTTTAAAAACTTATGCAGGACGTCGCCTGGCTTTTACGATGCTACTTTGCAGAGTGAATCTCTATGAGGGAGAATATGGTAGGCTATGTTCCCCGATTTTTTGTTCATGGATTCCAATGTTTCATGGAACATAATCTTGGAAATGTTGATTTACATATAATGGTTTCCATTATTCTAAAGTATATTTCATGTTCAGATGTGCATGTACACACAAGATAAAAGTGAGTCATAACATTGACTATGTTTATCGGTGATAGGATTATAGATAATTTTGGGGGGTTGTATTTTTATATATTTTCTAGAACAAGCATGCATTGATTAACAGAATATGGACTGATGTCTGTTAAAGGAAGAAGATTCTGGAATCAAAGTAGAACCTTTGAGTAAATTAGGACTATGTAGAATACTGTGTATATGCAGCAAAATTTCAAGTCATTTCCATTTATCCAGTCTGTTTTCTCATGTGCCCTTTTCTTTCTGTGTATTTATGTATGTACATATTTAGGTAGATACCATTTAAAATAAGTGTCTAGATCACTTAGGACAGGTTTCACATTTTAATAGAGAAGCTAATCTTGTTTTTTGCCTCCAAGTAAGTAAGAATCATCATTTCCTCCCTGTCAGTCAAACTGGACCAGTTTCTTTTTTCTTTCTTTCTTCTTCTTCTTCTTCTTCTTTTTTTTTTTTTTTTTGAGTAAACTCTACCCCCATCGTGGGGCTGGCACTCACGACTCCAAGATCAACAGTCACATGCTCCAGTTCCACTGACTAAGCCAGCCTGGTGCCCCCTCCTTTTTTTAAGTAAAAGACTAGTTTTTTATTTTTATTTCTTTTAGAGAGGGAGGGAGGAGCAGAGGGAGAGGGAGAGAATCTTAAGCAGACTCCCCTCCTAGCGCAGAGCCCTATTCGAGGCTCGATCTCACGACCCTGAGATCATGACCTGAGCCCAAATCTGACACTTAACTGACTGAGCCACCCAGGCGCTCCTTATTAGTATTTTTTTTAATAAACTTTTAACTTTGGAATAATTTTATATTTACAGAAAAGTTGCGAAGATAGTGCAGAGAGTTCCTGAACAACCTTCATCAGCTTCCCTTGATGTTGATGCCCTCCGTAACTGCGGTGCATTTGTCCACACTGCAGAATTAATAGTGATATGCTACTATTAACTAAACCCCAGAACTTGGATGGGTTTCCATCAGTCTTTTGCTGATCTCCTTTTTCTGTTCCAGAATCCAATCCAGGAAACCACACTACATTTAGTGAACTGGTTTCTTTTAATTCACTAAAAACTTTTAAGAGTGAGCTCCATCTCAGTTTTGTGATTTATCAAGCCCTAAATATGGGTGAAGTATCTGGCTGTCCCTTATTAAATTCCTTTAAGTGGGCAGGAGGTGTCCAGGAGATCCCCTACTTGGGTTTCCAGACTGCATGGCCTCTGCTCTGGATAAAGAGCTTTCACATTTACAAGGAATTTTTACAAATATCTCCATCTGTCATCCCAGTCATCCCATGGAGGAGGCAAGGCACATGTCAGTATGTTCTTTCCCACTGTACTGGCTGGAGAATGAAACCTGGAGACAGGTACACCTGTGTACTTGCCCAGGCTCTCATGCTCAGAAGGACCCCGTGTTGGTTTAAGGCTCTGGTGCAATCTTTTTGAAATTCTTCAACATCTACGAACAAGGGCCCTGCATTTTCACTGTGCATGGGTCCCTGCAAATTATGAAGCAGGTCTTGCCCAGAAGAGCTTGCCTTGCTCACCCGAGGGCACACGGAATCAGAGCAGTTGAGTAAATTTTTGTGTGTTTCTGTCTTGGAGTTTACTCTTCCTTCTCCTACCCTCCAAGTTCCATCCACCTTGGGACCTATGCCTCGAACGCAGCCTTGTAGTCCATTCCCCGAATTCCCCCAAACTTCACTTTTCTGGCTCTGTATCAAAATGCCTCAGCATTTGTGCATGTAATTTTTGCCTTGGCAACTTTGACTTCTGTTTGAAAAACAAATCAATCTGAAAATTTGCTTACCTGTGGCTTAGACAAACTGTTCTGCTAATTTATGTTCATAATAATTTCCTACTGGTGGCTACGGCCTCAGCAGCTATGCATATCATATTTCATTAAACAGGTTTAAAATAAAATAAAAATGGCTCTATTTTGTTTCCAAGGTTGGTTAATTAGCTCATGCTGTTGTCAGGCCTGAACTGTGAATTATAACTCTTTTCCTGAGGGGAGATACTAATTTTTCTGCACACATGGAAACATTTGCCTGAGCAGTTTGATTTTAAAATCAGGGAGCACTGCTTGGTGGCCAGATAGTCAAAGTAATGCTTAGTGGCCTGGATGGTAGATCCACATTATCCGTGTGGGCTCGAAAGCACTCGATAACATCATTCCATGGCTCTTGAGAGAGGTGAGGACTTCACCCCTGGCTTCGTATCACTGACAGAAATAGTGGTTTTGTCTGGGAGCAAAGGTCTGGATTGACCTATAAAGTTCTGGTTATATGGGCCCTGGTTGTCCAATAGAGTTGTGTCATGGTCATGCTCATGTTTAATTTACAGAAGCAACCACAAGAATTTAGGAAAGAGAGGGAGAGAGGGAGAAGGAGAGATAGTACAAGTTTAAAAATATTTCTGGATGGAAAAATGTATAATAAAAAAACCCAACAGACAAGATAGAGTCAAATATGCACACTATATATGACAGGCAAAAACTTAAAACCTCCAGTTTTCAAAGAACTCCCACAAACTGATGGGAAAAATGACACGATAGAAAAGAACCTTTGGGGACGCCTGGGTGGCTCAGTCGGTTAAGCAGCTGCCTTCGGCCCAGGTCATGATCCCAGGGTCCTGGGATCGAGTCCCACATCGGGCTCCTTGCTCGGCGGGGAACCTGCTTCTCCCTCTCTCTCCCTCTGCTTGTGCTCTCTCTGTCAAATAAATAAAATCTTTAAAAAAAAAAAAAGAAAAAAAAAAGAAAAGAACCTTTGTATTTATATTTATAGAAACTCAAATGCAAGTGATGAATAAACTAACGAAAGGAGGCTTAACCTCATCAGCATTCAGAGGAATGTGGATTTGAAGAACAATTTTCACTTGTCCAGTTGCATAAAAATAAAAGATTGATAACATTCAGTACTGGTGACAATCTGAGAAAACAGACATTTGTGTATTGCTGTGGGAAAGCAGATGTAGAACCTTTATGGAAAGCTATCTTTTTATGTTCGTAAAAATGAAAAAATGGATATGCTTTTGGCCCAGCAATCCCAGCTATGGGGATCCGTCCTATGGGTTAAACACACCGTAACATAAGGTGTAAATATAGGTATATCCAGGCAGCTTTTTCTTGTAGTGATAAAACTGGAAACAACATGAATGTTCCTCAGCAGAAAAATGGCTGAATTAATCATGCAAAATCTTACTTGGAATGATTACTAGAAAAATGAATTATAGCTATATATATTGACTTAGATGCAGGGATACATAATGAAGTAAGGGGGGAAAACAATCTGGAAAAATAGAGTATGATATAAGTTTGGCAAAAAAAAAAAGACCCTTTCTCTCACCTGCATGTGTTTGTATTCCAGCATAATGAGAAATGTAGCAGAATACGCCCTGAATTATTATTATTGGATATCTTGGGGGTTTGATTGGACTAGGGGACAGACAATGTGTGGTAAGGACTTAGCACTATATGTATTATAGTCAACATTTTAAGTGAATAGAGTATGGGGACCCCTGGCTGGCTCAGTTGGTTAAGTGTCTGACTCCTGATTTCAGCTCAGGTCATGATCTCAATCGTGAGATTGAGCCCCGTGTGTGGCTCTGCTTATGATTCTCTCTCTCCCTCTCCTTCTGCCTCTCCCCCCTCCCCTCTAAAATGAATGAATGAATGAATGGAGTATGTCATTGTGTTTCGATTACAAATGTACAAATGCTTATTTATTATAAAGCAATGCAAAATAGCATTACATTTTTCTAAAAAAAGAAAAAAAGATTGTTAATTTTTGAATGTCTACCTGTGTCCTATTTGTGTGTGTGTGTGTGTGTGTACTTATGTGTATCTCTCTCTCTCCCTTACGTATTGGCATAATAAATACATGTAGTTTGGGATCTTGCTTTAGTCACTATTTTTAAGGAGGGGAGGGGCAGAGGGAGAGAGAGAGGATCTTAAGCAGGCTCCATGCCCAGTGCGGAGCCCAACACGGGGCTCGATCTCAGGACCCTGAGACCATGACCTGAACCGAAATCAAGAGGCGGTCGCTTAACTGACTGAGCCACCCAGGTGCTCCAGAATCTTGCTTTAGTCACTTAACTGCATTTCCCATGGCATTTTAAGATCCTCTGTAATATATATATTTTTTAGTATTATAGTTTTTAATGTCTGAATGGTATTTAAGTGAAATATCATGATTTTCTTAACTGTTCCCTTAATGTCAGGTATATGTTATTTGTAGTATTTTGCTATTATGGTTTTTGCTGCATGAATACTTTCATGCTTATTATTTTAATTCTGTTGATTCATTTAAAAAATATGTTCTCTAGTATATGATTACTATTTAAACTATATAGGAATATTCATTGATCTTGTTACACACTGCCTTAGCTATGAAATTTCACATCAGATATTTGAATTGAGATTCACTGTAAATCTTTTCTGTCTGTGGGCAAACCTTCTAAAGGGAGATCTGAAAATAATTTGCAAAGAGTTGCTTTCCTCTGCATTTTACTGATATCCCATCATAAGGGCACACATTACCACTTGCTCATTACAGGTAGAAATTTTAAATATACCAAAATGCCTATAATAGCTGAAAGGATCTCTTAAGAATTTGACAGCAGTATTGAAAATAATAACAGTAATTTGCATTGATCTGATACTCAACTGTGTGACTCCACTTTCTTTTTTAGAATAATGCGTTGACACAGAATTTCTTATGCTGCTTCACTGCCTGCTCTGCACACATTGTTTAAGGAACTCTTTTCACTTGCCGGAGTTACAACAGTTTATTGGTGGAAATCGGAGAGAAGAACTAGGGCTCTCTGTCACCGATATTTCCATACATCAACATTTCCTGTTTTTCTGACATATCCCTCTATCGTAGGTTCTCTTCCGTATTTAGGAGGGGATTTCGCAAGCACCAGTAGGCTTTGAGACACCCCCCACCTTCCTCGCTCTTCTCTATTGACACCCGTGGGATTGAGGATTCAGGTATCTCACTCTGATCTTTTTGTCTCTTATAAATGACTCAACTATACCCATGAGTCAATGGATGTGCATCGCTGGACTGTTTTCTATTACCTTTGGGGCTTGCCAAGTAGGTTTGGACCTTGTCCTTCTTTCTCTCAAGACAGAATTCCTCCTGTGGACATCTAATAACACTAGAGATATTTTCACCTCCTCTTTCTAAGCAATCTCAGCCAGCCCAGGCAAGACACTTTGTATTTTTCTTCAAGATTTTATTTATTTATTTGACAGAGAGAGAGAGAGAGCACAAGCAGGGGGAGCGGCAAGCAGCGGGAGAGGGAGAAGAAGACTCCCCGCTAAGCAGGGAGCCCGATGCAGGACTCGATCCCAGGACCCTGGGATCATGACCTGAGCTGAAGGCAGACACTTAACCAACTGAGCCACCCAGGCGTCCCAAGACACTTTGTATTTTTAAGCTTTGTTGGTCATGAACTAGGAGCTCTAAGTGATCTTCATTTAATTAGGCCTTGTTTTTTAGGATAAAGGGCTCACAGGGCTTCATGTTTTATTACTTCTCAAGCAACATCAAGATATGGTTCATATATTACCTGCCACACTCCCGTCTCCTGTTCTGCTAGAGAACATAAGATACTTGGGGTGGTAAAGACGTCTGTTTCAAACTCAAGCGACAGTTGGTACCATTTGAACTCAACAGAAGTAGAGAAGAAATGGAATGAATGCAAACTACTCACCCCGTTAGAAACTATTTAACTGATGGTCTGCACGCTCAGATGGTACAGATTGCTTCATACGTGATATACCTTAAATTGAAATGCTCCATCCAAGATATTCGCCACTCACTTTCTGCTCATTTCTTTTTCTGGACTCAGAGCAAGTTTCCGTTATATAATCTTGAGTCATCCTCTGCGCTCATCCTCCTCATCAGACAACCTCACTAGTAATTGGCAATGGGACTGGTATTATGCTAAGCAAGGTAAACAGATGTAGCTCCCATCTCTATGACTTACATTCTAAAAATAGCACTTCGCAGGGCTATGGCAGTTGAAGAAAAATAAAAACACACGGAACAATGTCATAACAAAATGTTACACCAGCTGTTCCTCCCGGCCCCCTGTTTTCTTTGTGTGTGCGAGAAGTATAATGACATACAGTAAAATGTTCTAATCTGTAGTGTACAGTTCATTGAGTTTTGACAATACGTACATGTATGGAACCAACACCCTAGCCAAGAGAGGGAATCTTCCATCACTTCAGAAAGTTCCTTTGTACCCCTTCCCTGTTCATTCTCCTTTCCACCAGGCAACCTCTGTTTTGATTTCTATCTCAGTAGATTAGTGTTGCCTGTGTTACAACTTCCTATACTTGGAATCACAGGGTATATGCTCTTTGGCCTCTGCTTGCTTTTGCTCAACTTAATGATTCTAGATTCATTCATGTTGATACATGCATTTGTAGTTCATTCTTCTTATTGTTGAGTTGTATTTCATAGTATAGCTATCCCAAGATTTTTTTTTTCCATTCTCCTATTGATGGGTACCTGGTCTATTTGAAGTTTTGTGCTACTATGAATAAAACTGCAATGAACATTCTTTTTTTTTTTTAAGAGTTATTTATTTATTTATTTATTTGACAGGGAGGCTGGGCAGAGGGAGAGACTCTTTCAAGCAAACTCCCTGCTGAGTGCAGGGCCCAATGTGGGGCTCGATCCCACTACCCATGAGATATGACCTGAGCAGAAACCAAGAGTCAGACGCTCAACTGACGGAGCCACTCAGGCGCACCTGAACATTCTTTTTTTTTTAAAAGATTATATTATTTATTTGACAGAGAGAGAGTGAAAGAGCACAAGCAGGGGGAGCGGCAGAGGGAGAGGGAGAAGCAGGCTCCCCACTGAGCAGGGAGCCCGATGCGGGGCTCGATCCCAGGACCCTGGGATCATGACCTGAGCCGAAGGCAGATGCTTAGCCGACTGAGCCACCCAGGCGCCCTGCCCCTGAACATTCTTGATAGAGTGTTGTTTTTGAGGACATATGCTTTTACTTTCCTTTGTTTAGTCCCTGGGAATGGAACTCCTGGATCATGAGGTAGTTTTATGTTTGACTTTATTAAGAAACTGCCATATGGATATATTGTTTTACATTTGCACTAGCAATGTATGGGAGTTCCCTTTGCTCCGAATTCTTGCCAACATGAGTTTGGTATTGTTAGCTTTTAATTTTTCAATTTAAATTTTTTATTTAAATTTAAAATTGTAATCATTTTAATGAATATGTAGTGGTCTCTAACTGTGGTTCTCATTTGCATTTATGTGGTAATGAACAGTGTTGAGCATCCTTTCATGCTTTCATTGGCCATTCATATATGTTCTTTTTTGACATGTCCAAATCTTTTGCTCAGTTTTTATTCAATTGTTTGTCTTTTTTGTAATTAATGTAGGGGTTCTTTACACATTCTGGATACAAATTAGATAGATGGATAGATAACTTCTCCAAGTCTGTGGCTTGAATTTTCATTTTCTTTTTTTTTTTTTTTTAAGATTTTATTTATTTATTTGAGAGAGAGAGACTGAGAGAGAGAGCACATGAGAGGGGGGAGGGCCGGGGGGAGGGCCAGAGTGAGAAGCAGACTCCCCGCCGAGCAGGGAGCCCGATGCGGGACTCGATCCAGGGACTCCAGGATCATGACCTGAGCCGAAGGCAGTCGCTTAACCAACTGAGCCACCCAGGCGCCCTGAATTTTCATTTTCTTAATGGTGTGTTTGTGTGTGTATGTTTGTGTGTTTTAATAGAAGTGTCTTGTGATAGGGGGGCACCTGGGTGGCTCAGTCGTTGAGCGTCTGCCTTCGGCTCGGGTCATGATCCCA
>NC_138385.1:97256446-97333980 GCF_054177405.1 Leptonychotes weddellii | reverse complement strand
TTGAGGAACCTCCATACAGTTTTCCAGAGTGGCTGCACCAGCTTGCATTCCCACCAACAGTGTAGGAGGGTTCCCCTTTCTCCGCATCCTCGCCAACATCTGTCGTTTCCTGACTTGTTAATTTTAGCCATTCTGGTGGGTATTGAGGAGGGCACGTTCTGCATGGAGCACTGGGTGTTATGCACAAACAATGAATCATGGAACACTTCATCTAAAACTAATGATGTAATGTATGGGGATTAACCTAAGAATAAAAAAAAAAAGAGTTTTGTGCTCTAAAGAGGTCATACTGATTTATAGATATATTAAAAATAAATAAATAATAAAAAGAAAAAAAAAAAGGACAAGGGGCTATGTGCTAAAAAACAAACAACCTCCCCTCAAAACATCAAAAAATTGATATGAGTCACTTTTTTTTTTTTAAAGATTTTATTTATTTACTCGACAGAGAGAGAACGAGAGCAGGAACACAAGCAGGGGGAGTGGGAGAGGGAGAAGCAGGCTTCCGGCTGAGCAGGGAGCCCGATGTGGGACTCGATCCCAGGACCCTGGGATCATGACCTGAGCCGAAGGCAGACGCTTAACGACTGAGCCACCCAGGCGCCCGATATGAGTCACTTTTTGTCAACTCCTTTGATATTGCCTGATGGCCTAATACCAAAGCTCAGTTCAGTAAATCCAAGACTGGAAAGAGCCACAATAAAATGGATAAAGAGCACAATTCTCTGATGATCTGGTTTTTACAAGAATAACACTTATGTACATGCAGTTGAATAGAGTAGACAGCAGAGTGTGCTGGTCATGATCTATAAATATTATTTCTTAAAATTTAGCTTTTGTGGGCGCCTGGGTGGCTCAGTCGGTTAAGCGTCTGCCTTCGGCTCAGGTCATGATCCCAGGGTCCTGGGATCGAGTCCCACATCAGGCTCCCTGCTCTGCGGGGAGCCTGCTTCTCCCTCTCCCACTCCCCCTGCTTGTGTTCCCTCTCTTGCTGTATCTCTCTCTGTTAAATAAATAAATAAAATCTTTAAAAAAAAATTTTTAGCTTTTGTTAAGGGAGTGGTTCCCCTCTTTGGCAAGTGGTCAGCATGCAGAGACTCCATGTTATCGGCGCAGTTGGATGCAGACATTTTGAAATCAGCAGAGACAGCGATAAGGTTGCCTGTTGTGGAACTTGAGTATTTGCCCAGAAAGAAATCCATTCAGATCCTAGTGGTGGGAGGCAGACCCACCCAGGGTCACCTGTGGGCTGGTGAGGCTTTCCTCAGAAAGTTCTTCTGGATTGGCGTCCAACACATGGTTGGTCTGGGAGAGCTTGGATGTTTTATCTTTTCTCAAAGTCCAACTTTTCTCTTTTCCTTCCCCCGTTCACCTACCCAACCTCATCACCACTTCCTTTCCTTGTTTCTCTCTTCCCCCTGCTGGTCCGCCCCTCTCTCCTCTTTGTCTCCCCCAGCCTTGGAGCTTGCTCCCCCATCGGCATGTGGTGCTCCTCGCCTTTCACACAGAAGGGAGGTTAAATGATGGAAGAAGACAAAAGCATATCGAGCAAAGATTAGCTGCCTGGGCAGTGCAGATTAAGCAAATTCATTATAAAGATGAGACTGTTTTCTTTTGTTTCCTGTTGACAGCCTCAGAAAGGCTCACTGTGACGTGCCTAGCATCTGATGCGGCCAAAAACCTCTGCTTTTCTGCCCACAGGCAGTGATTTCTGAGGTTCTCTGTTCCTTTTCTCTTGCAGCTTTCTCTTGAGTAAGCTTGTAGGACAGGCCCAGGACTTACACTGTTCTTAAGGCTGCCTGATGTTTTTCTTCTGGCATTTTCCACAGTCCAGCCACACTCACATGGCAAGGAGCTTTTACATGACTCCGCAGCTGGTAATATCCTTGAAGGAAGAGGCTCAATGTTCTGTCCTCATTAATTGCCACCGATTGAGCTACACCCTGAGGAGACCAGTCTTTCTATGTATCTTTTAGAGTTCTATGAGGATAAAAGAAGTACCTGAAACATTTTTTTAAAAATGTGTTACACAGCCAAGGAGATGTTAAAATAAAGGGAAGTAACACCATGCCATGATTCTTTGTTGGTTATCCTGTGTTGGGATTTATAAATGAAAACAGGCAATGATGCATATTTAATTTCTTCAAAAAGATCAAATATATCAGTGTGGTTGGGGAACAGAGAGGGCCGAGGTTACAGATAGCAAATCATGAGCATGAATTTTCCCTTCTGTATGTGAACTGATAAAGAACTCTCCAGAACTGTTTTGTGTTTGACAGTTGAGCTTTTTCTGCCTCTGTTCAGCCTGAGAAGTATATTTAAGAAAAAGGTAAATGTAAATAAGGAAACACAGGGCCAAATTTTTTGTGAGCAGAGTTATCTCGTTCCTTGGGAGGTTTTCAGGTGCTTGTCCTGATGATCCTGAGAGGAATATATCATAAATAAAATATGAAGAGGAATTTGAAAAAAAAAAAAAAAGACAAGAGGTGGTTTGCTTTATGTAAGGAGAATTGTTTGTGGCCAGTGAACAAGCTCATGCTGTTTAAACCCGGAAGCTAACCGGTTTTTGTTTTTTTTTTAAAAAGATTTTATTTATTTATTTGAGAGAGCGAGAGAGCAAGAGAGAAAAGAGTGAGCATGAGCAGGGGGGAGGGGCAGAGGCAGAGGGAGAGGCAGGCTTCCCGCTGAGCAGGGAGCCAGATGCGGGGCTCGATCCCAGGACCCTGGGACCATAACTGCAGAAGGCAGATGCTTAACCGACTGAGTCACCCAGGCGCCCCCTCTAACTGGTTTTTGTTTTTAACAGCTTCCTTGAGGTAGAGTTTACATACCATGAAAATTTACCCATCTTAAGTGTACAATTTAATGATTTTTAGTATGTTTCGAGAGTTGAGTAACCATCACCACAATCCAGTTTCAGCACACTTGCGTCATCAGCAAACTAGGGCCTGATTTTATCAATCAAATTTTCTTGGAGCACAGCCATGCTCTCCTTCACGTAGAGTCCAGGGCTGCTTTCCCTCTACAACGAAGCTGGGTTCTGTAGTTGCGACAGAATACTCCAGGCCTCCAAAGCCTAAAATATTTACTAACTGGCCTTTTGCTAGAAAGGTTTGCAGACTGGGGCTTTAACGGGAAACCTGAAAACACTGAAAATTGCCCAGTGTGATGAAACGTGCCTTACTTATATAAACCCTGTTTTATTTTTAGACAATCATTCCAAGATTCGCTGGACCAATTTTCACATGCTACAATACCTCTCTTAGCCTCAATTTTCTTCATCTGTAGAAGAGGGGCAATCTCTGTCTCATGGGGCTCTTATACATATGAAATTGAGACGACACATGTAAAATGGATTTAGCATAGAGCCGGGTACACGATAAGGATTCAGTAAATGACTCCCTGAAACCCCAGATGTCGGTGTTTATTTTGTTGCTCAGCCAGAGAGAGGAAGTCGAAGCAGTTTGTAAAATTGACTCTCAGAGGAAAGTGTGGACATTTCAGGGAAAGCAGCAAGCTTCGGAAATACTTTGGGAAAGTATTCTAATCTTTTTTCCCAGGCCTTTGCCGAGGAGGGCAGGGTGGGGACCGTTGCACCAGCGTGTGCCTAGAAATCCTCACCGCTCTGTGTTTAGGACTGGGGTCCTCATTCTCTTCCACTGGGGAAACCCCACATGTGGGCCCACACGGCCAGCTAGGTGTTCTCCAGTTGTCCAGGGCCTGGTTTCTGTAGAATGACACTGGGGCTTGTGATCAAACGGTCAGCCAAAACCGTAAATGAGATCTGGCAATCATCTGGCTGGGCTTTTAAGTTCTGCAAAAATCATGTGGTCCTAGGAGAGAAGAACTACATGAAAAGGATCAAGGTCAAAGGTTTTTGGAGTCAGAGGGAAAATGAATGTATATATCTGATGAGCCAAAGAAATGCAAAATTAAATCAAGTGAGGCAATCACGTTGGTGGGGGTGACAGAGGCTAATCTGGCGTGAAAATATGACTCACGTCAAAAGGATGCTATGTGCCATCCCATTTGAAAGTTTTGAAGCTGCCATTACAAAGAATAAGAAGGGCCCCGGGAAGTTCCATCAGCGTCACGGTCAGACATTCAGTCGTGTTCTGCCCAATCCCCCAAACTAAATGGGAAACCAACCCCCAAATTGTGTGGGATGCCATAATGTGTTCGCAGCCTTTGACCCCGAGAAAACTTAGAATTAAGGACAGACGTGTTTCAGATAATCACAATATGTAACTGAGTCATTGATTTAGATTTGGCTAAGTTGAAATTTTACTAAATTTATAAGCTGAATTAGAATGTTCAAAGTACTTAACTATCATATTTATAAGCTTACTACATTTATAAACATTACTTAAGAACTTGAACGTTTTATTTGTGAAGTCAGACAACTGTAATTTCTTAAAAAAGAAAATGAAATATATTAAATTTGTAAATTTAGTTAAACATGCTTAAAGCATTTAATTAAATCTGAAATGGGACTAACATTATTCAAGGGCCTTTTAAA
Organism: Leptonychotes weddellii; assembly: GCF_054177405.1. Taxonomy (NCBI): domain Eukaryota; kingdom Metazoa; phylum Chordata; class Mammalia; order Carnivora; family Phocidae; genus Leptonychotes; species Leptonychotes weddellii. The sequence goes on along the minus strand of NC_138385.1, from coordinate 97,329,461 downwards.
GGTTATTCCTAAATTTTGGTAGCCTTATCCATAGAATGAAATTTTAAGCTTTTAAAAACTTAAGGAATTTGATTTTTGAATTTGTAATCGTAACAAATTGAATGTGGATTTTTAAAACACATGCACAAAACCCCAAACTACTCTTCTCTGTACAAAAACCACCCTGAAGGATGGATAGACAGACATACACGCATGTGCACACACACACGCAGCCCACAGAAATAGGTGACCGACTGGATGAAAATAGAGAGTATTGTTGGTAGAAAGAGTGAGTTCTCTTCTGTACAGCAGTGTACTGGTGGGAAGGTGGGGAGAATGTGCTCTGCATGTCGTCAGCCTGGGTAAATTAAAGATGGCTGCACCTTCTTTGAAATTCCTTTCAAGAGGTGGGGTTTGTATCTCTTTCTTTGAATCTGGGTGGTGCTGTAATGGCTTGATCAACATTTAGTAAGGCTGAATATGCTTCTTCTCAAGCCCCAGCATCGTCTCCACCCTTGGGTGTGTATCCCAGTGAAACCGCCTCATGTGTGAACGAGGAGACATACTCACGGACGCCCACAGGTACAGACCCAACTGACCAACGGACATTGTTCTCCACAGAAGAACAGATAAATACATTCATGCAATGGAACGCTCTACACAGTGGAAAGGAATAAACTAGAGTTATACATATCCAACCAGTCACAACTTACAGACCTGAAACTAAGGGAAAATAGCCAAATGTGGAACAGGCTCTCTCATTTTTTTTTTTCTTTACTGCCTTCCCAAAGAGCCTTTTTAGACATTTATTCCTAATTCTCTCCCATGAAATTGTAATACGTCAGATCTACTGTGTATCTGCTTATGAATTGTATGTACGTCTGTGCTTTATCCACCAAGTTCTTAAAGTTTTTTTTGGCTCCTCTAAGAACCAATTATCATTCCAATTGAGAATGCATGGTGAAGAGGAATGCATGAAGTATGATACTCTTTAGGCAGCATTTTTTTTTTTTTAAGATTTTATTTATTTATTTGAGAGAGAGAATGAGACAGAGAGAGAGAGCATGAGATGGGGGAGGATCAGAGGGAGAAGCAGACTCCCCGCCGAGCAGGGAGCCCGATGTGGGACTTGATCCCGGGACTCCAGGACCTGAGCCGAAGGCAGTCGCGTAACCAACTGAGCCACCCAGGCGCCCTAGGCAGCATTTTAAAGCATGCACAGCAGTAAGGTTTGCTGATGGCTACATACATATGCGGTAAAGACATAAAGGAATGCTTTGGAACGGTAAATACCAATTCTGGGAGAAGCATAACCTCGCGGGGACAGGGGTGGGAGGAAAATGAAATTGGAGACGGGTGCACAGGGGGGACTTCGGGTGTGTTGACGGGTACCTGGTCTTACTGACATGTCGGGTGGAAACTCCAAGGGGGTAAAGCCGCAGCCCCCATACTCCCTACATACTCGTTTTTACCAGCTTTCTTCTGCCTGAAAATCTCTCCAGAGCTTACATTTAAAACCTCTTGAAAGAAAATACATTTCATGGGCTGCAGTCACCACATCACGTAGTAAATGCAATCAGTAGTCACCGGTGTATTTTTAAAAATGTGACTAGGTATGGCATAACATCAAGTCACACGAAGTTGTAGGTCACAAACAGAAACTACCCTCCCTCCTGCAAAAACCCGAAAGACGTGCATGAACTGTTGCAATCACGGTTGTATGTGGGGAGGGGCAGGAATCGGTTGGCATGTATCATCTTAATGGAAATTTGGGGAAGATAGCAATGTCCATCAGAACAAAGCAAATCCCACAGGTTTGGGGCGTGGAACACACACCATAGAGTTTGTAATTTCTGAATTAGGCTCATGAGGTAGCTTTCATGGAATATGCATCTGTATGTTTAATTTTTCCTTTATTCAGCATGTTGACTATATCACACACGTTGGCTGCTCTCCCCTGGCCTGCGCCGCCTTCACCTCTTAATTATATTATGACTTCATTTGAAGGCGAGCGCCGGGCAGTTCATAAAAACCCCAACATTTCGGCTCGCTTTGTTACATTAGGTATTTTAGGCTTTCGCTCATTAAAATATTTTCTCCACATGTACGCGTACTTATACATTGTTATGTATATATAATAGAAATAGAAATATATGAACACCCATTTCTACAACATTTGTCTTCATAATGAGACCCAGCAAGCATAAACAGTTTTGGTTTGTGCACATTGAGTATATCAGATTTTACATATTTTATTCTATTGTGCGTTAAAGAAATGCATTATAACAGAGCCATGTAATTTCTTTCATAAGTGATGCAGTACTTTAATATGTAACCACATGAGAGGCTCCTTTTCCCAAGCTACTACTGAATGAATGGCCATGACAATTCTTATGAAAGAGAGGAAGTCTGGCTACATGTAGCTATCATAACTTATTTCCAGATGAGTCTTTAGTTATAGTTCCTGTAATTCTACAACGGATAAGGAAGGGAACTAGGGCAGTTTATAAAGGAAACATTTTTCTCTTTTTTTCCGGAAGTATAATTAACATATAGTGTGATATTAGTTTCAGGTGCACAATATAACGATTCAACAATTCTATACATTACCCAGGGCTGATCACAATAAGTATACTCTTGATCCCCTTATAAAGGGAACATTTACCGGTAATGCCCCAAGGGAAGGTGTGCCTTTCTTTGTGCTAGGGATTGAGGTGAGCGTTGCACTCACTCTTCTTCCTTCCCAAGCTTCTGGGTGATGGAGAACATAAAGTACCAAAAGTCAAATGACGTCAGCATTATTAATGGTAGGATAAAAATCTCTTAACTCACAAATATAGAGTTCTCTGGAATGAAACATGCTTTAAGGGAGATGTCAGTGTGGAGCTTCCTGCTTCCTCCTTGAACCTAGATCCCTCTATTCGCCTGTCAAAAGAGTGGAGTCTAAAGGGCAGTCTTTGTGTCCACTTCCCCACATTACTTCAGGGGGTATAAGCCTGCCTCGCTCACAGGGTGGCTGGTGGGACATATTGAGAGAGAAGGAATGGAAAGTTTCCTTTTCACAGGGAAGCTCTGTCCAGGAGGCCCCATCCCATGAAAGTGACACATAAAGGTGGAGGACTTTCTCCTGAAATGCTACCTAAGCACACGATGGGCAAAGACAGAATGTGCCTGACTGGACTATGGCCTTTAAATATGTGTGTTACACATCCCATTCAACTGATCAAGAAAAATAGCACCCTATGAATACCCTAGACTCTAAACAATGAGCTTTCATGCCTTCTGTTGGGAGGAGCTTTTGGAGAGACAGAGATTGGAGGAGTTCCCGCCAACTCTTGGCCATCAGGTGGAGAGGCATGGAAGTGGATTCACTAGCCCCAACCAGAAGGTCATCCATTGGACTGGGGCCTCTGAAGTATGCTGTTCAAGTCAATGTGGCAACAAAAGATAGAAGGTAGCATTTATCGAGTGTCTACTATGTTCCAATAATTCTATACACTTACCTAATTCCACCGTCATACCATGTAATGCTCACGGTAATCAGGTGGAGTTACAGCTCACACTGGGGGCAGGCTCTAAAGTTAGATAGAAAGGCTCTATGGTCCAAATTAGCCATGAAGATCCCTTAGGAAAAGTGCCACACTGGCAAGAGATTTACCATTTCTTAGTAAGCCCGACGTGGCTGCTTTTCTCACCAGCTTTGGATCAGAATTGTGATTTTTGCTTTTCAGCCAAACATGAGGTAAATAAAATAGTTGTCTGTTTAGGGCATACGTTGTATATAAAATATGTATCTTTCGAAACTGCAGAGCTATATGTAGCTAGTGAGATGCATATACTATATGAGGCAGTAAAAATGGGGAGCAAATGAGGGTGCAGCCATCCATGGATGATTCCTACCTCACACTAGTGCTCGATCATGCACTTTCTGAGTGAAAAGGGGAGCAGAATGGTATTTCCTTCTTTTCGTAATTATTTGAGTATATAACACACAATGTTACATTAGTTTCAGGTGTACAACAGAGTGATTCGATAACTATACGTTATGCTGTGCTCACCACAAGTGTCCCTCCCATCTGTCACCACGCAATGCTATTACGGTACCATTGACTATCTTCCTTCTCTTGCGCCTTCTATTCCCGTGACTCATTCATTCTATAGCTGGGAGCCTGTATCTCCCACTCCCCTTCACCCATTTTGCCTAACACCCCACCCCCCCACCGGCAACCATCAGTTCATTCTCTGTATTTATAGGTCATATTCTGCTTTTTGATTTTGTTTGTTTATTCATCTTTTTCTACATAGGAGTGAAATCATGTGGTATTTGTCTTTCCCAATCTGACTTACTTCACTTAGCATAATGCCCTTTAGGTTCATTTATATTGTCTCAAATGGTACAATCTCATCCTTTTTTATGACTATGTCATATTCCATCCTGTACACACCCACACCCACACTCCCCCACACCCACACACACACATACAGAGCACATCTTCCTTAGCATTTGTCTATGGATGGACCTTTAGGTGGCTTTCATATCTTGACTACTGTAAATAATGCTGCAATAAACATAAAAGTGCATAAATCTTTTTGAATTAGTGTTTTTGTTTTCTATGGGTAAATACCCAATAGTGGTATTATTAGATCATATGGTATTTCTATTTTAAATTTTTTGAGGAACCTCCATACTGTTTTCCACAGTGGCTGTACTAATTTATATTCCCATCAACAATATACAAGGGTTTTTTTTTTTCTCTACATCCTCGCCAACACTTGTTATTTCTTGTCTTTTTTATTTTAGCCATTCTAACAGATGTTAGGTGATGTCTCATTGTGGTTTTGATGGGCATTTCCCTGATGCTTAGTGATGCTGAACATCTTTTCATGTGTCACTTGGCCATCTGAATGTCTTCTTTGGAAAAATATCTATTCAGGTCCTCTGCCCATTTAAAAATCATACTATTTTTTTTTTTTTGTATTGAGTTGTATAAGTTCTTTATATATTTTGGATATTAATCCTTTATTAGATATATCATTTGCAAATATCTTCTCTCATTCAGTAGGTTGCCCTTTTCTTTTGTTGATTGTTTCCTTAGCTGTGCAGAAGCTTTTTATTTTAATGTCATTCTAATAGTTTATTTTTGCTTTTGTTTCTTTTGCCTCAGGAGACGTATCAGGAAAATATTGCTAAGGCCGATGTCAGAAAAATTACTGCCTGTGCTCTCTTCTAGCATTTTTATGGTTTCAGGTCTTACATTTAGGCCTTTAATAATTTTGAGTTTATTTTTGTGTATGGTGTTAAAAAAAGCAGTCCAGTTTCATTCTTTTGCATGTAGCTGTCCAGTTTTCCCAGCTTACTGAAGAGACTACCTTTTCCCCATGTATATTCTTGCCTCCTTTGTCATAGGTTCATTAACCATAAACCATATAATTGTGGCTTTATGTCTGGGCTCTATTCTGTTCCATTAATCTATGTGTCTATTTTTGTGCCAGTACCACACTGTTTTGGTTACTACAGCTTTGTAGCATATCTTAAAATTTGGAATTGTGATACTCCCAGGTTTGTTTCTCTTTCCCAAGATTTCTTTGGCTATCTGGGGTCTTTTGTGGTTCCATACAAATTTTAGGATTATTTGTTCTAGTTCTGTGAAAAATGCTTTTGGTATTTTGACAGAGATTGCCTTGAATCTATAGATTGCTTTGGATAAGGCAGACGTTTAACAATACTGATTTTTCCAATCCATTCCTTCTCTCTTAACTTAGGTTTTTTTTGGGTTTTTTGCCAAGATTATATAATTAAATTTATGATTGGACATATGATGTGACTGCATTATATGGCATATTAGTCAGGGTGAGGCTAGGCCATGTTGTGGTAACAAACTGATCCTGCAGTCTCAGAGGCTAAGCCCAAGAAAGGCATATTTCCTACTCATGTGAAGTCTAATAGGAGACCGTGAGTCCTCAAGGCAGCCATCTTCCTTTTGAAGACTCAGCAACTGAGGCTGTTTCCATCCTGTGTCTTTGCCATCTATCTCATCTTGTAGCCTCTGCAATCAAGTCTCTAGAGAAGAGAGCTGAAAGGTCATATACTGGTTCTTAAATGCTTTGGCCCAGAAGTGACAAACATCACAAGCTCACAGTTTACTGGACAGAACTAGGTACATAGACTTATTCAACTTTAAAGGGTCTGGGAGATCTGGGGGTGCACATGGATATGGGGAGAGCAGTAAATGTCTCTGCCACAGATTGTGAATTTAATAAGGAGCAATTCTGTGCATGGCTTTGTTCTAAGCACTTTATGTGCATGATTTAATTTAATCTATGAGACAAGTAGTATTTTTGTCTGTATTTGAAGTTATGAAACAGAAGACTAGAGTCACTAAATGACTAGTCTAAATGTTCCCAGTTAATAAACAACAGAGCCAGGACGTGAACCCACCTTTATGTACATCAGAGCCATTAATCCAGGTACTTGTCATTGAGTCACTCGTCAGCCCTTTCATCAGACTTTAAAACTGTCCGTTGGGCCTATAACTGAATATGCATTGTAGTTTATCCTAAACCAAAGGATTTGATTTGCATTATAATTGAGGCAGGCTACCTGGTCTTGAGAGGTTTTTTCCCCCCAAGTATTTCTTTTGGATGTATATGTAACATATATTCTTCTGCCCTCTCCTTCTTTAAAAAAAAAATGTATCCTCTTCTATTATTTCCTCTTTTCTCCCCTGAAATGTCTTCTTTGCTCCTCTCACACTGGATTCACAACTTTATACTTATATAGGCATTAAAAATCTGTCCGCTTTTACTAGAAAGCTGACAAATATCCCTATGGGCCAGGGCTGGAAGTGGTGCATATCACTTCTACCCACAATCCATAGGCCAGAACTAAGGCATTTGGCCATACCTGGTTGCAAGAGAAGTTGGGAAATGTAGTCTAGCTGTGTGCTCAAGAAGAAGAGGAGATGGGTTTGGTGGACACCTTGACAATCTCTGCCACAACCAATATGAACAGAAAGTTAGCATCTTCATAGAGGGCTCAGTTTATGCCCCTGATTGGGAGCAAGGAGTCAGGACTACATGTCAGGGGCCAGGAGAACCATAATACTGCAGGTCAGCTTAATGTGGAACATGGCCTGAGGCAGGGAACACTAAAACCTTGATACACACAGACTGTTATTCCTTGGCGTTAATCCAGTGGCCTTCTGGGAAGAGAGGGGCTCCTAGAATTATGAGGCAGTGAACAGATGAATTGATCTGGAGCTTTGGGGAACTCCATAATCTTTTTTGAGACCTTATATGAGACTCTGCTACATTTTCTTATTATGCTACGGACATCATCTTGCTATAATGTTCACAGATTATACAATAATTAATAGGCATCAGACGTGTGATATATCGTAACCACAGAAAGGATGATAGCCTGGAGACTCATACGTTCAGTTCCCCACACGGTCCAGAGACTAAGTATAGCTACCAAGACTAAGAGACGCTACCAAGATCTACCACAACTGTTAAGAATGGTGAAGCAGGAGATAAAAGCTCAGATTTCTGATGACTCTGCAGAGCCACCCTCACACGCCTGGACTGTTGAAGTCAGGTTTACTTTATGTGAGTGTAGTTTTCAAGCTGTTAACTGTTACAGCAGTTAACAAACAACCCCCACTTTTAGTGGCTTAGTGTGATGAAAGTTCACTTTCATTCATGTAAATGCCCACCTTAGATGTTTGGGTTGAATGACTCTCCTGGCAGATCCTTTCAACGTGGCAATGAAGGATCTGGTCCTCCATCTATGACTGCCCTATTTTCTAGCTCTTAGAGCCCGCTCCATTCAGATGGGGAGTGGAGGATCCCCTGTGGGAGGGTTTCATAACCCATGCCTGGATGTGGCACATATCACTTCTGCTCATTGCTCATTGGTGAACCTCAGTCACATGGATGTGGTCAACTATAAGGAGTCTGGGAAGTGTAGTTTAACTGTGTATGCCCAAGAGGAAAGGAAATATGGTTTGGCAAACAACGAGCTAGTTTCTGCCATGGTGAGAGAGAAATGATCTAATTTGTTTAAATCATTGCTATCTCTAGCCTCTGCCCCCCAGTTGAAATTACGTCAATTTTAGTATTTTTTTTAAATGTTTTATTTATTTATTCATGAGAGTCAGAGAGAGAGAGAGAGAGAGAGAGAGGCAGAGGCAGAGGCAGAGGCAGAGGGAGAAGCAGGCTCCCTACCTAGCAGGGAGCCCGATGCGGGACTCAATCCCAGGACCCTGGGATCATGCCCTGAGCCGAAGGCAGACGCTTAACTATCTGAGCCACCCAGGCGCCCCTACGTCAATTTTAGTATTGAACTGGTATGTCTTATGTACCAGTATAATAAAATTGCCAAGAAATATACAAACAAGGCTAAATTATATAAACAAAGATATCTAATCTATATAAAATTCAACATACTACATGTTTATGTATACAGATGGGTCTATAAATGGGAAGGTAATAATCCAAGAGGACCCATAGCAAATTTTTAAATGTGCTACTTATAGGAAGTGGTTTGAGATGGACTTTTATTTTATTTTTATTTATTTATTTATTTTATTTTTATTTTTTTTAAGATTATTTATTCATTTGAGAGAGAGAGAGAGAGCATGAGCAGGGAGAGAGGCAGAGGGAGAGGGAGAAGCAGGCTCCCCGCCGAGCCAGGAGCCCGATGTGGGGCTCGATCCCAGGACCCCAGGATCATGACCTGAGCCGAAGGCAGACGCTTAACCATCTGAGCCACCCAGGCGCCCCTGGACTTTTATTTTTAACCTATGTGCTTCTATACTGATTTTTTTTAACAAAAGGAATGGATTTGTGTCTATATTAAATAAATTTGAAATAAAAAAGAGCTCATATACAGCCTTGGTTAAGGCCTCTTTTAAATAACCCATGTAATTCTGAACTCCAAAACTCATGAAGTTGGAGAACCTCACAGAGTTCCCACACAGCCCAGAAAATGCCTCATTGTAGAAAAATAAGAATGGCAGTGACACTGAGGGACTCAGGGAAGATAAAGGGAAATAAGAAAGTGGACATTAGACAAATGAATGTTTCTGTATATCTGGTGAAGATGGATCAAAGGGAAACATGGTTTAAAGTGCAAGATTAAGGATTTGGGGTAGTCATCGGCAAGATCTCTTTCCACGTTTTTGCCTGTTAAAAATTGGGCTGGGTTATAATGGGAAGGCGTGGAATTTCATTTCCCAAGGGCTGGTGTGATGACAGAAGGGCCTTTATTGTTATATTCCTCAAGTTGGATAGAACTTCATCACCTTTGACTCCCATGGGCATGGTTACTTGAGGTAAAACGCTTGAGGTAAAGACTATTGATGTCTCCTATTTATCTTGTAGCTTTTGTCTTTGCTGGCGCCAGTGAGGAGAGAACTAGCTAGTGAGTGTTTCTGGAGAGCCAGAGTGAGTGCCAGTTGGGGGGGGGGGTGGCGCTGTGCCCAGGACGGGGTGTTGGGCTGAGGCAGCACAAAGTTGTCATCCCATTAAGCAGGGTTAAGATGGAGATTTTCACCACTGATTACACCTTGTTCTGCATTCTTTTCTGTTCACATTTTTTTTCTTGCTTCTTAATTTTTTTTCAACTTTCTTAGGAAAAATATTTTGCTTATTAAGGATGGTATGAATAAATGTTTAATCATCATCCCCTTATTATACTGCACATAATGCTGGTCTAGCATTTTCTAACTTGATAAATGTGTTACATTTACTTGTAAATTAAGGATATTCGTATTACAGATGGGTGTGCCATGACAGGAATAAAATCTATGCTTAATACCATAAAGTCTTACAGGATACTCACGATGAGCCTACCTCCCCCCGGCTTTTTTTGAGGTATTCTCAGTTTACAGATGTAGTGTTCACAATTTTGTAGCACTGAAGGGCAAAAATAGACCAGGATAAATGAGCAAACTGATGTTAACTCATTTGCTGGCGGCCGCTCAATCTTTTTCTTCTTCCAACACCTTGAGACACCCTCCCCCCAGCTTGGGGGTGAGGGGGAATCAGCCTGAGGGATCAGACGGCAACAGGAATTTTCAGACTCCTTAATAACACCCTGGTTCATGTCAGGAAGTCTTATGTTTTGATAAAATTTAGGAGAAAAGTTTGGAATTCAATAATTTTCTCTTTACAGGCTCTCCATTTTCGTTTTTATCTCTGATCTGCTTAAGCAGTACACTCCTCCAACAATTTATCGCCTTTTAAGGCCATGAATTCAGAGGGCTGACAGTAAATCTGGACAAGCTCTAATATGCCCTGTGCCAACTGTAATTTAGCTGGTCCTTTGAGAGCACAAGTTTTTATTACCATAAATCTTCTGCTTCCAGGCGTCTCCCTGCTGACAACGTTGTCCAATTTTGAATCTCGACATCTTCATTTCAAAAGCCCGCAAATAAAACTGCAAAGGTCAGGTTTCATTGTAATTGTGGGCGATGGTGAAAAAAAGACCACAGTCCTCAGGACTGAGCTGCCACCACGGCTTGCTTTGGTGAGCACAGGGCTTGGGCAGAATGTCACCGTGTAATTCAGGTGAATGATTACACCTGGCACTTGGATCATCAGGAAATATTTGGTCATATTTCAGTGTCTGACTTTGTCACCACACAAGGAGAGAAAGATTATACAGAGGACTCTGATTTAGCATACATGAACACCGCATACTTCCTACATTTTGGAATGTCCTTTTCTCCTCCTTTATGTAACTGATGGCTCCCAACTTTCAGATCTTATCTCAAGCAACACAACTAACTGTACATTGCTGACCTTTCGGTGCCTTGCGTTTACCTGCAAAACAGGGATAACGATGGCTTCTACATCAAAGAGTCATTGGCAAGATATTAAATGAGTGAGTGCGAGCCACATACTTAAAGGGGTGCCCGGCATGAAGTAAATACTCAACCACGGTGAGCTATTATTATGATCTCTATCACTGTGATGGTCAAAGCTGTCTGAGCAAGACAGTCTGTGATTCCTTTGTATTTTCTTGCTTCATTCCCGCAGTAGCCCTATGAGGTCGGCGTGACTGTCATTTCTGTTCTATGGTGGAGGAAACTGAAGTTAGAATGGTAACTTGTTCAAGGTCACAGACCAAGTCAATGATGCATCCAGAATTTGTATCCAAGCACTCAGACTCCAGAGCCCATGCTCATTAGCAAAGCCATGGTGACAAAGCTAAGAAGCAGATACTGTCACTGCCCGGTCCATATCCCATCGCTCTTACTCTTTCATGCACACTGGCCCGACTTCAAATGCTCCGCATCTACATTTTGTTGCTCGAGGACTCTCTCTGGCCTCCAAATCCCACTTTACCACTCAGGTGGAAGACAGAAGTAAGGGAATCGACATCCCTGGAGCAGCCCTCAATTAATGATTGCTGTGGGTCTGTGGATAAATACCCCAGCTTCCTTGCCCCTGTGTGGGATAGCTCTGAGACGTGTCCTGCCCTGGCTCCTGGTTCCGGTTGCCCACCATAGCAGCTGACTGCATCCTTCTGCTCTCTCACTTCTTCTTCTTCTTCTTTTTTTTTTTTTTAAAAAGATTTATTTATTTATTTGAGAGAGAGAGGTGGGGAGAGAGAGAGAGAGAGAGAAAGAGGAGCAGAGGGAGAGGGAGAGAGAAACTCAAGCAGACTCCGTGCTGAGCATGGAGCCCGATAGGGGACTCGATCCCACGACCCTGAAATCATGACTTGGGCTGAAACCAAGAGTCGGGTGCTTAAGTGACTGCACCACTCATGTGCCTCCCTGACTCATTTCTTCATCTCCTGTTTTTGTTTCCTCCACGTCCCGATAACTTACACTTGAACCTGGAGGAACCCAACTAAGATAATTTCTTATGACACTAGGATTCCGGGATTCTAAAGATGCTGAAAGTGGAAAAGGGCAAGGGAGCGGCTGGACTCAGACAAAAGGACGAGGGTGTACCACAAAGCAATGTGTCCTGTGAGTACACAGCAAGGTTTCTCACGCTTGGCACTATTGACGTTTGGGGCCGGATGTATTTTAGGGGGCTGTCCTGTGCATTGTAGGAAGTTAAGCAGCATTTCTAACCTCTACCCAATAGAAGCCAGTAGCATCCCCACCCATCACTCATTATGACAACCCAAAATGTCTCCAGATATTGCAAATGTCCCCTTTTGGGGGGGGTGCAAAGTCAATCCCAGTTGAGAAACACTGAGTTAGAGAAATGAGACTAATTTTTTGTGTTTGATTGACATACTGACTCAGCAGGTATGAACTAATTCGAGAGGCTTATAATGATATTAACATTACTGAGTGCCCACGTGCAAGACAGTGTGCATGCTGCTCTACATACATGTCTCATTTTGTCCTCACAGCATTTTATTTTTTTTATTTTTTATTTTTTTAAAGATTTTATTTATTTGAGAGAGAGAGCGAGCTCACGTACAGGGGTGGGGGGGAGAAGGAGAAGCAGATTCCCCACTGAGCAGGGAGCCCGATGCGGGGCTTGATCCCAGGATCCTGGGATCATGACCTGAATCGAAGGCAGACGCTTAACCGACTGAGTCACCCAGGCGCCCCCATCACTGCATTTTATTACCTCCATATCATACACAAGGAAAACAAGGCTCAAGGAGAGTGAATGATTTGTCATAAAACAAGTAAAAGAAGCACACAGAGTTGAAACCCAGGTCTGTCAGGCTGCAAGTTTGTGCCCCTTCAACTAAGATGCATTTGTTTATTCATTAATGGATCAGTGTACGCACTATTTATTGAGCATCTGCTGGGCGTCAGGGATGGAGCATTAACAGCAACTGCTATAACCCTAATGCTTAGCTTGGTACCTGGCACAGAGTTGTAGCTCAAGATTTATTTCTTACCCCAAAATAAGCAAAATCAAACTATATGAAATTTGGGGGGTTAATATGAAAAATTAATCACTTTTTGAGAACCATTTCATTAGCAAATATTTTTAAATTTCAAAAACCTCACAAATCAACTCTTGCAACACAACCTATTCAAAATTTGAAAAGTACATATTTTGGAAAATTCCTATTTTCCCTTATCTCTTAGATTTGAAAAATAAAAGACTTCACTCTGTAAACCATATGTGATTATGATTTTAGTGGCTGTAATGATTTTTTGTGGGGACTCATGGGTACATGAGTTCTCATGTTTTCAGAACACTATTTCCTTTCTGTTTGACTTAGACAATTAAGCAAGAGGATCTTAGTTGCTTATCAGATCATAGTTTCACATGACTAGAAATTAGAAAGTAGTTTCCAAGGTAACAGAAAACCAAGATGTTTTGCCCTCCAGTGTATCAGAAGTATAAAATGGGATTCTCCCTGTCTTAGTTTTTGCTTAGGTCTCAAAGGCTTGTAATATGAAATAAAAAATGTTAAGTACTCTCACATTCCAATGTTCCAACAGGAGGTGCTGGATTAACACACACACACAGAATTTTGGACCCTTAGCTCAGTACCAAGTTTGTGAGAGGACTGATGCTTGAGAGGTCAGGCGTGCGGTGCACGGGAGAGAGAGAAAGAGAGGGAGAGAGAGAGAGTGAGAGAGAAATTCCTTGGATTCTGTAGTTGTGTGACATTTCCTCTTTCTTGATCCCATGATGTTCCTCTTTCTTGATCCCATAATAGAGGTGAAGGTGGATACTTACCCTCACTTCAAGTCAGTGAGGGGGCTTCATGGGCACCTCTTAGAGAGAGCTTGTGCACATGTCCTCTTTATACAATGTAGGTGGTTTCCATGTCTTGGCTATTGTGAATAATGCTGCAGTGAACATGGGGATGTAGATATTTGAGACTGTGATTTCATTTCCTTTAGATATATACCCAGAAGTGGGATTGCTAGATTGTAGAGTAATTGTATTTTTAAAGTTTTGAGGAACTTCCGTATTATTTTCCACAGCGGCTGCACCAATTTGCATTCTCACCAATAGTGCAAAGGAGTTCCCTTTTCTCCATATCCTCGCCAACACTTGTTGTGTCTTTTCTTTTTGAGAATAATCATTCTAATAGGGGTGAGGTGGTATCTCATTGTGTTTTTTTTTTTAAGATTTTATTTATTTGAGAGAGAGAGAGAGAGAGCAAGCAGGAGGGAGACGGAGAGAGAATCTGAAGCAGACTCTGCATTGAGCACAGAGCCTGACGTGGGGCTCAAGCCTAGGATCGTGAGATCTTGACCTGAGCCGAAACTGAGTCTGACGCTTAACCGACTGAGGCACCCAGGTGCCCCTATTTCATTGTGGTTTTGATTTGCATTTCTCTGATGCTTGGTGATGTTGAGCATCTTTTTATATGCCTGTTGGTCATTTGTATGTCTGTCTTTTTTTTTAAATTTAAATTCAATCAATTAACATAATGTATTATTAGTTTCAGAGGTAGAGGTCAGTGATTCATCAGTCTTATATAACACCCAGTGTTGATTATATCATGTGTCCTCCTTAATGCCCATCACCCAGTTACCCCATACTGACTCCAGCAACCCTCAGTTTGTTTCCCATGATTAAGTGTCTCTTACGGTTTGTCTCCCTCTCTGATTTCATCTTGTTTTATTTTTCCCTCTCTTCCCCTATGATCCTGTTTTGTTTCTTAAATTCTACAAATGAGTGAGATCATATGATGTCTTTCTCTGATTATGTATGTCTTCTTTGTAAAAATGTCTATTCAAGTCCCCTGACCATTTTTGTTTTTAGTTGATTTATTTATTTATTTTTGCTATTGAGTTGTATGGGTTCCTTATATCTTTTGGATATTCACCCTTTATCAGATAGATGATTTGCAAATACTTTCTCCCATTAGGTTGTCTTTTCATTTTGTTAACTGTTTACTTTGCTGTGCAAGAGCTTTTTAGTTTGATATAGGCCCACTTTAACTTTTGTTGCCTGTGCTTCAGCTGTTATATCTGAAAGAATCATGGCTAAGAGCAATGTCAAGGAGCTTCTTCCTCATTTTTTGTTTTCTAGGAGTTTTATGGCGTCAGGACTTATATTTAAGTGTTTAATCCATTTCGAGTTAGTGTTTTTGAGTGGTGTAAGGTAGGGGTCTAATTTCATTCTATTGCATGTGAATATCCGGTTTCCCCAACACCATTTATCCTTTCCCTCATTGTGTATTCTTGGCCTCCGTGTCAAATATTATTTGACCATATATGCATGGGTTTTCTTCTGGGCCCTTGATTCTGTTCCATTGGTCTGTGTGTCTGTTTTTATGCCAATACCATACTGTTTTGCTTACTATAACTTTGTAATAAAGTGTGAAATCAGAAAGTGTGATGCCTCCAGCTTTGTTCTTCTTTCTCAGAATTGCTTGGGCTGTTTGAAGTCTTTTGTGGTTCCATACAAATTTTAGGATCACTTTTTCTATTTTTGTGAAAAAAGGCATTGGAATTTTGACAGGGATTATAATGAATCTGTAGGTGGCTTTGGGTAGTATGGACATTTTAACAACATTAATTCTTCTGATCCATGGACATGAAGTATCTTTCCATTGATGTATGTTTTCTTCAATGTCTTATAATTTTCAGTGTAGTACTTTCACCTCCTTGGTATATATATTCCTAAGTATTTTATTCTTTTTGGTGCTAGTGCAAATGGGACTGTTTTATTTATTTTTCAGGTAGTTCATTGTTAGTGTATAGCTATACACTGATTTTTGTATGTTGATTTTGTATCCTCCAACTTTACTAAATTCATTTATTAGTTGTAACAGTTTTTCAGTAGAATCTTTAGGGTTTTATGCATATAAGATCATATCATCTGCAGAGATGATTTTGTTTTCTCCTTTCTGATTTGGAGCCTTTTTTTTTTTTTGTCTTGTCTAGGTGCTCTGCCTAGGACTTCCAGCCCAATGTTGAGGAAGAGTAGTGAGAGTGGGCATTCTTGCCTTGTTCCTGATCTTAGCACAGAAGCTTTCAACCTTTCCTCAATAAGTATGATACTAGCTGTGGGTCTGTCATATATGGCCTTTATTACGTTGAGGTACAGCCCTTCTATACCCAGTTTGTTGAGTTTTTATCATGAAAGGATGCTGAATTTTGTCAAATGCTTTTTCTGCATCTATCGAGACCAGCATCTATATTCCTTTTTTTCCAGTTTCATTGAGATAGCACTGACATATAATATTGTATAAGTGTAAGGCTTACAACATAGTGATTTTATATATGTATAGACTGCAAAATGATTACCACGTTAAGGTTAGTTAACACATTCATCATCTCACATAGTTATTATTCTTTTGTGTCTGTGGTGAAAACTTTTAAAAATCTACTCTCTTAGCAACTTTCAAACATACAATACAGTATTGTTGACCATAGTCACCATGCTTTACTTATTATGGAATGTATTCATCTCATTAAGTGAAGTTTGTGCCCTTTGACTACCTTTACTCATTTCCCCCATCCCCCGTTTCCCACTCCTGGCAACCACTAATCTGTTCTCTGTTTCTCTGAGTTCGAGTTTTCTTAGATTCCACACAGAAGTGAGACCATGTTGTCGCAAGTGGCATCTACTTTTTTAACAGGCTCCCACGTGATGCCAATGCTCCTGGTGTGGGGACCACACTTGAAGTCATAAGATTTCGAGCTATCTGCCAAACATCATGAATGCGCACATTTTTTGAGAGTTTCCATCAGTCTCAAGCAGCCTGTGACACGAAAAACATCAAGAGCCACTGCCTTAAAGAAATTAAGGTATAAACAGCTGAGTTAAGAAGCCTTTATGAGATTTGAAAACACACATTTGAAAAGAGGCTAATATACACTCATGGTGGAGGCCCATGGGAGGCTCTTAATTTGTGGGAAGGAATAAGGCTGTACTCTTTAATGTTCTCTTTCTCTTGAGGGTGGGGAGAAGGGAGCGGGGAGAGGTTTTCTTTATTTCTATGGCCCGTATGAAGCTCAGTGCCTCTGTGTTGCTGCTTGGGCCCTCTGGCATGTTCTGGTTCTTCTGCTGCTCCCCCGCCATTTTCAGAGAGCAGGATAAGGAGACAGAAATTAAACAAAACACAAAACCTTCTGGGACGTAATGACCACCAGAGTTTGCTTTAAAATGCAGATCCCCAGGCCTCAAGCTAGAGCCTAGGAATCTGCATATGTAAAAAAAATACCTCACAGGACTTGGACGTGGCCCTCCCCAACCATGTTGTGAGAAACCCTGACCTATTATTTTCCAAGTGTTATGCTGGCTTGAAGAAAACAAATTGAATCTCTAGGCATATCACAAATCTAATCTCTCGGCTACCTGTGGTTATGAAAGCTAGGCATCTCTCTTTTCTTATTACACTTCTAGCTAGGGTCATTTCCTCCTAAGATTCTAACTCCCCTGTGCCCTGAGGTTAAGTCGGAGCATTTCTCCTTATTTGGCTTCCTAATTGCAGGGAAGAGCTACTCTGCCATGTTTTGCAACCTCTACGCTGTACCCCTGAGGTGCGCCATCTCAGTGGTGGACCTAGTACCTTCTCTTTGCAACATGCTTTGTAGAGTCAGTAAACTTTACAAAGTGCTTCATGAGCTATTTGGACCTGAGGCATTGCATAAAGAGATTATGCAAACAGAATGGCATCCACATTGTAGGCAGGTGGTGAGACATTTTCTCTCCTCCCCTCCTACCTGCCCCAGCCCTGGGAAGAATTTGAGCGCAGATCTGCTGGGAAGCCTTCGCAGAGAAAGGCTGGGCTGTTAGAAGAGTAAAGTTGGTAACATAAACTGGTAACAGCTGCAGGCTGGAGGAAGCATCATGGGATGAGATAGCTTGAGACGCCGGATGTTAATGCTTGGAGTAGGAAAATCCATCAGCTGAGGATATAGTATTACCATTTACTGAGCATCTACTATAGGTCAGGCACTGAACTAGGCATCTGTCTATATACCTTTTCTTATTCCATATTCATCACAATGCTGTGAGGAAAGGCGTTTTTAATCTCTATACCACAAAAAGGGAAACTGAGGCTCAGGGAAATGTGGTGAATTTGTTCCCTATAATACAATTACTAAGTTGAAAATCTTGGATTCAAAATCATGTTTCTTAAACCACAACCATCTTCTCACCATCATCCCGCTCTGCATCCATTCATATATCTGGGAGGTAAAGGGACAGAGGGAGATGACAAGAGACACGTAAAACTGATGTGGCATCCCACACAAATCCCTTTCTGGCTTATCTTTATGCCAAGTTTCTGCTATTACGCAGGCACTACCTCTTTTATGTTGTACAGGAAAAATATTTTCATTTCTGCCGAAGCAAAAAATATAATTTTGAAAGTAAGTAGATGAGGATAATATTTTGAAAATTATAACTCAATATATTTTTTATTTCTTTGTAGGTATTGCTCTCCTTCTGCTATCTTATGAGTCATAAGGTTTATGGCCAGGGAAAGAATGGGAGGAATCAAAGATCATACACAAGAAAGGAGGAAATAAAGGAGAGGTGTTTCTATTCCACTGGGACCGGAAGTTCTTTTGGCTCTGAGAAAAAGACCCAAGGAAAGAGAAAGAAATTTAAGAGATCAGATACCAGTGTCCTTACTTCTTCCCATGCTAATGGCTGCATCTCAAGAGGGGAAGGTGCATCAATAAAACATTCCACATAGTTTGATGGGTGATGCCTAAAAGAGGGGGGCTCATGTCCTACCCTCTTATATAAGACTGGGAAGAAAGCTCACAAGGCCCTCTGCCGGCACACAATACCCCCGGAATATTCCAGAAGATAACCTAGGTTTTATTGTGTTCATCTATTTGAAATATGCCATAGACTTCTGATCTAATCACTTTAGACAGCTTTTAACTTAGTTTTGTTAGTACAAGGGGTCCTCTTTACCAACTGGATTTTGGAAACACGTACGTGATTTCTTTTTTCACTCTTTTTGTTTTAGTAGCATAACACAAGGAGTCAAATTTCATAAAAGGCCAGAAAAATGTGACATCTCCTGTGGATGTTGAAACTTGTGAGTCCTTACCTGCCAAAAGGTAGAATTGCCCCTCACTGCCTGCTCCCATTCCTGACAATACAGCATGGATATGAGTCATGGCATTAACACTTTGTATTCCTAGTAATGACACCCAAATAGAGGTAGGCAGAGATGGCAGTGCCTCCTGGGGATTAAGGGCTTCTTCATTCATGCACATGGGATGACCTTACTCTAAGGAAATGGTGCAAAATATTGCAATTGTTGCATGTATTGAAAGTAGATGATGACTCAAGTATGTTTGAAGCTGCCTGATTTTATTATGGTGGTTCCTTGATGTCATCACTATGTCCTGGCTATCAGCTTCGATGCTTGGTGAACTGATTACAAGGGCAGTTCAATTTGTTCATGGCTTCCAGTATCCACATCCTTTAGTAGCGGCCTGTCCCATCTGGGCTTAGCCTTTTGACTTGTTTTGGCCAATGGGACAATAGCCTATATGACATGGAGCAAAGACTTGGAAAGTGCTTGTGCATTTGGGGCTTGTCCTCTTGGTGCTCTTGGAATCTTGCCACCAAGCCCAGGCTAGCCTACTGGAGGATGAGACACCATGCGGAAAAAAAACTGGTAGTCAGCCAGCCCCCAGTCAGCCTGGCAGCTGGTTATAGCTACATGTGTGAGTCCCAACCAAGGTTGACCAGCGTAGCTCAAATCAGCAGAACCAGCCAGTTTAGCCCAATCTAAATTGATGACACACAGAATCATGAGATCAATAAAAAGTTATACCTTTATGCCACTACATGTTTAGGTGGTTTTTATGCAACTGAATCAATATGGATATTGAGCACATGATTTAGTCAGTCTACTGAAAACTGTTTGGGGTGGGGGGATGACCTCAAGAAGGGCAGATGAATTAAACAAAGCAAATTTATTAAGAAGCAAGACTGATAGGTAGACAGGATGATCATCAGTGCATTTTCTCCTTTAGGAGAATTTTCATGGGAATCCAAATGATAACTCAAAAGGCAGTCTTGATAGCAAAAATATCAGCCTTAGGGAAGCAACTGCTTGATCTGAGAGTTAGCTTGCTGCATCCATGTCCACTCTCACTGTATAGTAGATTTACAAAGGGCAGAGGGAGAGAGATCTACCATGTGCAGGTATGATGAGTCTCCTCTTTCCTGGAGAGGCTGGGGTTACATATACAGATTCTCCCACTTTGGGCTCCCCTTCCCTAGAATCCATGAGAACTGCACCAAATATGCCTCTCTGAAGGCACACCCAGGTTACTTGGCTTAGACTTGGAAATGATGATAATCTTACAAATCAGCTTTTATTATAGGTTATTTCTATGGCATTTTATGTTTAAGCTTTTTAATCCTATATATTTTAATGTTATGGGAGGAATGGATTGGCTTGAGATGGACAGTTGATGGAGAGGCTACTACAGTGGTCCAGACAAGGGAGATGATTATTAAGATTAAGCTGCTGACTGTGCAGATGGAGAGAAGTGGATGGACTTGAGAGAGTTTGGAGGTCGGTCAGGACTGGATGAAGGTGGGGGGAAAAGGGAGGGATCAAGGGTGATGCCCGGTTTTAGGATGGAGCAGTTTGGTGGTGCCATTTGCCATATGAGATAAATGTATCTTTTGTTGTTGTTGTTGTTCTGTGGAAAAACATGGGCTCAGAAGCATTAATCAGGATGACTTGGGCACAGTTCCGGCACCACTAAGCCCTTAGTAAATGTCAGGTTTTATTTTCATTGCCTACTCACAGAGCTAGTCTGACTCCAAAGTCTATACTCTAAGCCAGTGCTGCTCAAAGTTTAATGTGCTTACAAATCACCTGGGTATCTTGTCAACATGCAGATTCTGATTCAGCAGGCCTAGAGTAGGCCTTTCAATTCTTGATTTCTCATAAGGTTCCAAGTGGTGCAACTGAATCAATATGGATATTGAGCACTGCTGGTCCACAAACCATTCTTTGAGTGACGGGGATTGGGAACACTTACGTGGACATGGGATTGCTATACACACTTCAATAATAGTAATGATAACACTTTGGCAGCCATAAGAGCTGAACACTTACAGAGCATGGGTAAAGTATGATCAATAGCTACTTGAGTTTGTCTTTGAGGTTTCAATTCTAGACTGTTAATGCAAGCAGTTGGGTTGGTTCCTGGAATAGAGGAGGTAGGCTATGAAGAAGTCTCATGCTAAGAGACTGGAACACCCAAAATGGGTACTGAGTAATTTGTTTTAATTTTGCGTATCCAAAGCTATGGCTTGTAGCCTTTTTGGTGAAATTGAAATATTCAGACAAGAATTAACCTTAATCTTCTAAGAAGAAACAGAACAGCTTTCTATGGAGCAAGGTATAGCACAACTTTCCTGGGCATTCCAACAGAGACTTAGGGCAGCCTTATATAGAATGTCCTTGAAATGTAAGTGACTGAACGACATTTGACATTCCTTAATGCATAAAGACTCATCCCTCTTTAAGATGCTATCTCCCGTAGTTGACAGAACATAAAGAGCTAAAGAAGCTATCGCAGGCTGTCAGAAAATATTCAACCACATTAGTACAGGATCTGTTCGCTTGCTCAACAATTTAACCCAGGATGCTGTTGACAGATTTCTTAAGCAGCTCCATCAAACTGCATGCAACCTGACAGCATTTTTAAGTACTGAGCCCGCATTTTTTTGTCAAAGAAAAACATTTTACGCTGATTTCTCTCGGAGGGGGGGATGTCAAGGTGTAAAATAGCTTTCATGGGCTGTCAGAGGAATCATGGTGAGTTAGCATCAGAAGTGATTTTGAGGGGTGCCTGGGTGGCTCAGTCATTAAGTGTCTGCCTTCGGCTCAGGTCATGATCCCAAGGTCCTGGGATCGAGCCCCGCATTGGGCTCCCTGCTCCACGGGAAGACTGCTTCTCCCTCTCCCACTCCCCCTGCTTGTGTTCCCTCTCTTGCTGTGTCTCTGTCAAATAAATAAATAAAATCTTAAAAAAAAAAAGAAGTGATTTTGATCACCAAACTTTAGGGCTGGAAAAAATGTAGAATCTATAGAAGTCACAGAATCTCAGAGCTGGTAGGAACTGAACATAACCTCTCATGATGCAATGGAGAAAGGTGGGCCTCAAAGAGGTGAAATGACCTAGAGTAAGTCACACAACTAGTGAATGGCCATCCTTAGTACTGGTTCTTGACACAATTGATTGACATAACACTAATCATTTTGTTAAACTCTACAAATTGGAATTTTGCAGAGCCCACATTTTCCATGGAGGGATTTATTAAAGCACTTGGGGGATAGGAAAAAAGGGGACCTCCACATATGGATAGAAGGCTTTGACCGTCTGCTGTCCTTGAAAAATAAAAGATTTAGAAGCATTCCACATTCCACGAATAGGAGACTCCTGACATGATCTCCCCTCTTCGCAGGAGAGTTTAAAATCAGATGAAGAAATTTCTTCTTTCTTCTGAAGGTTAACATGAGCTAAAAGATGCTCATGAGAAAGAAGGGAAGATGATCCTTGCTTGAGGCGGGCTCCTACCTGAAGAGTTTTTTTTTTTTTTTTTTAAGGGATGACAAAGATACGTTCCATACATTAATTATATAGGAAAATTATTTAATTTTTATGCCTTTGATTTTCTCTGATTTTTGTTCTGTTTTTCCTAAGTTCTATAGTAAAATTCCTATGGAAAAATACTAGAGTGCTCTTTTACGTGACCTAAGGGAAGAAAGATATTTATTGGCTCATACCTAGGCTACAACAGCCAGGACCCTCACTGGCAGGATTCAGGAGCAACACCCAGCATGGCACTCAAGGCCATTAATGATCTGGCTCCTGCCCTGCTGACACCCACCTACTATTTGGCCATGGGAAACCCTATTTCTTTTCAAAATGCAACTTCCATGCAGTACGTGCCCTCCTTGGAGCACTGGGGGTCGTATGAAAACAATGAATCGTGGATCACTGCATCGAAAACTGGTGATGTATTGTATGGTGACTAACATAACATAATAAAATAAAATTTAAAAAAGTAAATACATTTAATAAATAAATAAATAAAAAAACCCAAAATACTTCTTCCTTGTCCCTAACTCTGTTTCTTTGCACTTGCTCTTCAATCTGCCTGGAACATCCAGGACCCCTTCCCTTCTACCCTAAGAACATGTGCTCATTCAATTAGATCAGGTCAATGTCTCCTCCTCTGTGAAGGCATCTGCAGGGTCTGTGGTCAGAAGCAGTGGCTCTGTCTTCTTGCTATTTATAGCACTCTGATCTTACTTGAACCACAGGGTCTTATAATGACTCATTTGCATGTGTGTCTCTCCACAGTGATGGGCAGGCCCAGTCTGCTTCTTGAGTCACCAGGAGAGCTCTAGAAAAACTACTACTGTCCTGCCCTACACCCCTAGAGATTCTGATTTGAAAGGTGTAGGGTGGGTTGAGGGTCCTGGTATTTATGCTGAGGCTCCCCTAGGTGATTCGAACGTGCAGCCAGCAATGAGGAATACTGGGATTAGAAGGTCAGCTCTTGGCTTATTTGTTTTTTTCATTATCCCTCCCTATAAGTGCCCAGACAGTGCCTCCAATGGAACTTGTGTGAACCCTGAAAGTGAAGCCAGTCAAAGTAGGCTCCTCTCAACACACAGTTGCTTACTTTGTTGAATGATCCATGTTTTCAAAGTGGATTTAAGTCCAATGGAGGAGGGGAGACACGTACACAAACTTCACAGAGGAAAATGGGGTCAATGTTTATATCTTCCAGTGATATGATTGGCATCCGAATATACTATTTAAGAAATAAACCCACAAGGAAGCTGCCTAGAGAATCATCTGTTTGCCACTAAGGAGGGCAGAAGTGCGAGGAGGTGCGGTTAAGGTTTGTTGGATCCCTCATGAGACCCATTCGTAGAATAGCTGTGTCCAACTCCCAGCAATGTCACTTACTAGTTCTGTGATTTTGCTCAAGGTACTTCACCTGTCTGTCCTCATTTTTCCCCATCTGCAAAATGGGATGCTGATGTTATCCCTTGTACTGGCTTCCTAGGATTATCATGGTGATTCAGTAAGTTAATATATGTAAAACACCTAAAACAATATCTGGTATATAATGAACTCCCAGAGAATGTTAGCTCTTTTTATTATTATTATTGTTATTGTTGTTATTATTTCTAGGGGAGTGGAGGCTTCGCTGGAGCAGGAAGCTGATGAAGTGAAGCCAGTTACCCAGCACAGAAATAGATAAATGCAGTCTTATTGTTGTCCTCTGCTCTGTTTTTCCAGTATCCTTGATCTAATGTGTTAGAAGGACTGATGCCTTTTATCTTTAAAGTATAAATGAAAAAGAGTTTGGGAGATGCCTTGGGGCACCTTGTCCATTCAACTAGAGAATGACCAATGATGGCACTCAGCTTTTCAAAGGGAAGCCTCAAGTGCATCGTTTAAGCACAACTGGCTTGGGGCCTTTGGCCCAGAATATCATTGCTTCCCTACAGTCCTGCTGGGGGCAATTTCAGGTTTAAAGACTTATATGTATATATAAGTCTTTCTCTATCAGTTGTTTTTCTTAGGCAATGCTGAGAACATAGCACGTATTTCTGTTAAAGTCATTTCCTTCAGAAATGCTATTGATTCACAGAAAATATGTTTTATGACATCTTTTCTGAACTTTTTACATGACTTTAGAGGAAAATTAACCCTTTGCCACTACCTGTTCTATCTAATGGAGAATATGGCCATCACCTACATGCTAGACAGAAATCACAATATCTCTGGGTTCAATCTCAACATGAAAACCACATTTTCTTTTTTAAGATTTTATTTATCTGAGAGAGAGTGAGAGCTAGAGAGAGAGAATGAGAGAGAGAGAGTGCACACACACAGAAGGCGAGGGAAAGAGAGAAGCAGACTCCCCACTGGGCAGGGAGCCTCGACGACGCAGGGCTCAATCCCAGGACCCTGGGATCATGACCTGAGCTGAAGGCAGACACTTAACCAAGTGAGCCACCCAGGCACCCTGAAAACCACATTTTCAATTGACAAGCTTAATTTAACTCATTAGGAAAACAAAGCTATTTTATAGATTTAATATTTTGGCTTAGAAATCCCTCAGAATGTGACTGTACTTGGAGACAGGGCCTTTAAAGAGGTAAATTAAAATGAGGCCATTAGGGTGGTTCTTAATCCAGTCTGACCGGTGTTTTTAAAAGAAAAGGAGATTCGGGGCGCCTGGGTGGCTCAGCTGGTTAAGCGACTGCCTTCGGCTCAGGTCATGATCCTGGAGTCCCGGGATCGAGTCCCGCATCAGGCTCCCTGCTCGGCAGGGAGTCTGCTTCTCCCTCTGACCCTCCTCCCTCTCATGCTCTCTGTATCTCATTCTCTCTGTCTCAAATAAATAAAATCTAAAAAAAAAAATAAAAAAATAAAAAAATAAAAGAAAAGGAGATTCAAACTGAGGGTTCTAGAGGGGAGGGGAGTGGGGTTATGGGTTAGCCTGGTGATGGGTATTAAAGAGGGCACGTTCTGCATGGAGCACTGGGTGTTATACACAAACAATGAATCGTGGATCACTACATCAAAAACTAATGATGTAATGTATGGTGATTAACATAATAAAATAAAATTTAAAAAAAGAAAAGGAGATTAGGACACACAGAGAGACATCAGGGATGAACACCCTCAGGACAACCATGTGAAGAGGCAGCAAGAGGTTGCCACCCACAAGCCAAGGAGAGAGCCCTTAGAAGAAACCAACTCTGCCAGCACCTTGGATTTCCAGCCTCCAGAAGTATGAGGAAAGGAAATTTCTAGTGTTGAGGCCATCCAGTCTGTGGAATTTTGTCGTAACAGCCCTAGTGAATACTCCCCTTCTCCCAGTTCTGATCCCAAGATATAGCACTATTCTGGTCTGTTCCTTCTCTTTCTGGATGGATATGGCTAGCAACGGGCATGGTGGTGATAACTCTTTGGTCCGCATCAGGGTGACCCAGCCTCAGGTGTGCAAAGCATCATTTATACAAACAGATCACATCCAGAGCAGTCTCAGCCTCCCACAGGGCTGAGCTCTTGTGTAATGTTGCCCCTTCTTCTGACCCAGCCCCCTTGTCCCCTCCTCCAGAGCAGGGCGAGGTCTTCTCCATGACTATTAAATCAGATCAAGAGTTTATTTCTCATTGGTTCACTTTCTGTAAAATCCATTTGACAGACCTCGGCTGTAATTACTGTTGCTTTACTGCTTTATCTTGCTTAACATGACAAATTTTAGCAATGCTGGGAAGTAAATCATTTTTGTGGCCACATTATGCTGCCTAATACAACATAATCTCAAATTAATTTATTCAAAAGAGTACATTCCCAGCCCAAGCATATTCAGCATGTTTGCAGTTTTCCTGTTTCCAATGTGAGATCATCAAAGCATCCATTAGGACTTTTCCATAATTCCTAAAGCTAAATATGCAACTTATTCTTTTTTGTTTGTTTGTTTTGTTTTTTTAAAGATTTTATTTATTTACTCGACAGAGAGGAAAACATCGAGAGAGGGAACACAAGCAGGGGGAGTGGGAGAGGGAGAAGCAGGCTTCCCGCTGAGCAGGGAGCCTGATGCGGGGCTCGATCCCAGGACCCTGGGATCATGACCTGAGCCGAAGGCAGCCACTTAACTGACTGAGCCACCCAGGCGCCCCTATGCAACTTATTCTTGAGAAGATTCCCTATAAATTAGCTGATGCTTGTTTTCCTTTCCTCAACTTCCATGGGCAAACAATTAAAAACAGTAACAATTATAATAACAACACTTAGAATGAAAGATAACAAGCATTGAGCATTTCCTTGGGTGAGACACTGTGGTACACACTTATTCTTGTATTGCCTCATTCATTACTTAAAAAATAATTTTATGCATTAGTTGCTATCAATATCTTCATTTTGCAAATAAGGAAATAGAAACATAGAGAGGTTGCCAAAGCTGTCTTACTATAGAACTTCATGGAATAAAAGATGAAGTTTACATAGCATTTTTATCTCTTGCCTGTGTTACCCTCAGATTTTTTTGTTTGCTTTGAGAGAGAGAGAGAGAAAGAGAGAGAGAGAGAGAGATTGAGCAGGGGGGAAAGGGCAGAGGGAGAGGGAGAGAGAGAATCTCAAGCAGGCTCCACACCCAGTGCAGAGCCCGACGCGGGGCTCAATCTCACAACCCTGAGATCATGACCTGAGCCAAAATCAAGAGTCAGATGTTTAACCAACTGAGCCACCCAAGCACCCCCACCAGTTTTTAATATATTTTATTTTTAATAACAAAAAGTGCTTACAAAATCTGTACATATCTGGGGAACAGTGTGATGCAATGAGGGAAAAAACATAGTCTTTGGAACCAGACCTGGTTGGCTTAAAATCTTAGCTCTACTCTTGAATAACTCCATGACCTTGGAAAAATTACTGAACTTAGCTAAGCAACAGTAGATTCAACTATCAATGAGGTTCTTATGACATCCCTCATGGTATGCAAGTCTTTGTGTGGACATATATTTTGGCTTCTCTTGGGTAGATACTTAGGAGTGGAATTACTGGGAGGGAGGTATGATAAAAATTTATATTTAACTTTTTAAGATACTACCAACCTATTTTCCAAAATGGCAGTGTTCTTTTAAATTCCCATCGGCAATGTATGAGAGTTCCTGTTTCTCCACATTTGTTATTGTCTGCTGTATCGATTACAGCTGTTCTAGCCATTGTAGTAGGTATGCAGTGGTATCTCATGGTGATCTGAATTGAATTTGCACTCCCCTAATGACCAATAGTGTTGAGCATCTTTTCATGTGTTTAGTATTCATTTGTATATTTTCTTTGCTAAAATGTCTATTCAGATCTTTTGCCAATGTTTTAATTGGGTTGTTTGTCTTATTGACTTGTAAGAGTTCTTTGTAGATTCTGGATAAAAGCCTGCTGGAATCCTTTTACGTTAGTTCTGAATTTTCCAACATCAAGTGCACCACACTATGTGGAATATCTAACAAATATTTGACAAGAACGACTCTGACAATGCTATTCAATTCAGTTTAGTTGAACAGATTGTTATTGAGTTGTGACTATGTGGTAGGCATATTCTAGGCACTGGAGATTCAGTAGAGAATATAAGAGACAAAATCTCTGCTCTCAGAGAAGTGAGGAGTCGTCATTAATGGTTGCATGGCTATTGGGTAGAAAAGACTGAAATTTGTGCCGGGCCATCCCCTTTGAGGCTCAGGCTCTCGGCTCCTACTCTCTACAGCCCGGGCACAAGTGGAGTGAAACATGCTGATCTTCTGCTCAAGAATCTCATTCCCAACGTGGCTCAGATTGTTTTGATCACCATTTGGCATCATGGAAATCCTCAATTCCAGGAGTTATCTATATTTCAAAGTGAAAACTGGTACAGAGTACAGCTTTACTTCATTAGGTTAATCCTATAGAAGATATTGTTTTTATACAAGCCATATATATGCGACCCTGTATTTTCCTCCAAAGGCTTAACCTCTGCCAGAAACTTATAAGCAGGATCATAGTTCTCTCTTTCTCTAACACAATACTCTCCTTTTCTCTTTTTCCATATTGTTGGCCTAAAACCCCCTCCTCAGAAGTTCTGGGGACCAATCTCACCAGATCTATAGGTAGGGAATTTTATTCCATATCTTTAGGAAACAGGCTACTAAAAGATCGATGGAGTCCGTTGCCTTGATGTCAACGGAGTTTTGTCTGAGATGGTAGAGAGGCTGGGAAACCTTTGATTACAATGTCTCCCCAGGGGGCACCTGGGTGGCTCAGTTGGTTAAGCGACTGCCTTTGGCTCAGGTCATGATCCTGGAGTCCCGGGATCGAGTCCCGCATCGGGCTCCCTGCTCGGCGGGGAGTCTGCTTCTCCCTCTGACCCTTCCCCCTCTTGTGCTCTCTCTGTCTCTGTCTCTCTCAAAAAATAAAAAATATCTTAAAAACAACAACAACAACAGCCAGTGTCTTCCCAGCCTGCCCTTCTATTAGCAGAGCCCCAGCAGACATTTCTGGTGATGGTGGCTCCCCGCATCTCTGCTCACAGCAGCTTCTGGGAACAGCTTCTTCTGGTGGAGGCAGCTTTCTCAATGGCAGCTTCCAAGTGCTTCTGCTGCCGGCTCTCCGGAGTTCTACCCTCCAGTTCCACTTCTGGCAACTCTCTCCACAGAAAGTTCGCTGTTGAGCCTCTTCTGCTCTTTCAAAATGTGCTTTACACGGAGCTGTTTTTAGGATGAGAGCTGGCTGTCACATCCCAGGTGGCCACAAATGGAGCTGCTCCCTCTGGCTGTGCTGTGACCTTTCTGCTTTTTTCCTGCTCCAGGCCTCCTGGGAGGACATGGACTAGGTGGGGAGGCAGCATCTTCACTCATGGAGTTGGAGGCACAGAATTTGGTACCAGGCGGACCTGTAATCTGAGGCAGGCTCTGTCTTTTCTTAACTGCATGATCTCAGGCAAGGGACTTAATCTTTGTAGTCCTCAGTTTCCTTATCTAGAAAATAGGGGGATACACTTTCCTATCTCCTGAGTTACTTTGAGGATTCAGTGGAAAGCACTTTGTATCTGACACATTATAAGAACCCGGTAAGTATTAGCTACTATGATATTATTATTCGATGCCAAATAAATACTGCTTGAATAACCAAACTATGGAAAGGACTTGCAAACAGCCCTAAGTTCTTCACGTAGGGTTGAAGGACATCCTAGAAAATAGACGGAAGAAACAACTGCTTGTTCTTTCCAGAACATTGCCATGTCTTTACTCCCACCTTTCCTATTTGGATAGCTGGAGTGCTCTTCTTCCCTCCTTCATGGGGGCGGAGGGGGGGGGGGAACCACTCAGCTTTCAGATCTACCTCAAATGTCATATATCATGTATGACATATGCCCACAGCCTTCCCCATGTGTATTTATCTAACACTGTTTTTTCCTGAATTGCATTATAGCATTTGTTTGTCTGTCTTCTTTATCAGACTTAGAATACTTGAGACAGAATTTTTGCCTTATCTATCTAAACACTTGCCTGCCAACATGTGCTCAGTATGGAAAGTTATTTGAGATATTTTATATTCTTTTTCTTGTGTATGTATTATATCTTCAAAATCTTGTATTTTACATTTATAGCACATCTTAATTTGGATTATCCACATTTCAAGGGCTTCGTAGATCCATGTAGTGAGTAGATACTGGATTGGACAGCACAGTTCCTAGTGCTCCATCTTCCATATGCTCCTGGCCTTTGTGCATGTCAATTACAGCACTTCAAACAGATTATATTACAAATTATCTGTTCATGTGTCTGTTTCCTATGAGCATTTCTAGGATGAGGATTTTGCTTTACTTGTCTTTGCATCCCCATTCCCTGATGTAGTGCTTACCATATTGTAACTTCTCAAGCAATAATTATCAAATGAATATTATAGATATCATTTATTGGGCAACTACTAAGTGCCTGGGACTTTATACCTGATATTTCGTTTCATCATTACAAAACCTTGCTTGGTCATCCCCAGTTTGCAAATAATACAATGGAGACTCAGATAGTTTAAGAGACTTCCTAAAAGTTATAAAGTTTTAAGTAGCAAAGCTGGGATTAAACCCTTCTGGCTCTAAAATTGGAACATGGCTGGGGTGTCTGGGTGGCTCAGTGGGTCAAGCATCCAACTCTTGATTTCAGCTCAGGTCATGATCTCAGGGTCGTGAGATCGAGCTCTCCTGTTGGGCACCACGCTGGGCATGGAGCCTGCTTGAAATTCTCTCTCTCCCTTTCCCTCTGCCCCCCCCCAAAAAAACCCCAAATAAATAAATCTTAAAAAAATAAAATTGGAACATGGCTCTCATCAGTGCACGTGGGTTTCATCCCAGCTTCATTTCTAATTGGATGACCTTTGGCATAACATTGAACCCCTTGAGCCTCAGGTTCCTATTTATAAAATGACTGAATTGAAATAGCTAATGTCTAGGGTCTCTTAGTTTTGGTTGCTGCAATTATAACTTCTTACATATAATTGAGTCAGTTTTTCTCCATATCTAAGTGGCTTCCCAGAGAATAAACTATCTCCCAAATGAGGCATACTTATGTCACTTGGTGCCCTCCAAAGAGGGACTATATATTCACCTGATTTTATTGTAAGAACTGTGAATAAAAATTAAATTTTTATGAATGGAATTCTTTTTCTTTTTATCCTGCATGAAAAAGTAAAGGTTGTTTTATTGTCATTCTTACTTGATTCTAATGCTTTAACACTGGCTTCCCCATTTAATTGATTTGAAGAACTCTAATGAACCTTGTGAGCCTATGCCTAATTTTAACAAGGAAAGCATTTGTTTTCCCCTGAATATTCTCTCCCCAGTTCTCACAATCTTCCCTTCACTAGCTAACACTTATAAACAAAGCTCCAGGGCACTAAAAGAAGCCTTTACACTAAAATAAAATCAGGTGGGAAAGTCTCCCGAAGTCCCTTCTAGTCTTAACTTCATATGAGTTTTGTCTATGAATTTACATATTCAAAGGTCTTTGAGAGTGGCACTCACAGGCAGTGGATGATGG
Organism: Leptonychotes weddellii; assembly: GCF_054177405.1. Lineage (NCBI taxonomy): Eukaryota > Metazoa > Chordata > Mammalia > Carnivora > Phocidae > Leptonychotes > Leptonychotes weddellii. The sequence goes on along the minus strand of NC_138385.1, from coordinate 97,297,978 downwards.
GGACTGAATCACACTCTATACAGCCTGAGGGCAAAATCCAATTGCTGCTGGTGTTGATAAATAAAGTTTTATTGGCACACAGCCACGCTCAGTTGTTTATGTACTGTTTACTGTTTGGGGGCTATATATGGCTGGCAAAGCTGAAAATATTTATTATCTGGTCCTTTACAGGAAAAGTTTGTTGACCTCTGTTAAGGCTACATTGCTTTGGTTTGCCAAGTTTCTTTGGGAACAGCCTCTGCCATGAGGTACATCAAGATTCTGAAGTAGCCTATTTCTTCAGGGGAGTTCACAAAAAGCCCAGTTGGAATCCAAGTTTGGCAAAAGTTTGAGAAGAAGAAATAGACTCTGGATTTACACTGCTGGATGAAAAAGTTACTTCATGCTAGTTGAGATACAGATGGGAAACAACATGCTTGCAGTTGTTAGGAGGAGTTTAATTCTAGAATTTTCTTTTCTTTTTTTGTTAAAGATTTATTTTGAGAGAGAGAGAGAGTGAGGAGGGGGAGGGGCAGAGGGAGAGAATCTTTCAAGCAGACTCCCTGCTGAGCGAGGAGCCTAACACACATGGGACTCCATCCCACAACCCATGAGATCATGACCTGAGCCGCCGAAACCAAGAGTTGGACGTTTAACCAACTGAGCCACCCAAGTGCCCCAATTCTAGAATTTTCTACTTAACATTTTTGTGACCTTACTAGGTAAGGAAAGTAATTTTTACTGGCCTCCTTGTCTTTAGTTACAATATAAGACTGATGATAATATAAACCTCCTAGGGCTGTATGAGTCTTAGATGAATTAATATACACAAAGGACTTAGAACCTGGTACTCAAAGAACACTAGCCATTATTAGGTAGCTATTTCAAAGGAAGCAAAGCATACCAAGAAAATATTTTCCACCTGAAGTTACTCTAGATTTCAATTTAGAGGACAAACTAAATTAGTTACTACAAAGACTACATTCATTTTCCTTGTCATGTAGAATCCTGTGGTGACATCACACCAGAAAAAAAATTTATATGAGAGAAAATTAATTACATTTGGCAGGGACTTTTATTTGTTTATTATCAAAACATGTTCTGATGATAGCCAGAGGGAAGTAATATACAAACCAAAGCAAACCAGCAAATTTGAACATTATTTTCTGAATATGATATATATGAGGGAGCGTATGCTGTTTGGGGCTCCAAGAGAGGCATCCGTCATCCCGCAGAACAAAATGAAACTATCCAATGGGGGAAAACATGGCTATTTATTCTAAGTGTCATCAGTGCTAGTTATTGCTTTGGCTTGAAGGGAATAGAAGCTGCCGTTAGTGCCCTCCACACGTCCCCTCAGCACTGACGTACGTGTATGACAGCTTGACTTTCAACTGCCAGCACCTGAGATCTTTCAAGGATCTCTCTGGCCACCAAATCCCTCTGTCTACCCACATACAGTAGGCCTGACATGCCAGATAACACCCCGCCGGGTGCAGCCCTCAACCACTACCTGGTGGGAACTGGTGGATAGATAACCCAGCCCTTTCGCCCCTAGGATGTGAGGTTTCTGAGGAGTGTGCTTTACCCTGGTTCCCAGAGCTTTCCGGTAGGATTAAGCTCCAGCTTTCCAAAGTAGTAACTTGCTTCACCACAATCCCTTTCTTGGCTTTCTTCCCTGTCCCATCTCACTTTGCCTCTCGAATGTTCCCTGGGATTACCTCCAAAATACATTTCTTGTAGTGGAGTTCTTATCTCAGAGTCAACTTCTGGAGAAACTGGTGTGAAGATATGTTTTTAACTGTACCTTAGTGGTGCATTTCCCTTTATTATTCATAGAAGAACTCATAAGCACATAATTAAGTAGGTTAACTATATAACTATATAACATTATAACTATATAATGACCAACCATTTTTACCAAAACAAAACAAAACAAAACAAACCCCGTCTGATATCTATACCAGAATCAGTTGGGTCAAGTTTCACACATAAGGTAAGTGAAGTGAAGGCACAGTATGGTGGATATAAAGTCTAGGCTCACTTATGAAAAGACTTTGAAAGATCTTAAACCTTTTCCTAAGTTCAGAAAGTGAATCATAAACTTGTTGAGATATGCATGGAAATATATTTGTTCCAGTATCCAAAACTATTTACTTTCTATAAAATTTACCCAAACTTTCTATGTTGGCTATTATCAGCTTGTTTTCATTTTTGGAAACAAAACACAACAACCACATATTTATAGCTGTAGAAAGGATATTGAGCAGGGATTCTTAATTCTCAGCCTGTTGATAGCAATGATTCACAGTTGGGCTTTGGGGGAATCAGTGAAATCTCTGGAATTTTCTACAAAAGGGGACCCATGCACATTTTTTTCTGAAGGAAGTCCCTGAACTTGCATTAGATTCTCAAAGGTGTCTATGAATCAAAATACATGGGAGAGGCCAACCACATTAGAGATACCAGAATTGATTAGCAAGGGCCTTTAAATGCATCCTCAAGGAAATCTTTGGCAATATTAAAACATAAAAGATTAAAGACTCTCGTTCTGATCACGGCAGAATTACGGCTATCAGATTTACCTTCCTATCATAAACAACTATGAAACTGGACAAAATATATGAAGCAACTGATTTAAGGCAGTAGACAAAACAAGGTTTTGATCTCTGAGAGGAGATACATGAGGTAAGCTCCATATTTACTCTGCTTTCTGCTTTGGTGAACTTTCTAGACTGCAGCACAGGGGTGTAACCCAAACAGTGAATAGCAGTCTTGCTCTGCTTAGGAAAGAGAGATCAGATTTCTGGATTGTTCAGTTGGCTGGAATGTACTGGAGAGGGACCTGAGCAGAACAGGAGTTTCAGAAATCTGCATACGTAACCCCTTGAATCCTTGGTCAAATATAAGCTGTATAGGCATAGGGCAAAACTCTATGAGGTCTAGCAGAGAACAGCTACTGGGAATATGGGAGATGAAAGAGACATAGTTGGTTCAATTGGCAAAAATGAAGAGATTTTGCTCAGTACTCTGGTCATTCAGCTGAGAGCCTAGAAAGACCATGCCTGGGGATAGAGTACTCTAGTCCTAGAGGAAAAGCTACTGTAGACTCGCCCTAGGCAAGTCTAAAGCCAAGCTTCAACACATTTGAGCTGATCTACCAAAATTTATCTGCTAGCCAAAATAAAATCCAACACTTTTTTATAGGAAGACAACCAAACCCGGACTTTAAAAAAAACCACAGCATTCATGATGCCAAGTATACATTTAAAAAAAGTTACAGTATGTGTGAATAAACAGAGAAATCTGAGCCATAAGCAGGAGACAAATTCAGAGATCACACAGATGCTGGAATCAGTGGGTAAGGGTTATAAAATAGCTATTACAAATATAAATATTAAGAAAAATGGCCACAGTGAGAGAACATGTGGGGAATTTCAGTTTATAGATCAAACTATAAGAAAGAATTAAATAGGAACTGTAGATGTACAATATCTGAAATTAAAATTTTACTGGATGGGTTTAACAGCAGATTGGACACTGTGAAAGAAAAAAAAAAGCAATGCTTTTTTAAACATGGCAAGACAAACTATCCAAACCGAAGCACCACGAGAAAAAACAAGACCAAAAAGTAAGACACCTGTTGCACAATACCAGGAGGTTTAACAGTAAATATTTTGATTAGAAAAAGAAGAGAGGAGCCCCTGGATGTCACTCAGTTAGGCATCTGACTTCATCTCAGGTCATGATCCCAGGGTCTGGGGATCGAGCAGGGAGCCTGCTTCTCTCTCTCCCTCTGTGTGTGCGCTCTCTCTCAAATAAATAAATAAAATCTTAAAAAGAATCCTAGCAGTTTTCTATGTAGGAATTGCCAAGCTGACTCTAAAACATGTCTGTGAATATAAAAAGATCTGGGTTGGCCAAAGGATCTTTAAAAAGAACAACAAATTTGGAGGATGCACATTCTCCGATTTTAAGAATTACTACAATTCAACAGTAATAAAGGGAGTATGGTATTGGCATAAAAACAGACAAAGCAATGGATCAGAACATAGAGTTCATGAACAGACCCACACATTATGGTCAAGTGACTTTTGGCAAAGGTGCTAGGTATTTCGAAGGGGGGAAAGAATGGCCTTTTCAACAAATGGTCCTGGAACAACTCTGCCCCAACTTCTCACAATATCCATGTGAGAAGAAGTAAAACTTAACCACTTTATCATACCACAAACTGTATCACATCACACACCACTATATCATGTAACATAAAGCTAATTCAGGATAGATCACAGACTCAAACATAAAGGTTAAAGTAGTAGAGCTTCTAGAAGAAAACAGCAGAAGAATACCTTTGTGATGTTGGGATAGGCAAAGATTTCTCAGGACACAGAAAGTACAAACCATAAAAGAAAAAAAATGGATTAAGTTGGACTCATCGAAGTTAAGAACTTCAGTTTATCCAAAGACAATGTTTAGAAAATGAATAGACAAGCCACAGATTGGAGAAACATATTTACACAGCATATATTGGATAAAAGGCTAACATCCAAGGTCTATAAAGAGCTCTTATAACTCCAAAGTAAAAAGACAAACAATGAAATAAAAATGGGCTATAGATTTAAACAGATAATTCATAAAAAGAAGATACTCAATTGGCCAATAAGCACATGAAAACTTGATCCACATTTTTAGTTATCAGGAAAATACAAACTGCATCCATGTTGAGATACTACGACACACTCATTAATATTTGAAGAGAGTGTTGGGCAGTTTGAACTTGCGTATAGTTTTTGTGGGAATGTAAAATGATATGGCTACTTTACAAAACCAGCTGGTGGTTTTTTATAAAGTGAAATGTGCACCTACCCAATGACCCAGCAATCCCACCCTTAGGTATCTACTCAAAAGAAATGAAAATGTGTTCACAAAATAACTTGTTCAAGAATCTTCATGGCAGCTTTATTCATTATAGCCTTTGCTGGAAACAACCAAATGTTCATCAACAAGAGAATGGATAAAACAAATTGTATATTCTTTGCACAATAGACTACTAATCAAGTGTAAAGAAGAATAATACACACATGGATGAATATCAAAAACATCATGCTGTGTGACAGAGCCAGATGCAAAAGAAAACATACTCTATCATTCCACTCATATTGTGAAGTTCCAGAATAAGTCTAAATAATCTATGACAATGTTACTCACAACAGAGGTTGCTTCCGGGGGCCTGTGCTTACTGATTGGAAGGGGAATGAGGGAATACTGGGTGGTGGGGGGTGGTCTTGCTAATGTTCAGGTTATGCATTTATCAAAACTCATTAAACTATAGTCCTAAAATCTGTGCATCTCACTGTATGTAAATCATACCTCACCTTAAAAATAAGAAAAATTAAAGCTAAACACATTTCTAGTTTAATTTTATACTTCCCCAACAAATCATTTTTTTCTGTAACAAAGGGATTGAATGGGTAACACCTCATCTCTGCTCTGTGCAGCTCAGTGCTTGAAGTGTAGACAGACTACGGAGATGAATGAGACACAGTCTTTGTCCTCAAGTTGCTTATATGCTTATAACCTAGGAAGAGGAGAGCTGAGCAGAGATAATGGAAGGAAAGGAAAAATAATGCAGCAATATTTCCCTGACAGATGTGAGCTTAGGCACTGCTACGGCCGGAACTCTGCTTGGCCATAGAGAATATTAATTAGGTTTAGCTTTTCACCAGCTTAGTGCTGAAAGGGCCATGGTGATTAACGGGACTAATTAGGCCAGCCCCAAGGGCAATATCTGCATGTAAATATAATAGGATTATTCTTTATGCCTCTCTAGCATGTCACCTTATATTACTATTGTGAAATGTTTGGGGCATTTAACCTAATCACTTGTCTAGACTTGTCTTCAAGATAGACAGGCTTTTCGGATTTTATTGTTATTCTTACCCAAAACAGAAAAATCAGATTCAGTCCAGGTAGAGGCAAAAGAGGAAATGTGCCCACATTTTGGTCTCAGAAGAACCCAGGGAACATGTCATATGTACCACTGTTATGAATCCAAACCCTGTCAGGAAAGTTCACTAAGTAATGCCTTTCACTTCCCACTATTCTGAACCCTTCTACCATGTTTTCAAAATCTCTATTAAACCAAGCCCCTATATTTTTGCAATGGCAATGGTCTATAATGAACTTTTAGATCCCATAAATAAACATCATCAAAATTCCATGTAGATTAAGTTACACATCCTACCCTGATTATCTGGAAGTTGAGAAAGACTTCCTGTTGGTGGTGGACCTCTACAGTGATGTAGATGTAAGTGTAGGGGTGAGAGGGGGTTGGGGAGGAAAAAGGTAATGAAACTATGCCAAAATTGGTAGTCATAGGAGTATACACACTACTTTTAAGATCTTTTCATTGTGAAATGAAATACATATATGGAAAGCCAAACAAAACAAATGCACTCCTTAGTGGGTTGTTGTAAGGTAAACACGATTCTAACTACTAACTGGGTCAAGAAATAGAAGTTTGCCAGTCACCCCTTGAAACTCCCCTTCAACACTCTTTGCCTTCAAAAGTAACCACTATCCTTACTTCTCATAGTAATCCTTCCTTGCCAATATTTGTGGTTTTATTACCCAACTGGGCGTGTCTGGAAACTATAGCTTAGTCTTGCCCATTAAACAAAGATATGTTTTTAAAGTCTCTTTTATTATACAGGTGCCCCCTCAATTTCCCTGCGATCTACCTCTTTTGACATAGAACCTCACACATTCTCAGTTTTGCTGGGACTGCACAGTTGTGGTAGAGGTCAGTATGTTTCTCTGTCCATTATATTTCCTACCAACTGGCAGGTGGATTCAGAAGTTTGATCAGATTCAGCTTGAATCCTTTGACAAAACCAGAGGGGACAGCGTGTTCTTTCTTTTGGAGACACATTGTTTTCTGGGTTGTTATGTTAACAGCTATTGTTTCTCAATGGCTGGATACATTAATTTCAATGAGGTTGCAAAATAGTGCTATTCTGTTGTTTTTCATTTATTAATTGGAATACTTTTACGAAGAGATACTTACGATCTACTCTTTGGTTACCCAGTGGTACAGTTCATATAGGAAAGGCAGAATAAATGCTTGATTCTTTTTCTTCATTTACACAATTTGACAGCAACAAATTGGCTCACTGTCATCCTCATCATACAAAGGTGACAGATTACATTTTTAAAAATATTATTATATAGTCATGGATTTATAGGTGTTTGTCGGGTTTCAATTAGTTGCAATTACTACTCTTTAAAACTCAAATTGTCCGATCTTTGGCAGTGGGAGCTTCCTCAACTTAGCTCCTGAATCCTTTTGACTTGACCCTTGTAGTCTTTGATAGCTGTCTATCAGGTGCACAATATAGTGATTCAAGACTTCCATACAACACTTGGTGCTCATTATAAGTGCATTCCTTAATCCTCACCACCTATTTAACTCATTCCCCCACCCACCTCCCCTCTGGTAACCATTAGTTTGTTCTCTATAGTTAAGAGTCTATTTCTTGGTTTGCCTCTTTTTTTCCCCTTTGCTCATTTGTTTGTTTTCTTAAATTCCACATGAGTGAAATCATATGCTATTTGTCTTGTTCTGACTGACTTACTTCACTTAGCATAATACTCTCTAGCTCCATCCATGTCAATGCAAATGGCAAGATTTTATTCTTTTTAATGGCTGAGTAATATTCCATTGTATGTATATTCCACATCTTCTTTACCCATTCTTCAGTTGATGAACACCTGGGCTATTTCCATAATTTGGCTATAGTAGGCAGTGCTGCTGTAAACATCAGGGTGCATGTATCCCTTTGAGTTAGTATTTTTGCATTCTTTGTGTAAATGCCTAGTAGTGGAATTGCTGGATCATAGGGTAGTTCTATTTTTAACTTTTTGAGGAATCTTCATACTATTTTCCAGAATGGCTGCACCAGTTTGCATTCCCACCAATAACATTTTTCACAGAGCTAGATCAAACCATCCCAAATTTGTATGGAACCACAAAAAACCCCAAGTAGCCAAAGCAACCTTGAAAAAGAAAAGCAAAGCTGGAGGCATCACAATTCCAGACTCCAAGTTATATTATAAAGCTGTAGTAATCAAAGTAGTATGGTACTGGCACAAATATAGACACATAGACCAATAAAACATAATAGAAAACCCAGAAATGAGCCCATAATTAGACAGTCAATTCCTCTTTGACAAAGCAGAAAAGAATATCCAATGGGAAAAAGACGGTCTCTTCAACAAATGGTGTTGGGAAAACAGGACAGCAACATGCAAAGGAATGAAACTGGACCACTTTCTTACATCATACACAAAAATAAATTCAAAATGGATTAAAGACCTAAATGTGACACCTGAAACCATTAAATCCTAGAGGGGAACACAGGCAGTAACCTCTTTGACATTGGCCATAACACTCCCCTCTAGATATGTCTCCTGAGGCAAGGGAAACAAAAGCAAAAATTAAACTATTGGGACTACATCAAATAAAAAGCTTCTCCACAGCAAAGGAAACAATCAACAAAACTAAAAGGCAACCTATGGAATGGGAGAAGATATTTGCAAATGACATATCTGATAAAGTATACAAAATATATAAAGAACTTATAAAACTCATCACCCAAAAAATGAATAATCCAATTAGAAAATGGGCAGAAGACATGAAGAGACATTTTTCCAAAGAAGACATCCAGATGGTCAACAGACACATGAAAAGATGCTCAACATCACTCATCATCAGAGAAATGCAAATCAAAACTACAATGAGATATCACCTCACACCTGTCAGAATGGCTAAAATAAACACAGGAAACAAGAGGTGTTGGTGAGGATGCGAAGAGGGACCCTCTTGCTCTATGCAGTTTTTTAAAAGATAAACATACTTGATCTGGTCTTACTGACATTTTCATTTCAAATTCAGGAATATAGTCTTTTTTTTTTTTTTTCCTAACCTGTCCCATACTACATCTTGTCTCCTTTCTTCTACCCAGAGAATCTTGGACACAGGAAACTATAGAATAGAATGTCCCATAATTTCTTTATCCCACATTTCACACACAAAAGTCTCAAAATAACAATACTAATACTCAACCACCAACATAATTGCCAAAAACATTTGAACAGTTTTTGCCTATGTTTTTCCCTTTGCTCCCCCTCCTCCTTTTTAATAGTTGAACTATATGCATATTATCTGAGCATATGGATGTTACACACAACACTCTCTTCCTTCTAAACCTCATTTAGTCTTTAACGTACCAGGAGCCATGTACCAAATTCTCATCCGCAGTCCTTATGTCAATATTTTTCTAGTTATTTTGATTATCTGAAGTTTAGTAGATTTCTCAGGCAGGCTCCTGGGGACAATATTCCCTGTTCTTGTTTGTTGATAACAGTTTTTGTCCTTTATAATGGAAAGTCAATTTTGCTTGATATAAAATTATTGCCTCACATCTTTCCTTAAGAATATTAAATATATCACACTATTTTCTTCTGGCCGAAAGCATTGCTATTGAATATATGATAACAAGCGATTTTTTTCATTATAATTCAAAAGCTATTTTTGCTTACATGACCAAAAGTGTTCAAAATTTTTATTTAAATTCTAGTAATGTATGGGGTACCTGGGTGGCTCAGTAGGTTAAGCAGCTGCTTTTGGCTGAGGTCATGATCCCAGGGTCCTGGGATGGAGCCCCACGTCAGTCTCCCTGCTCAGTGGGGAGCCTGTTTCTCCCTCTCCCTCTGCAGTTCTCCCCGACTTGTGCTCTCTTGCTCACTCGCTCTCACACAAAAATAAATAAATAAAATCTTTAAAAAAAATGTCTTGGTGTTGGTCAACTGTTCTGGGTCAATATTCTTAGATAAGTAGTGTGCTCTTGTAGTACGTAGTTTCAAAACTTTAAAAAAATATCGTTGTTTGCATCATTTACCCTTTTTGTTTGTTTGTTTTTCTTCAGGAATTCCTACAATCCATTAGTGTTAAATGTTCTTTGCCTATCTTCAATATCTGACACTTTCTCTCTAATCCTTTTTAACTCTTTATTCATTTTTGCAAACAAATTTTTCTTCCTGTTTACCTTCTATTTCACCTGCGGTGTTGTATGATACATAGTGAATGAATAACATTCTTGATTTCCTTCTGATTTAGCCTTTATATTTGAAATAAAGTATTCTTTTATATTCTTCATAGAATTGTAATTTTATTTCTGTGTTTTTCTGATTCTAATGTTTTCATGTGTTTTATCTTTTTCTTAATGCCTTTATGTTATTTTGAATTAGAAGGTTTTGACCTGTTCTGTAGGTATGTCTTTCTGGTGTCATTACATTTTCTGTAATGATGTTATTCCGTTCCTTGTTCTCTTTTCTTAAATTTTTTTTAAAGATTTTATTTATTTGAGAGAAAGAGAGTGAGAGCATAAGCATGGGGGGGGAGGGGCAGAAGGAGAGGGAGAAGCAGACTCCCCACTGAGCAAGGTGTCCAATGCGGGCTCGATCCCAAGACCCTGGGATCATGACCTGAGCCAAAGGCAGACGCTTAACTGAGCCACCCAGGCACCCCTTTAAATGTTTAATGGCATTTCTTACTTTTGATGGTATTTGGCTTTGATAACTCCTGGTTACTTATCTTTATGTGAAATTAATTGTCTTGAACAAAAACATAAGGGGGAGATGGGGTTCCATACAGCTTCTCCAGCTTCACCAAGCTCCCTGTGTATTGGTCCTACATAGTGCTCAAGAACGTGGTAGTTTCTCTTTATAATTTCTTGGTTCTGTTCCTCTCCCCACTTTTATCTGGACCCTGTCTTTCTCAAATCTCTGTTGCCCCAATCCTGCTCACTGCTGCTTTCATTCCTAGCAGTTCTTTTAGATTGCAGGACCTTGTTATGGAAAAGAGCCCTGGCATGTCACTTCTGAGAGTCCACAGGGTCTTAGCTGCTCTGGCCCCTTGGGTGCTCCTGCCAGTGGTCCTTGCCCTCATTTGCTATTGGAGTGGGCAAACGCCTGCAGTTTCAGCTGACCGTCCTCGTTTCCATCTGTCCTGCTTTCAGGGGAATGCCTTGGCTAGCTTGGCATTCTTTGGTCCTTCAGAGAGCAATGCTTCTTTCTGCTTTCTCCCATAAGTTGATACTGAGCAGGTCTCAGAGTTACTGGTGATTTTTTTCCCCACCTGCTTGTATTTTCAGATCCTTGCTTATCAGCTAGTTTGTTTGAAAATGCTATCTATGGGTTTTCTATTTTTCTGCCATTTTTTGTTAGTTTCTTTGAAAAGATTTTTTTCATTTTTTCATATTTTATTTTTTTATTTAAATTCAGTTAGCCAACATTATTCTGTCATTTTTATTTATATTTATTTATTTAATTTATTAATTTAATTTATTAATTTAAATTTATTTTATTTTATTTATTTATTTGACAGAGAGAGACACAGCGAGAGAGGGAACACAAGCAGGGAGAGTGGGAGAGGGAGAAGCAGGCTTCCCACCGAGCAGGGAGCCTGATGCGGGGCTCGATCCCAGGACTCCGGGATCATGACCTGAGCCAAAGGCAGATACTTAATGACTGAGCCACCCAGGCGCCCCTATTCTGTCATTTTTAATGGGAGAATTTGAAAAAATGCAGAAGTGACGTCACTGCTGTGACTGCCATCTTCCCGGATTTTTCTACTCTTTCATACATTCATTTTTAAGACTTTTTCTTGAAGAGAGAAAATGCTTTCTCTTTTTAATACTAGCAGCAAACATTTTTCTGGTGTCAGATAATATGACAATTTTACTTCTAGACCAATATTTATGTCTCAAGTTGATTATATAGTTGAATTTCTGTCACATTATCCAACCCACCATATGTGGAAAAGTGCAAGCTTCATTAGAGGGACTTATGGGATGGCTAGAAACCAATTACAGACTCAGTGAGTCTATGATTTCACAGGAAGGCCCAAGTGATGCCTTCCAGTGGAGTTTTTAGGGGTTAAGCTCAGTGGGTGAGTGGTGGTCATTGTGAGGGAGTTGGGGGCCATGTAGTTTAAGAGGATACTGAATGCTTGAATACTCTGAGTATTCTCACTGAAATGGATTTCAGCTATAAAATGTGGATAAAAATTTACTGAAGCCTTGGGAAGGGGATTTCAACAGCTTTTGGGCATTCAGTAGTGGCCCTCAGGGTTTCAAAGTTGTCTCTTAGGCAATATTCTCTCTCTCAGCAGGGAGAAATATCACTGAATTTACAGAAAAAGCACTTCCTCAAGCTCCCATAGGTGAACGAGGCAGTTTGCTACTCTGCTTTTGCTCCTGGGTCTGTGTGATTATGCTAATATATTGTATTCATTTCTGCTGCTTTTAAAATTTAAATAATTTAAGACATGATTTTATTCATTTGTTGAGTAAAATGTACAGGGAGGTATTAAGAGGTAACTCATTTCCCTTTTATTTCTTGTTTATTCTGAAGGTGTGCTAAAAGGGCCTTAGTTGGTTACCAAATGGCAGAGCAAATTTACAAAATCCCATGCAGAATGATTTTTTTAAGACATAAGAATCTGAACATGCAGACTTTTAGATTTTGCCATTGCATTTATAATTTCTACCAGAAGACAAAACTAAAAACCTGACTTGGGCTTTACGTAAGTCAGTTGCTATCTCTGGGCTTTTTTTTCTTTGTCAATTGGTAAGGTAGGTTTAGATATTTTGAAAGTTCCCTCTCTTCTACTTGTAATCACTAATGATCTTCTTAAAATCTATTAAAAAGAAACAATCATATTGCCATTTAATTTCACGTTAAGGCTTCAGCCCGTATGCCAGTTGGAAGTATTCAAGTGTCCAAGTGTGGGGGTCTAGATGGAGTTTGGATAGTCACAGAGAGATCCATTCTGGTTTAAGATATTTGAACTACAAGATGTAGTCATACCTGTGTTTTCCTTAGAGTACCCTTTAAAGCCTGTGTTCACCTTTCACCTCCTCAAATTTCTTCGTGGTGTTCTTTGTTAAACAGAACTTTAAAATTTTGACATAATCCAAGTAATTGAAGTTTTGTGTTTATACATCATGCTGTTGTTTTGTTTGAGAAGCTCTTCCCCTCACTAACATCACAAAGATAGTCTCCTACATTATCTTCTATTATTGCAAAATTTTAATTTTTCACACTTGAATATTTCATTAAGCTCGAGCTCCCCCTTGATGCATAGTAGAAATACAGCATTGTATTTCTCTGTATAATAAGCCATTTCCCCTGAGGCCACACAAAGAGCAGTCCTTATTTCCTCCATTAATTTGTGGTGCACTTTCAGATACTGAGGGCTCTTATATTTGTGGGTCTGTCTCTAGAGTTTCCATTTGGTTCCGTTGGTCTATCTGCTTGGTTTTTTGGCCAATGTCTTACTGTATTTATTACTATAGGATTATGGATATCTTAGATCTTAGCTAGGCTAAGTCCTCTTCTTGGCTTTTCTTTTTCAAAGTTAAATAGCTTTTTGTGCATATTTATTCTTTCATATAAATTTCAAAATAATTGTATCAAGTTCCTTAAAAAACCCAGCTGTAATTTAGGTAGAGATTACACTTGAGTTTATAGATTAATTTGGGAAGAAATGACTTACTCACAATATGAAGTTGACCTAGCCCAGAAAATGAAATATCTCTGTAAAAGTCAGATATTTCACATCATGTAATATAGTTCAATGATCTCTCGACTGAGGTCTTATATATTCAATTTATGTACTTTATTGCCATTATGAATGGCATATTATTTTATCCTATTTTCTAGTGAATTATTGGTGTTATAGGAAACTATTCTTGATTTTTCTAAGTTGATCTTTAATTAGTGGTCTTGCTGAGACCTCATTTTTTTCCAGCTTTATTCAAGTCTGATTGACAAATAAAAACTGTATATAAGATGTACAATGTGGTGTCTTGATATACTTACACTTGTGCATTGATTACCACAATCAAACTAATTTTCATATCACCTCACTTACTTACCAATTTTTGTGTGGGTGGTGAGAACACTTAAGATCCACTCTGTGAGCACATTTCAAGTATACATTATTAACTATAATTACAATGCTGTACTTTAGATGTCTAGAACTTATTCATCTTATAACAGAAGGTTTGCACCCTTTGATTAACATCTCTCCACCATCTCCACCCTGTAGCCCCTGATAACCATATCAGTGATATCATATAATATTTGTATTCTGTGTCTGGCTTATTTCACTTAGCATAATGTCCTCCATGTTCATCCATGTTGTCAGAAATGGCAGGATTTCCTTCTTTTTAAAGGCTGAATAATACATCACAATTTCTCTATCCATTCATCCATTGACAGATACTTAGGTTGTTTCCATACCTTGCCTTGTGAATAATGCTGCAAGGAACAGGGGAGTGCAGATATCTCCTCAGAATACTGATTTCACTTCCTTTGGAATAAGTACCCAGGAGTGAGATTGTTAGATCATATGGTAGTTCCCTTTTTAATTTTTTTGAGAAACCTCTATACTGTTTTCCACAGTGGCTGCACTAATTTACATTCCCATCAACAGTGAACAAGGGTTCTCTCTCTACATCCTCACCAACACTTGTTATCCCTTGTCTTTTTGATGGCATCTATTCTAACGGGTATGAGGTGATATTTCGTTGCAGTTTTGATTGGCATTTCCCTGATGATGAGTGATGCTGAGCATCTTTTCATACACTTTGTTGGCCACTGGTATATCTTCTTTGGAGAAATTTCCCCGGGCTTTTAACTTCAGGAGGGTTGATTTATTTCTGATTTATCTTTACTACTGAGTGTAGCCCTTTGTTGTCACAACTACAAAACCTGTAGCGTTCGTCAGCATCTCCCCTTCTTTGGCACTCCCTGATTCTAACTTCTGTCTACCTGATACCCAAGGGTCTTCTAAGATCTCTGCTAAGTGTCACAGCCTTTCAGCCACCACATTTGAATTGAAAATTGGCCAGAGTAGAAATGAAGCTTCAAATGCCAAGCTCATTTCTCTTGAGTTTTTCTTCTCTCTTGACTCTTGGACTTGCCATTCTTCACTTCCTTTGTAGCTTCTCCAGTGACTCAAAGGAGATATTTCAATACTCGTTCAGTATTTTAGTTGTCCTCAGTGGGAGGGTAGGCCCCAAACAACCTAGTTTATTATTGTTAGCAATAGAACTTGACAAACCACTTTTGCTGAACCCCATATGCTGCTACTCCACCAGGCGACCTCTTTTGCTGAGAATTCAATAGTAAACTCTTACAAAGCGGCAGCACTGGAATGAGACGATCTCCTCCAGCCTTGAGGGTTTGTAGGGCACGGGGGCAGAGGGGTGACTATTAAGGATAACAGAGTCACCTGTATCTGTTTCACTTAAAACATTTTTTTAAAAAAAATTGGAAATAATTTCAGATTTACAGAAAAGCTGCAAAGATAGCACAGTATATCTTCATCCATCTCTCTTTCATCCAGCTCCCCCTGATGTTACCATCTAACATAATCATGGTGCGTTTGTCAAATCCAAGAAATTAACGTTGGTTCAATACTGTTATCTAAACTACATACTTTATTCATGTTTAACTAGTTTATCCACTCATTTTTTTTCCCCCTGTTCTACGATTCAATCCTGGGTGCCACATGACATTTCTTTGTCATATCCTCTGGTCTGTGAGAGTTTCTCAGACTTTGTTTTTCATGACTGACAGTTTTGAAGAGTACTAGAGTACTGGTCAGATATTTAGTCCAATGTCCCTCAGTTTGAGTGTGCCTGAAGTTTTTTTTTTCAAAATTAGAATGGGGTTATAGGTTTTGGGGAAAAATACCATGGAGATAAATTTCCATGCTTGCTCTGTCATGTCAGGGATACATGGTATAATTATGACATATTATTGATGATGTTAACCTTGATCACTTGGCTAAGGATGGGTCTGCCAGGTCTCTCCACCTTAGAGTTACTATTTTTCCCTTTGCAATCCACACCTATTTTCATTAGCTCTTTACCCCAGAAGGACTTCTTTGCTATCTGGATATCGCCCTCACAGACCTGTGGCAGCCTAGATTTCTCCAGTGGTGGGACAGGCAATCATGGCCTCAAGGGAATGTAAAAAATAAAAACAACAGAACTTTAAAGCTGTCTTTCAACCCACCTTTGGCCCCGGGAAGCTGCCTTCTCATTACCCCACTCATTTATGACAGACTTGCCCTCAGCCCCTCAGGGCATCTTAAGGTTTTCATAACTTTATTTCTTCAGTTCACGGTTTCTTCTTGCTTTTGCAGGAGGTGGTTTGTCAACCTGTCAGAAAGCAGAAGCCACCATTTGGTAATTTTCACAACCCTATGGAATTCCGTAGTTGCCATGGCCCAATTTTACAACCAAAGAAACTGAGGCAAAGAGAGGCTAAGGAATCTACTCAATGTCACAGAGCTACTTATCGCAGAGTTCAAATTCACACCCAAAGCCCTGGATTCTAACCATTGTGATGTACTACCTATCAGTTAGATACCAGCTTGAGCAGCACATACTCAAAACGGTGCCCTCTCTTCATACAGAACCCTTGACCTTGGACACAACTTGCGTACCAAGCTCAGCTTTGTTTCTTTGGGATGGGACACTTTATAGGAGACATTGTCCTCTTATGTGAAGAGTTCCAGTAAGTCAACCCTCCAGACATCTGCTGCCTTATCCAAAACCTGCTGGATCTTTATGGCTGGGTCTCTCACACTAGAACCCCAAGACACTTGTTTCAACTGATGCTTCATCTGTACTGCTGAGTGTCTCTCTTGAGCCAAGGTCCTCTTCAGACAAGTAGTTCTTTGGCAGTAGTTCAAGATAGCACAAGATGAAATTTATCCTGCAAATATTTATTGAGTGCCTACTGGTAAAGGGCCCGGTTAGGTCCTGGCTGAGAAGGAGTGTGGTTTTGAGAGAAATAAAGATGCCTAAGACACAACTCTCAGCTTCATGGAGTTTAAACTAATGGGCGTTATAGTGAAAAAGTATATATTTCTATCTCTATCTCCATTTCTGTATCTATTTCTATTTCTCTACACACACACACACACACACACACACACAACTGGTTGCAAGTTTTTTCCATTGCTTTAGAAGTCAGGGAAATATTTTCTGCACCTGGATATAGAAAAAAATGACTAACAAATGAAATTCTGTGGCCAAACCACGTGCCTTGTCATCCTTAGAGAAGTTTCCTGGGTTAGAAAGCTACAGAGTTTCATTTTTAAAAAAATTTAATTCTTTTTTCTACCCATACACTTGATTGCAGATCTTGTTTCACTTTCCTTATGTCTTTGATGATAACAATTTCCTCTTAGAAACATGTTTAATTTTTCCCGTTCCATATGTCATCCCTGTGCAAAATCATCTTGTTGACTCATTCTGATAGGATATGGACGGGAAACCCAGTGACTTCTTTTTGGTCTCCAGAGCATAATTAGAAGAAAATTCCTTTGAACCTCTTCCATAAAAGAATATAAAGTTTGCTTAAAAAAATGCACATATCATCTCTTTTTAATTGCCATTACAGTGGGTCTTCCAGATGCATGCATTTTAATTTAGATTTTTTTTTTTTACCATCTAAGGAAAAATAACTATTTTCTTCTTCACCTAGGTGGAATCAATGCTAGGGGCAATTTAGAAACAGACTGTGGCTTTTGTGACATTTACTGGCAATTTTTGGCCATAATGACTGTTCCTCTGTGCCAGAGTCTCACAAAGGATGAAATGTTGCTAGAGAAATGTTTTCTCCTCCCTTTACATATTCTTAACAATTCATTTGACTTCTGCTCCACAAATACATTGCAATTTAAAAAAAATTAGAATGCATAACTTCAGGGTTTGAAAAGTCCTTGAATCCTGGTGAACTGAAGCTCAATTTTAATAGTTTCTTTGGTTTTCATTCCAAGAAACTGGCAGGTTTAAAGATGTATGTGGCATTTCCTGAGTCATTTCCAAATATTCAAGTTTTAAAAAACGACTTCTTAGGTTAATTAGGAATTTCTCCAGAGATAGTAAGCAGATCATTGGGTGTGGGAAATTGTTGTTGAATGGTGATAAAACGCTGGGTGTAGCATTTATTTGTGTCTGGGTGTTTCATTTATGTATGTATGTATGTTATATATATATCTAATATATACGTGTGTATATATACAATTTAGTATCAAAAGTTAGGAAATTTGGGGCGCCAGGGCAGCTCAGTCGGTTAAGCGACGGACTCTTGACTTTGGCTCAGGTCATCATCTCTGGGTTATGGGGTCGAGCCCTGCGTCAGGCTCCATGCTCAGTGGGGAGTCTGCTTGGGATTCTCTCTCCCTATCTCTCTGCTCCAAACATGCACACACACTCTCTCTCAAATAAATAAATAAATAAATAAATAAATAAATCTTTAAAAAAAATTTAGGATTCAAAAAACTTGATTAAAAACTATGCTTAGCCTATTTTTATGTCAAACTACCCATATAAATAAGATCCTAACATCAGATTTTATGTGGTAAATTATGTGCTAGAGTCAGAAAGGTGTGGTTCAACCCCCAAGATCTACATTAACAATACATTCTGGTTTTAATTGAGGTAAGCTTAAATGTTAGTTTTATGTTAATGTAACTGAATACAAATTACTATTTTAAAGCTATGGGACCACTTCTACACCCTTAGGTGTAGAAACCCTAATGGAATGACCATTTACCCAGATCATTCAGATCAATCCAACAATCTGCCAATTAAATGCAACAGCTCCATTGAGGCCTCTATTCTTTAAATGGTTTCATCTCCTTGTTGGCATATATCATAAATATGCAAAACAGAGATAGTGCAGGAAAGTGAAAGTACACCAGATGAAGTCAGGAGACTTTACTTCTAATCCCCAGTCTGTCACCAACAGTAATCAGGAAACATATACAAGTGTATCTTCTTACTAATATTAAAGCACGCTTGTACGCATATTGTATCATTTGAGATCAACACCTAGGGAAGCAGATATTCTTATTATCACTTCTTTCTTTTGAAAGCGTTTTGACTCTGCTTATGTAGATACCAAAACTCTTGAATTCAAAGGCCCTTGGCCAAGGTGATTTAGTACTTGAGAATGTTTGGCATTTGAATCTAAGCCTCTGGGTTTTAGAATTCTCATCTGCAGAATGAAAACCAGATGCTCTCTAAGGCTCCTTCAGTTAAAAAAAAAAAAAAAATGGCTCTACAGAAGTTATGTTTCCTAGATGGAAAAAGTATATTAACAAATCAGACTTACAGGACATAACCAGAAAACATGCTAGTTTTTGTCTCCCAGTCACTTTACAATTTATTCAGTGGGGGAAATACCACCTCTGATCCTGGACAAAAACTCAGGCAGTCTTGGGACATTTCTGTCCACTGTTAGGAAAAAAAGGCCAATAATCTTTTTAAGTTACCAGCACAGTCCCAGTTCAGAATTTAGAATGCCATGGCCTTGTTATATTAAACAGTCCTAACTTAAAGTTAAAACCTCTTCTCCCCAGTCTGGGGGCCTTCTATAGGAAGAAAGCCAGGGAAGCAAGGCATGGTTCCTTCCCTCCTCTCCCACCTCCCTAACCATAGCTCTGACAAGCCCAGGGCCTAAAGAATGGAGGGGTGGCCAGAGGTATTGAGAGTGTTATAAGCTGCCTGTATCCAATTCTGGGCCCTAGTCCTTCAGGGGCCATCACTAGGAATATCTGATGGTACTTGTGATGTGGAGTGGGCATGTCTCTGACTGGCAGCTCCCCCTCAGCTGCTTGACCCTTCAGTGGTCCGCTTGACAAGGACTTCTTCTGCTGAGGTCACAGCTCCCCTCCACACTAACCTCTTGGGTGGGATTTAAAATGGCACCAGGTCTCCCACCTGGTTCGTGGGAAATATTCATCCATTTTCTGCCTTACTAGACCAGTCCCAACCCAACCACCTGTCCTTTGCTTTCAGGTTTTGCAGGTGAGAGTCAGAGATCTGGCCAATGTGTCCCCTTAACATGACTGAACAATGTCAAACCTCTCTTGCTAGAAATGAAGGACAGGCATACCACACACTCCTTGGGATGACAGGGTTCACAATCTAGCTCTGTTCAAAGGAATTTTCCTCAAAAATTCTCTCTAAATCTCATCTTTATTGATACTCTGTATCTTCAATAAAAATGGTCATCTAATTGTTTCTCAAGCAGTAATTTTGACATTTTTGTTCTCTTTGGAATGCAGTATTTATTATTTTCATATATCAGCCAGAAGACAAAATGGAGACACAAAGTGTTTCGTAGTTAGTATTCCCCATGACCGTATAGAGAGGTTAATAGTTTACATCTGAGTATGGCTAGTCCATATTGGCTGTGACACCACCAACCTCATCATTTTGGCCATGATGTTAATGGTTAAACCATTTAAATGAATGATAGGTTTGATTTTCTGTTGACTAAGTTGGCTGTGTCAGTTTTGTTAGTAGAAAAAAATATTCTTAAATTTCTCCCCTTCTCAAAGGAATGGAAGGACAAAGAGGCGAAGAAGTGTTTCATTGTTTTTTTCCAGCTATGTTGAGATATAATTGACACATACAATTTTAAGGTGTACAAATGTAATGATCTGATACACATATATATTGCAAAATGATTACCTCAATAAGGTGAGTTAACATATCCATCACTTCAAATAATTACCCTTCTGTGTGTGTGTGTGTGTGGTCAGAACATTTATAATCTACTCTCTTAGCAACTTTCAGATATACAATAGAGTATCATTAACTATAGTCACCATGCTGTACATTAGATCCTTGGAAATTATTTGCCTTATAACAGAAGTCTGTGCCCTTTGGCCAACATCTCAGCATCTATGCCCCCCAGCCCCTGGTAACCACCACTGCAGTCTCTGTTTCTATGATTTAGGTTTTTTAAAGATTTCACATATATGTGGAATAACTTCCAGTTATAAGATGAATACATTCTGGAGATTTAATGTACAGCATGGTGACTGTAGCTAAGAATACTGAATTATATACTTGGAAGTTGCTAAGAAAGATCTTAAATGTTCTCACAATGAAAAAAATGGTAATTATGTGAGGTGAGGGAGATGTTAACTAACCTTACTATGGTAGGCATTACACAATATACACATGTACCAAATCATTACTTCGTACACCTTGAACTTACATATGCTATATGTCAATTATATCTTAATAAAGCTGGGGGAAGAAGTACCTAAAACTTTACTTACTAGCCTTCTTATTCCTAACCCATTGAACACTCAGAGCAGGCAGCATTAGGTGGTCTAAGACTTTGAAGATGGATCTGTCTGCTGCAGGAGCTTCAATTCTAAGCTTGTGAATAGTTTCTGTCATGGAGGGCTTTTTAGTATCCCTTGTGGTATGTTAGGGGCTGTATAAATGCAAATTTCATTTCATTTAGAAAGGAAATGAGCCACACTGAATGGACATGGATACAACTCTGGAATTAAAAGGAAGGTGGATTCCTTCTGTCAGCAGGGCCAAAACAATACTCCATACCAAATGCATCTTTTTTGGAAGTCTTAGCAGTTAAAAGGAACATGAGATCTTGGATGAAAACAGAAACAGGGTGAGTTCTCTGTTCCATTTCTTTGCTTTATTGCTCAGCACCTATAAGGCAGAACTTACCATATTGGTTTTCTCTGCTGATTCCTGATCCTGTATGACCACTGGGCTCAAATGAGCTTCTTTTGACTTAATTCTAATAATGGAAGGCAAATTGCTGTACCATTGTTGGATACAGCCCTTCTACTGCTTAGCAGAGAATGAACAACTTGGGAGCAATGTTTCCTAGATAAAAGAGAGAGATCCAGCAAATCGTGTGCCTGTGGTGCCACAGACCACATGTACAAATGTTGTATCTTTCTTCTCTGTAGCAGAAATTCCTCACTGGCATAGCAGAAAAATCTTGTTGCTTTATGAAAAATAGTAACTGTGAGTTGGCTTTGTTTAACAACTGCATCTTAGTTTGCTAAGTGTTGGAGTACACAAAAGAAAGCTAGACAGGAGTATGCTCAAACTAAAAACTCAAAAGTGAGGACTACAGTAAAATGAAAAAAAAAAAGCATTCACTTGAGTTCGAAAGGAAAAATGAGATTAATTTTCAGTTGCCGAAATCAAAAAAGGAATGCAAATTTATAGCGGAGTTTTACGAGAGGAAGATCAGAAGGGTTTGAGGGAAAGGGACCAAATATAGGCCCTAGTGGGATAGAGTCAGAAGTAGATTAAAGACAGCCACACATTTTTTGCCCCCCCCTTTCCATCAAGAAGTAGAAATTCCATTTGTACTGAGGCTGACCTATTACTTGCTTTGACCCATAAAAAGAGACAGAAATTACGCCGTGTGATATTCAAGGCCATGACTTAAGTGATCTACAGCTTCACCCTTCTCCTCCTGGAAGGCTCCCTCTTGAAATCCAGCTGCTTTGCTGAGTGAAGCTCAAGCCAGCCTCATTGAGTGGTCATATGGAGGAGCACCAATGCATCCTATCCAAAAGCCCTAGCTGAGCCCCCAGTCAACAGCTAGCAACAACTTGCAGCAATCTCAGTGAGCCATTGTGAATGTTTCATCTCCAGTAAATCCTCCAAATGACTTCAGCCCAGCTAATACTCATATGGAGTAGAAAAAGTACCTCGCTGAACTCAGTCAACCTATAGACTCATGAGAGATAATGATAGGTTGTTTTTGTTTTAAGCCAGTCAGTTTTGGAGTTGTTTGTTACACAGCAATAGATAACCAAACCAGGGCTTGAGATTTTAATGTCCACATAATAACTGAATGTATGGCCATCAGCCTATACAATGCAGAGGGGAGGTGCTGGAATCAAGACCTCTGCATAACCCCAGGACACGGAAGTGTTGCTCCCTTGGTAAAGGAGGAACAAGAAACGCTCTGCCCACCGTCCCACATATGCAAAAGGAAGCTTGCCTATCTTGTTTTTATTAGGAGGTAGATGAAAAAACACTCGTGTGAAAATTGAAGCCTCAGGCCAACATTATGCCAGGGTGTGAAGGCTAAATTTACATGACTCACTTTGTGCAGGATTTCTCCAAGCTGTGAAATTAACATAAAAATTGATCAAGAATGGATAAGGCTCCTTGAGTACTTTAATAGAAACAATTTAAAACTGTTCTGTTGCAACGCTGCTACAATTTAAGGTGGCTGTGACACTTATCAGAGTGGGGGAATCCTGATGAAGATGATCTCACAGTAAAAATTTATAAACTACAGGAAGAAGAAGAAAAAAGAAACTACCTGAAGAAATGATTTACCTTGAGAAAGGGTCAAAAGACAAAACCACAGAAGGATTCACAAGCATAGATAACAAATCCAGCTGAAGAATGTTTTTAAAAAGTGTATTTAAAAGTAATTCAGAGGGAAAGGGAAGAATCAAAACTAAACTTAAAGAATAAACAAGATATTTTTAAAATAGCACATGCCCTTGAAAAAGAACCAAATGTAATGTCAAGAAATGAAAAACATCACTGAATTTTAAAAAGTTATCGCAGGTTTTAAACAGCCGATTTGGCCCACCTGAAGAAGGAATTAGTGAACTGGAAGACAGCTTGGAAAAAATTAGCACTAAACCTAAAGTGATAAAGAGTTTTAAAAAATGGAAAGAGATTAAGAGACATGAACGATAACAGGAAAAGCTCTAACATATATCTAACAGAGTTCCAGAAAGAAAGGTGAGAGGTAATGGTAGAGAAGGAATAACTAAAGGGACATTAAGTATGTTGCTAAGGCTCTGCATGCCACATTGACATTTTTTTTGTTATTTCATTATCAACATAGAGGGATGAGATTAACCGTTATCCTCATTTGCAGTTGAGGAAAGTGAAACTTTGAAAAGCTATATGACCCAGCATTTTCTTTTCCCTCCACAGTCCCCACATGCTTGGTTCTATCCATTTCTCCACTCCAGCCACACTGCTCCTTAGCCAAGGTTACCAATGACTTTGTGGTCAAATTCAGCACACTGTAGTTTGCCAAGTCCTGCCCTATATGAATGATATGTCAGGTCCTCAAACTGGCCCACTGCCACAAATAATACTGTTTAATATAAAAATGGAAGATTTGAATGGAAAAACTTGCTGGAGGGAGGAGGCACACCAGCATCATTAATGAATACTGTAATCCCTTTTGTAGAAGCCCTCCTCTTCTTAATGTGAACACTTTCGCTTATGTACAGGTGAACATATTCTCGAGTCACCTCCAT
The DNA here is from genome assembly GCF_054177405.1 of Leptonychotes weddellii. Classification (NCBI taxonomy): domain Eukaryota; kingdom Metazoa; phylum Chordata; class Mammalia; order Carnivora; family Phocidae; genus Leptonychotes; species Leptonychotes weddellii. The sequence goes on along the minus strand of NC_138385.1, from coordinate 97,273,767 downwards.
TTCAGAGTAGATGAAAGGTTTTTAACCAGCCTTCTTAAATCATGATTGTATATTTTAGGGAAAGTGACATTTCCTATGTATGATTGGAAACATAACATTATAAATGTAACTAGCATGTAGGCTATAAGGAATATCTTACTTCTGCCTCGTTCTGGATTTACCAAAACTGTCAGAGAAGACTCCAATAAGGGTAAGCAAGAAAAGTGGTAGATTGGGTCCAAATTTCTTTCTTTCCATTTTACAAGATAAGGATGAAAATATGAGAAAGCAAGTGCCAGGGAATAATGGAAGCATAAAGATGAGAACTTTCCAACCCTCAAAAGAAATAGGTTTACCCTTGGTACCAATCTCAGCCCTCACAGAACTCCCGGGGGAACTGAGGTCTGCTAAAAATGTTCTTACATTTTGTAATAACCAGGAGCCTTGGCTATACGCTAAGCTCAATTTTCTCTTGTGCTGGACAGGACAATGGTGGTGTGAAGATGATTTAGGGAAGGCCAATCCTCTTCTACTCAGTGGTGGCCCTCCCACACCACTGTCCCCAGCCTATATATGGTAGTGCCCGAAGCTTAGATATCTACATCCTACGTTACTCTCCCATCTTACTAGTCTTCCTCTTATTCTAGAGAGAGTAAGTTCTATGATCCTTGTTCCAAAACAGGAAGGGCCCTTTCTGATTTTCATTCTGGGAACTTCCCACTCTGCTGATTTTCTCTCTTCTCTTCCTTCCTGTCAACCTATTTTTTTTTCTCCTGTCAACTTCTCTTTCTTCATCTACCCCTTCCCCTTCTCAGGTTTCCTATACTCAACTATAGCTTTGGCTTTCTCCACATGGAAATTCACTCACTAGTTACTTGACTGTTTTCTATTTCCATTTTGTATTTCAACTGAAATATTTTTTCCAAGGGTCTTTCCTCACTGAGTAGTTTTTCCGGATATCCCTTTCAAGGTGCTATCTCAATGGGATGTAAGATTGGATAGTAAGAATGGGACCAAGTTTTGGAGAACTCTGCATACATGGACATGAGCTGAAATTCCCTGTGGTGTAACTATGGAGTCAGGGGTGAATGAGCAGGGGCGTGTCCTGGTGCTGGTGGGGGACAAAAAATGGGCTGTGTAGCAAGCAGAGCAGAGACAGGCAGGGAAGTCAGTCAGGGATTATTGCAATGGATATCTAAGACTGTAGCATACTTTAGAATCTAGTAAAGTGCTTTTACTTGCTAATACAATTGATCATCACATAGAAAATCACTAGTTGTATAGGTTCTTAACCAGTTAACTGAAAGCATAATGAGATACCCTAAGGTAGTATGGAGGTAGCAACTGCAGGAAGCAATAGGGTCATGTGACAATCTTAGTTGTAAAGAGGAGGAAACGGAGAGCCAGAGAGCTTATCCAAGAAATTATATAATTTAATAACAGAGCTAATGAAACTGTGTTCTGATCTGATGACCGAAGTACCTTGCCCTGCCTATAAATAAGGAAATAATTAAGTATAAGCAAGCTTCCCTCCTTTCGCCTATGAGCAGAGGAAGTATGTTTGGCTAAGTAAGGAGAATGGTGGCAGGGAAGGTGGATGCCTTACTCCCAAGGGTACGGATCTGGTTGCCGACGAAGAGCTTCCATTAATCCAGAGATGCCTGTGGCCACTGCTGAACTGAAAGGGATCTGAGCCTGTGCCATCTGTTACTGTGCACGTTCAGAGCCACGGCAACTGTAACCTGTATCCTTCTCTGGGATTCACGTGGGCTGAGGCGGTTCACTCGCAGTGCCTGATCATTAGTGCCACGCCTGTGTGCATTTAGCTTCATCCTTCTTCCACGGTCATAGGATGACTAGGAGGTAAATCTGAGTTTTTTTTTAAAAGATTTTATTTATTTATTTCAGAGAGAGAGAGAGAGCGCGAGAGAGAGAGTGCACGTGAGCAGGGGAAGGAGCAGAGGGAGAGGGACAAGCAGAGCAGACTCCGTGCCGAGCGTGGAACCCCATGCGGGGCTCAGTCTCATGACCCTGAGATCATGACCTGAGCTGAAACCAAGAGTCAGACGCTCAACTGACTGAGTCACCCAGGCGCCCCAGTAAATCTGAGTTTGAACCCAGGTCTCATGATGCCAAGCAGTTTGCTCCTTCCTCTACACTAAACAGTTAATCAAACATTGGGAAAAGGCAGATGCACGATGGCCTAAATAAGGAAGCTCAGGAGGAGGCTCAGAGACTAGAAGCTGTGGCCCAGAATAGGGAAGGGACACAAGTGCCTAGGAGTGTAAAATCATACCAGTGAACGTTTGTTGAGTGTTTTTTGTATTCTGGACATCCTACTAAACATTTTACATGTATTCTCTCATTTAATCCTTTCAACAACCTCGTAAGGCACATTCTATTATTATGATTGCTATTTTACAGATGAGAAATCTAAGACTCAGATAGATTAAAAAGTCTTGTTTAACGTCCAGAGCTGATAAGTAATAGAACTGGGCTTCAAATCTGGTTATCTCTGTCTTCATTAATACATATGCTACTTTTGATCCTGAGTTACCTCTGGAGTATCCTCTTCCACCAGAGCCCAACTCAAAGAAAACACCTTGGACACTAGCCCACCTACCTTCCTGCTCGGTCTCTTCTTTGAGTTCATTTTAAAGGCTAACGAAATGTCAATCATAACAGCATATTGATGTCCAAGTGGAATTTGTACCTTAGATAATAAATTGTGGAGCTAAAAATCTTCTACCTTACAGGTTATATACCTGGGGAATGTTGGGGAATATAATTTCCAAAGAAAGAGGTTAGCTAAAAGATTTATTAAGCTGGATCTTTCACGGTCCAATGGAAGCTTTATCTGTTGCTTGGCAACTGGTTTTTGAGATGGTGCAACTTGATCCAACTGACAAGCAAAAAAAAAAAAAAGGCCAAAGCAACTTGTTTATCATATAAACTCATTCTTCTCTAATAGCTGAATCTAGATTCTGGATCATTTGTCTTCCAGTGACTTTGGTATCTATCTACTAAAATTACTAGTTCCCTAGGTAATATCTATGCCCATGGTTTGAAGCAAAATGCTAGCATAACATCTGTGAAGTTCTTTTTGCAAATACATTTTATGAACTTCTTCAAAGCCCTGGGTAAGTGTGGTTTCTCTTCAGGGAATATAAATCTTAAATTTCTACTCTGAGAAATACAAGAAGTTCACATACAATGCGGGGGTGGGGAGGGGTAGACAGCGGACATCTGGATTCTTAGTGACCTTCCATCCATGACCACCTTGAATCAGATACAATTTCAATTGGTTTTTCTAGGAGCTGCTACATCTGAAAAGAGTAAGAACAAATTTCTCTTCCCTCCTCATTATGCACCTGTCATATGTGCCCACTGAATAGACCTAGGTGAAGTCCAGGTATGCCACCAAAGCTGGGCAGCATGCAAAGATTTTATTTATAAGGAGCTCCAGTGCTAACAGATTTGAGGCATGGTTAAGTCAGGTCTGAGGTTCACAACCTTCTAAGAATATCTTTGACTTTCACATCTTCTTCTATCTGAGATTTAAGAGCTTCTAAGTGGTAGAGCCAAGATTTGAAACCAGATTCATGAACTCAGGATCATAGTTTCCACTTTACAATAATAGAACCTCTCCTTCCTGAACTGTCAAGGACATTACTGTCATCATTATTATTTTTTTGTTTAAAACAAGAGAAATTTAGTTTCTCACAGTTCTGGAGGCTAGCAGTCTGAATCAAGGTGTCAGCAGGGCCATCCTTCCTTTGAAACCTGTAGGGAAGAATTCTTTGCCTTTCCCTAGCTTCTCATGATATGCCTGCAATCTAAGGATGTTACTGTCATTTAAAAAAAAAAGATTTATTTATTTATTTTAGAGAGAGAGCACGCGTGGGGGTAGGGACAGAGGGAGAGGGAGAGAAATCCTCAAGCAAACTCCTGGCTGAGGGGGGAGCCTGAGGTGGGGCTTGATCCCAGGACCCTGAAATCATGACCTGAGCCAAAACCAAGAGTTGGCCACTTAACTGACTGAGCCACCCAGGTGCACTTTTTTTTATTTTTTATGTTTTTATTATTTATTCATTTATTTATTTATTTGATGTTACTGTCATTTTGATGAAGTTTTATGCCCCAGGATCACCTCTGCCATCATATGGGAAAGTACAGTAAAATATCCAAGTACTGGCTCCATACAATGATCCAAAGAGTATTACTATAAAGCAAATGTGTAGACCCCACCTATTAAGGCAGTTGATGGCATCATACCAACCTTTGGCTTTATGAATCCAGTGACTGCTTATATTCACTATCATTTTAGTGTTGTGTGTGTGTTCACTATCATGGGTGTATGTGCATGCATATTTATGTAATTGTGGAATTAGCAAATACAATTATGAGTTGTATTATGAAGCACGAACATAAGGATTATGGAATTATCTCAATTTTTGTGTGTGGGGGTCATCTTATAAAAGGGTAATATATGTAATATATTAGATGGATTTGGAGTTGGTTTATGTATTTATTTATTTGTTTATGGTGTTAAAAATCCCTTTTTAATTTTTTGGTATTTATTTATTATTTATTTAATTCCAGTATAGTTAACATACAGTGTTATATTAGCTTGTGTACAATACAGTGATCCAACGATTCTATACATTATTAAGTGCTCATCATGATGAGTGTACTCTTCATCCCCATCACCTATTTCACTCATCCCCCCTACCCACCTCCCCTCTGGCGACCATCAGTTTGTTCTCCATAGTTACGAGTCTGTTTTTTGTCTCTTTTATTCTTTGCTCATTTGTTTTGTTTCTAAAGGGTCAGTATCCAAAATATATAAAGAACTTATACAACTCAACACCAAAAAACCCAAATAATCCAATCAAAATAAGCAGAAGATATGAACAGATATTTCTCCAAAGAAGACATCCAGATGGCCAACAGACAAACGAAAAGATGCTCAACATCGCTAATCATTGGGAAAATGCAAATCAAAAACACAATGTGATATTACCTCACACCTGCCAGACTGGCCAAAATAAAAAACACAAAAAACAAGTGTTGGTGAGGATGTTGAGAAAAGGGAACTTTCGTGCACTCTTGGTGGGAGTGCAAACTGGTGCAGCTACTGTGGTAAACAGTAGGGAGATTCCTTTAAAAAATTAAAAATAGAATTACCATACAATCCAGTCACTCCACTACTGGGTACTTCCCCAAAGAATATGAAAACACTGATTTGAAAAGATACATGCACCCCTATTATACTGGAGTTTAAAAAAATAAAAACAATTGACCATATATTGAAACAACTTAATTATGTATCAGGGTGATGTCATAAGCATGTAGAAAAAGGAATAACCTCAAATGACTTTAAAACACAGTATACTGTTTGTACGTCTCTAGTGGGATATCTCCTGAGGACAGAAAAAAACACAAAGAAATCATAAACTGTACTGTGACCTTATTGCTAGTAGTAAAATTAATATTGGTGCTAATATTAATTAAAACATCAGTATTACCATAGGTGTTTTTGTAATTACTATGGGTATATTTTACCTAAAGCAAATAAGCAATTATGTTACTGCGATTAGAAATCAAGATTCTCAGTATTTGTGAGGTTGTGAAAGAAAGGGAACTCCTGTGCACTGCTGGTAGGAACGTCAATTAGTACAGCCACTATGGAAAATGGTAGGGAGGTTTTTAAAAAATTTAAAATAGAACTACTATATGGTCCAGCGATCCGATGTCTAGGTGCTTTGCAAGATGAATGGATAAAGAAAATGTGATTATTTATTTATTTATTTACACACTGGAATATTATTCTGTCATAAAAAAGAAGGAAATCCTGCCATCTGCAAAAACATGGATGAACCTGGAGGACAGAATGCCAAGTGAAATAATCAAGACACAGAAGAAAAAATAGTACAGGATCTCTCTTATATGTGGAATCTAAAATAGTCAACGCCTAGTAGCAGAGAGCAGAATGGTGGTTGCAGGCACTGGGTGGCGGGCGGGAGAGGGAAATGGAGTGAAGTTGGTCAAAGGGTACAAACTTTCAGTTGTATAAGATGAATATGTTCTAGAGATCTAATGTACAGCATGGCGACAATAGTTGATGCTGTGCTGTATATTTACATTTGTTAGGAAGCTACATCTCAAATTAAATCTCACTGCATACATGAATGGTAATTATGTAGAAGTGATGGATATGTTAATTAGCTTGATCGTGGTGATCTTTACACAACGTATACCTATATCAAAACATCAAGTTCGGGCGCCTGGGTGGCTCAGTCGTTAAGCGTCTGCCTTCGGCTCAGGTCATGATCCCAGGGTCCTGGGATCGAGCCCCATATCAGGCTCCCTGCTCCGCGGAAAGCCTGCTTCTCCCTCTCCCACTCCCCCTGCTTGTGTTCCCTCTCTTGCTCTCTGTCAAATAAATAAATATTTTAAAAAAATAAATTAAAAAAAACATCAAGTTGTACACCTTAAATATGTAAAATTTTTATGTGTCAAAGATATCTCAATAAAGCTGTTAAAAGATTTTCAGTGTGAAAAAAGATACAAGTGTAAAATCACAGTAAAAACCTTGTAGTCTTAGATGTGAATAGAAGAATATAATATGAACTTATTGTTTCTCATTGTCATAAAATGTTTCCCCCAAATTTGCTCACTGAGAAGGTCTTAAGTTAATGACAATCCAATAGCAATAAGCCCTTTTATAGCCCAGTCTCTGTTGTAAAAATACAATTTCTTGATAAAAAAGAACCAAGGCTCCTTGGAGAAATGACAGATTCTATGTTTGGAGCAAGCCTTGGGAGAAATGAGGCTGAAACTCTCTTTGTATGAGAAGTTAGGGGATGCTATAGAAGACTATGCTGACTCTGTCAAAAGGATAATGAGAGCCAGAAAATTAGGATCTCTGCAGGTTGCATATTTTGCTGAAAATGGATAAAGTATCAGAGTCAAGCTTTTATTCTGATTTTCCTGCATGAATGGTATGTGAAGGTGAACAATAGTTTATGAAGGGAAGTTCCTTTTCATAGAACAATTCTGGGTAATAAATATAGAATAGAATTAGAAAATCATTATTTTTGCAACCGTTAAAGAAATAATGAATGTCACCAAAGACCATGAATAAACACCAAACTATTGGGTGAAAGCTTGCTAACTTCACAATACTGGATAGGGCTGATAGCCCATGTACCTAGTAATCATTCTCACATCACTGAAAATGGAACAGAGATTGGATGCCTAATTACAAGATACACTAGGGTGTTGGGAGGATGGGTTAGCCTGGTGGTGGGTATTGAGGAGGGCACATTCTGCATGGAGGACTGGGTGTTATGCACAAACAATGAATCATGGAACACTTCATCTAGAACTAATGATGTAATGTATGGGGATTAACATAAGAATAAAAAAAATAAATTATAAAAAAAAAAGATACACTAGGGTGTTTACAGCAGTGCCTCTGAGTTATTCTCAATGAAAACAGTTGAACTTGAATTGAATGGAGCCTCAAGGTCTGTCTGCCAGTTTACGGAAAATATTGGGAAAGAGAGAAACAAGTTAAATGATACCATGAGGAAGTAATCAAAATCCCAACCATGCTACAGTCTTCAAGACAAATAACCAAGTTTATCCAACAATTTGTATCATGAGAACTAAAAAATAAGTACAGATGGTCCCCAACTTACAATGGTTTGAGCTATGATTGCTGACTTTATGATGGTATGAAAGTGATATGCACTCAACGGAAACTGTACTTCAAATTTTGAATGTGACACTGGACAGGGTAGCGAGCTGCAGCTCCCAGTCAGCCACACAATCACAAGGGTCAACAACTGATACACTGACAACCAGGCTGTTTTTCACTTTCAGTACAGTAGTCAATGAATTACATGTGATAGTCAAAACTCTATTATAGGGGCGCCTGGGTGGCTCAGTCGGTTAAGCGGCTGCCTTTGGCTCAGGTCATGATCCCAGGGTCCTGGGATTGAGCCCGGCATCGGGCTCCCTGCTCAGCAGAGAGCCTGCTTCTCCCTTTCCCTCTGCCTGCCACTCTGCCTCTTTGTGCTCTCTGTCAAATAAATAAATTAAAAAAAAAAAACTCTATTACAAAATAGATTTTGTGTTAGATGCTTTTGCCCAACTGTAGGTTAGCATGAGTGCTCTGAGCACGTTTAAGGTAGGCTAGGCTAAGCTATGATGTTCAATAGGATAGGTATATTAAATGCATTTTTGACTTTTGATATTTTCAAATTACAAGGTGTTTATTGGGATGTAGCCCCCTCATAAATCAAAGAAGATCTGTAATAAATTTAACAGAAACTCAAGAACCATAATGATATTAAGGAATTGTTAATTTTGTTTGGTAGGTTAATGGCATAATGGTTAAGTTACAAATAACACCCTTATCAGAATGACAAACTAAAATATTCACGATGAAATGACATGATGTCTATCATATGGTTTAAGATGCTCCAGCAAAAAAAAAAAAAAAAAAAAAAGGTGTGTGTGTTTGTGTGAATAAATGAAATAAAGATGGCAAAGTGTTGATTCTTTGTTGAATCTGAGCGATAAGCACATGAGAGTTTATTATATATATATTTTCTTCTTGTGGATATTTGAAGGTATCCAATATCAAAAGTTTTCAAAAATTGCCCCAAACTCAAATCAATTATTTTGCAACATTTTTCAATGACGTAAACACTTTTATATTGGTAAGGGCACTGTGATCTCATAACGACATGAAAGCTCATGTTTACATTTATGTGTAATACAAGAAAAGCAAAGAAAACAAAGAAAAATTAGCTTCGGCTAATTTGAAGTTGCCATTGCTTTATTTACTGCGATAAAAATCCAGCCTAAGTTTTCCTTTGATTTTGCAACAGAAAATGACTGGATTGATAGCCTTTGATTTTATTTTCCTCAAACAGAAGATAAGAAGTGAGATAGAAACAAGGATCCTCTTCTAATGTTCTGCAATTCTTGACCTCCTTCTATTTTAATAAAATCTGGTTTGCTTGTCAGTTTAACGTTTTATCAAAGGTCAGATTGCAGTTTGTAATAAGTAAATTCCAGAAAGCTGTGGGTAATAGAACTTGCATTTGAGGGCAAATATAGCTGTTAAAAATAATTATCGGAGAAAGCAAAATTTTTCTTTGGTGTCGATATTATTCCATTATTTATATATTTTGCTTTTAAGTACGTATCTTGCTTTATTTTTATATATTCCATTTACCGTGGCCTATCCTTCTCCATGTATTTCTCCTTTTTCTGATTAACTCTTTGCTCATATCTTAAGGCTCATTTGAAATGTTACTTTTTCTATGACCTTCCTGATTAATAATAATGATGCTGTACATTTTGCACTCACTAATAGGGCCATGTGTGTTATAATGACTTTACACGTAAAAACTCATCCAGGCCTCACTACAACCTTATGAGAGAGGTGCTATTTTGTACCTACTTACAAGCTGAGGCCTAGAAACACGAATAGACATTTCTCCAAAGAAGACATCCAGATGGCCAACAGACACATGAAAAGATGATCATCATCACTTATCATCAGGGAAATGCAAATCGAAACTCCAATGAGATATCACCCTACACCTGTCACAATGGCTCAAATCAACAACACAAGAAACAACAGGTGTTGCCGAGGATGTGGAGAAAAAGGAATCCTCATGCGTTTTTGGGAATGTAAACTGGTGCAGCCACTGTGGAAAAAAGTATGGAGGTTCCTCAAAAAGTTAAAAATAGAAATACCTTACAATTCAGCAATCACACTACTGGGTATTTATCCAAAGAATACAAGAACACTAACTCAAAGGGATACATGCACCCCTACGTTTATAGCAGCATTATTTACAATAGCCAAGATACGGAAGCAGCCCAAGTATCCACTGATTGATGAATGGATAAAGAAGATGTGGTATATCTATATAATGGGATATTATTCAGCCATAAAAAGAATGAAATCTTGTCATTTGCAACCACATGGATGGAACTAGAGAGTATTATGCTAAGTGAAATAAGTCAGGCAGAGAAAGACAAATACCATATGATTTCACTCATATGTGGAATTTAAGAAACCAAACAAATGAACATGGCGGGGAGAAAGAGAAAAACCAAGAAACAGACTCTTAACTCTAAAGAACTGATGATTACCGGAGGGGAGGGTTTGGGGGGATGGTTAAATAGCTGATGGGGATTAAGGGGTGCACTTGTGATGAGCACGGGTGATACATGGAATTGTTGAATCACTATATTGTACACCTGAAATTAATATTACACTGTATGTTAACTAAATTGGAATTAAAATAAAAACTTAAAAAAATAAATGTAGTTAGGGCTTTAAAAAAGAACAGGCTTTGATTTAAATGCATACTTACATAAATGTCAACTTTACATCAAGTACCCTATATTGACCTACCTGCATTTCCTTCTCTTTCAAAACGGCACCATCAGAGTAAGGAGTGAGGTGTGGAGAAGGGAAATAATTACTATATTCAGTGTGAAGTGAACTATCCTTGCTCGCAAGTGACGATAGTCATCCCTGAGCAAAACACTATCATCAACTTCCTTAGCCATGAGCCTTCCCCAAAAAGTATCTTCTAGTTTATGAGAACAGGCTACTTCATTTTGCATTCTATATCTTTACAACAATTTTGCAACCTATTTCAGAATTTAAAGATAGGATAATTCAGTTTTTCAACAGACTGCACGATATGGTTAAATCACTTCAGTGACCAAGGGCTTACCCCCTTATTTCTTTTTCTTTTAAAGATTTTATTAATTTATTTGACAGAGAGAGAGAAGGAAAGAGAGAATGCGCAAGCAGGGGGAGCAGCAGAGGGAGAGGGAGAAGCAGGCTTCCCACTGAGCAGGGAGTCCATCACGGGGCTCGATCCCAGGACCCCGGGATCATGACCTGAGCCGAAGGCAGACGCTTAACTGACTGAGCCACCCAGGAGCCCCTGCCTCTTTATTTCTTAAAACCAATTAGCAAGTGTAATCAAACTGTAGGAGAAATTGTGTGTCTGACACCATTTAACATCTCCTCCTAAAAGGATGCCATTAATTGTCCATATCCTTCAATCTGAGTCCTATTTATTACAGGGATGTTCTCAGGGTGAACCCTGGGGACTGTCTTCCCAGAACATGAGGAAGATTTAAAATCTTCAGTGGTCAATATGTTGTAAACTGTTCCATGATTTGGCCATTTAGGACAACACATCATCTCCTTGACCCCAGGAGATAGCTTGAGTGTCAGAATGAGCATCGGAATAGTTTATTTAATTACATCTGCCTTTGAGGTGCTGTTTTTGAGAATGGAGCCAACTTCATGAAGGAGGTGCAATTTATCTACCCTATGTGTCCACAAGTTTGTCCACTGATCAGAGGCAGAATGTCATCCTTGGGTCTGCTGACGTTTGTAATTTATGCTACATCATGTTAAAACATCATTATAATTTTATTATGTATTTACAAAATATTTTCACTTACAAAATATGGACAAGTCAAAGGAAGATTTTATTTTATTCATTTTTTCAAAGGAAGATTTTAAATCAGCCATAACCCCATCCTCTAGTTGACATTTTACTAGTAGTCATTCCTGTTTGTTTTTTTTTTTTCCTGGAGACAAATTTATTTTTACTAAAATAAGACATATTTCAATAAATAGTTCAAAAATTTAGAATAAAACAGAATCCAACATAGTACATAACTTGCTTCAAAAGTGTTTCTATAGTAAGAACTTCTCGTGCTGCTAAATATTTATTTATTTTTAAAGATTTTATTTATTTATTTGACAGAGAGAGAGAACAAGTAGGCAGAGAGGCAGGCAGAGGGAGAGGGAGAAGCAGGCTTCCCACGGAGCAGGGATCCCGATGTGGGGCTTGATCCCAGGACCCTGGCATCATGACCTGAGCCGAAGGCAGTGGCTTAACTGACTGAGCCACCCAGGTGTCCCTCGTGCTGCTAAATATTTAAACTATAGTCTTATTTTTAACAATGGCATAGAATTTTGTTGTATGGATATAACAACTTATATAATCCAATTTACTATTTTTGGAAATTAGTTTTTCTCCCCCTTTAAGTACTGCTGGATGAACTTTTTTGTAGCCAAATATTTGCACATATCCGTAACTATTTCATTGAACAAATTTCTTAGAAGTGGAATTCCTGAAATGAAAGGATTAGATATTTTTTAACCCAAAAAAGTCTATCCGTTTGGCCTAATTTTGTTTCCAAGTCATCTAAAAATATCTGAACATTAGGTCTCACTATTTTGTTAACAGACCCCTTTTATTTATCACCCAACTACAACACATGCCAAGGAATTCTGTTGTTGGCTTAGTGAGTTGCAGGAGGGATGACTAAAATTTTTATTGCTCCCAGCGTTTTCTCAGTCTTTTCTTTTTGTTTTGCATACATGTTACAGGGAGCATGACCATGTACCCTGGTTTGCCTTGGACAGCTACAGTTTATGTGTATTGTTCCAGCATAATTATTCACTGCTCCCCATTTCACTCTCAAAATTGTTCCAATTTAGATGGTCATGATGTGAATGTGAGAGGATGTGTTTGGAGTTTTAGAAAAGAGCATGAAAAATACTTAGAGCTCATGAGGTAGAAGATGAGTAAGGAGCAAGGAAATTATCATTATCCACCCATGATACCACTTGAAAATTTTGGTTTCCAAAGGAAAATCAAGAAATGCTTGAAGTGGGTGAACTGTAACAGTGGGGGTTACCACCATTGGTACTAGAAGATGGATTTATCAAAGAGTTGAGAATTCTTTGACTTGGAGGGTACCTTGGGTCCCTGATTGATGGAAATTCATAGGTTGTTCCTAGAAGAGGCGCAAGTGTTGGTAGTCAGGTCATGGCTTACCAAGAAGAGTACTCCTAAAGGAACTGGTCCTCTGGTAGGGTGAGTTAGCTTGAGAAATTGAAAACAGAGAAGTGGTTCTGGGCTCTACTGTCTACTTACAGATTTTCCTGAAGTCCATACTGTTATTTATTTCATAATCACCGGCATTATTTCCTGAATGATGTTTATACTCTTCTTGTGAATTTCCAAGGACATAATTTTGGGCACATAGTAATCACTTATTAAATGTCATGTATTATAAATAACGGGAACAATGAACACTGTAGTGGAATGCATGAGCCATGACATTTGGCATCCAGATTTTTAATTTCAGGCTTCCTCTCATTAACTTTATTATTTTTTCAGAGCAAATTATTTACTGCCTTCTATATCTGTTTCTTCTGCTGAAGAACATTTTGAGCAGAGCTTGAAGGAATACATTGTTGAAGCCCTGGAATTTCTAGGAAGGTCCAGTTACACCCATGGTGCTTTGCAGTTACAATATCTCTCTTATTTGGAGGAGTATGTGTTCATGAAGCAGCAGGTGGCAAGCAGAATTCTCCATCTTTACCGATGAGAAAGGTATTTCTACACAGTTATGGTGGATAACTCAGCAGTGAAATCTCTCTAGTTAACTACCCAATCATCTGCCATTGACTTGTTACATCTCACGAGCAGAGATTTGGTATTTTTCTTAATGCAATTCTTATTCTGGCTATGACCAAATAATGAGGTAGAACAATGATCAACCTAGTGATTTTGGTTATCATGATACTTAAATCGTATTTGTAGTATAACTCAATTGATTGTACAGCCACTAATCAAAAAATAGATGAAAAAAATCACTTTGAAAGTTTGTACTCAAGTTTGTACTTCGGCTGGCTCAGTCAGCAGAAAATGTGACTTCTTAAAAAAAATTATTTATTTGAGAGAGAGAGAGAGAGAAAGCACCAGCACGGGGTGGGAAAGAGGAGGGGCAGAGGGAGAGGGACAAGCAGACTCCCCACTGAACAGGGAGCCTGATGTGGGACTCGGTCCCAGGACCCCAGGATCATGACCTGAGCTGAAGGCAGATGCTTAACCAACTGAGCCACCCAGGCACCCCAAAACATGTGACTCTTGATCTCAGGGTTGTGGGTTCAAGCCCCACATTGGGCATAGAACTTACTTAATAAAATAGAAATAAAATCTTTTTTTAAAAAAGAAAGTTTGTACTCAATAGTTTTGCAGTTTTGAATTACATTTCCTCATACCTTGCCTTTTTGGAAAATATAAATGCTCTTTTTCTTAAATCTGAAACTTTAGAATAAAATATATTGGGTAATCAAGATGTCAACAAAAATTTGCTGGGCAAAAATCTCACCCTTCTTTAACTGAGGAAGCATCTGTGGTTTATGTCTGCTGAGACTGTAAATCTATTCTTATGTGATTGAGTCGGCAACCCAATGATGTCCTCTGGACCTCATCTTTAATTAGCTGTAGCCCTAAGTTTGGATGGTTTATTGAAAATATTAAAATAAGTCTTAGGAAAATATAGGCAGTATTCCTACTATCAAATGTTTTAACACTGGATTTTATTTATTATTATTTTTTAAAAAGATTTTATTTATTTATTTGACAGAGAGAGACACAGCGAGAGAGGGAACACAAGCAGGGGGAGTGGGAGAGGGAGAAGCAGGCTTCCCGCCGAGCAGGGAGCCGATGCAGGGCTCGATCCCAGGACCCTGGGATCATGACCTGAGCCAAAGGCAGATGCTTAACGACTGAGCCACCCAGGCGCCCCCTGGATTTTAATTATTTAATGAATTTTTTCATAGATCTCAATTGGGTATGCATATAAAACAACTTTATTCTGTTCTCCATTTGCTCAGGGGACTGTTTTCCTCTGAAGGGAAATCTCAGAGCAGGTCCCATAATGTTTCCAGTTATTCTCACGTAATAACAGCCCTCCAGTCATAAGCATAGTCTTATTTTGATAATTGATATTTCTATTCTAAACTCTAATTTTTCTCTGGCCTACTTCAGATCTAAGCTGGGGATTGGACTGGCCTGGGAGGGGTAAAGATATGATTTGGGAGGTTTCAGGATTCATTCTCGATTAGCTCCATCTCCTCTTCTTTCCTTCTCAGTTGGCTGACCTTAGTTTTGGAACCCTCTAGCATAAGGAATGGAGCTAGGGGGCAGAAAAGGTCTTAAATGACTGGTATTATTATGATTTCCTCTTTATACTCGCCAGGCTTGGCAAGCAGTTAGAACTGACTTTTGGTGCACTTCAGAGTTTTTCAGAGATTTCCCAGTGGGAACATTTGATACTGTTCAGTGTAGTATCCCCTCTGACTGGCTGCTGAGGAACATTCTCCGCAACTTCTTCATCCAAATATATATTGCCAAACTCTTTCTGCTCAGATCACTTTGATCCATATCAGGAAGACTTCTTAGGCAATTTTCCTTTTAAAATAAAACTGATCTACCTTCCATTTTCAGAGCCCACATCTTGTCCAAAGGATGGATAGAATGACTGTCTTACACAGGTCGGGGCGGGGGGCATGGCTCTCAACACTGCCCCCTACTCCGATGCCATGGGCTGCTTCCACCAGCTTCTTTCCTGGCATGAGCCACTGTGTCCTTGATCGCCAAATGATATGGCGGTGGGATCACCATTTACATAGGCTGTAATGTGAATAGCGATCCCTGTGGGTATGCAATGCTTCTGAGCCTTCTGAGCAGTCCTCTTAGTCTGTCTCACTAGGCTTGAAGTGAGCTGGGAAACTTCCGTCTCCCTTCCCCTAGTGTGGGAGGAGAGGGGGAAAACAGCACAGGACTCCAATAATACCCTCCAAAGAGAATTTCTCTCTGATTCTTTAAGCCCAAGCCCTTCACATCATCTTGATATGCCAAGATGCTCTCACATCCCAGCCTGGAGTTTCTTTTTTGCACTTTTAATAGGGGAATGGGGATAAACAAATTATGGTCCATTCATACAATGACCATTTTTCAGCAACAAACCAAACCAAACACAACACACACAAAACAAAACCCAAAACCTCCCCACACAATGGATATATACAAAAACATAGATGACTCTTAAAAACATTATTTGGAATAATAGAAGCCAGGCAAGAAGTTTATAAATTATATGAAGCCATTTATATGATGCTCTACACCAGGCAAAATAAGCTTTTTTGTTAGAAATCAGAACAGTGTTTGCCCATGGTTGGGAGGGAGGATTGACTGCGAATGGGCATCACTGAGACGATGGGAAGGTTCTATGCCTGGATTTGGCTGATGGATACCTGGATGTATACATCTGTCAAAACATATCCAATCTGGTGTGCACTTACATTGTAGATAAATTATACCTCAATGTAAGAGAACTTAGGTTTTACCAGACAGCTTTTGTAGAATATTGGCATAAGGAACACTGAAGCCAATTATACAAAGAACACCCTGTATTCTCCTTCACTCTCAAAAAATTACTTTGTGCATTTAGCTCAGCATTTTGGCACATCAAGGAGGCTTGGAAACTGTGTTCTCTCTTTGCTTTTTGCTGTCTGCCTACATTATTTTGTCTTCTCTGTCTTCATCTGTATTATGAGTATAAATGCTGAAAATCTACCCCCCATCAACTCCTTCCAGGTTGAGATCAGGTTGTTCTATCAAATGCCTGCAAGTTGTGCTCCTTAATAAGCTATGCCCTTACCTGAGCTTATTAGCCCATAATGAATAAGTCATCTACATGAAGGTCACAAAACATTTTATCAAAATAATTATTGACTTCAACATGCACCGTATTTCCACACTTCCTCTGATTTACTGAATGGTCAATATTTTCAAGATGTATTTTCTTTCTTAAACTAAAATATGTAAAATTGAGCTAACATCTCTTTTAAAACCATTTCTGCTATTTTCAATGTCACTGATGCCTTTTATGTGTCTTATCTTTTTCATTGTGTTTTATTTTTTTACATTTACAAGTATATACTAAAGAGAACACTTGAAAGGCTGTAGCCCCTTGCCCTTTATAGATGATATTAGATAAAATGAAAAATGCCTCAAAGCTTCCAGCAATATGGCAGACTGAGCTGATAAGGAAAAGCAAATAGGCAGAGATGCTGGACAAAAAGTAGCAGTCTTTTTCAATACAGCTAGACTGGAAAGAAAAGAAAGAAAATCCTCTGATACTAGAAATGAAGAGAAACCACCACCAGAGCACGAGGCAGAAGCTGATGCAGTGGAGGCTCATGGGGGTATCAGGTTCAGGGGGCTAGAGGTTGGATTTTGATGCCCACATAGGGACAGAAAATGTGGGCTTGAAGCTGCAGATGTAAGGAAGTTATACCTAAGCTCCATAAGTAAAGCTCAGAGCCCTAAGAGGCTGTTCCAATAATGCGAAGTGAGTAACTTCCTTTCCTTGAGGAAGATACAAAGAATGTTACTATCTGCTGAGGGATACTG
>NC_138385.1:97242936-97256346 GCF_054177405.1 Leptonychotes weddellii | reverse complement strand
GATATCAGGAAGGGAAAAATGAAGGAGGGGGGAATCGGAGGGGGAGACGAACTATGAGAGACTATGGACTCTGAAAAACAAACTGAGGGTTCTAGAGGGGAGGGGGGTGGGAGGATGGGTTAGCCTGGTGATGGGTATTAAAGAAGGCACATTCTGCATGGAGCACTGGGTGTTACACGCAAACAATGAATCATGGAACACTACATCAAAAACTAATGATGTAATGTATGGTGATTAACATAACATAAAAAAAAAGAAACATTATGAAGATCCAACCCAGAGCCGTCTATAGATTCAAGGCAATCCCTGTCAAAATTCCAATGGCATTTTTCACAAAACTAGATAAAGCAATCTTAATATTTGTATGGAACCACAAAAGACCCGGAATAGCTGAGGTGATCTTGAGCATGAAGAACAAAGTTGGATGCATCACACTTCCTGAATTCAAACTTTATTATTAAGCTATAGATATCAAAACAATATGGCACTGGCATAAAAAAAGACACATGGACCAATGGAACAGAATCAAGAGCACAGAAATAAACCCATGCACATCTGGTCAACTAATATTTGACAAGGGAACCAGGAAAACACAATATGAAAAAGATAGTCTCTTCAATGGTTTTGGGAAACTAAATGTTCACATGCAAAAAAAAAATAAAATTGGACTCCTATCTTATACCACTCACAAAAATTAACTCAAAATGGGATTAAAGACTTAAACATGAGGTCTGATACCATAAAACTCCTAGAAGAAAACATAGGGAAGAAGCTCCTTGGCACTTGGAAATGATTTTTGGAAATATGACATCAAAAGCACAAAAAACAAAGGCAAAAGTAAGCAAGAAGGACTAACCTCAAACTAAAAAGCTTCTGCACAGCAAAAGAAACAATCAATAAAATGAAAAGACAATCTATGGAATGGGAAAAAATATTTGCAAGCCATATATTGGATAAGGGATTAATATTCAAAACATATAAAGAACTCATAGGACTCAGTAAGAAAAAATCGAAACAATCCAGTTAAAAAATGGGCCTCTGAACTGAATTGTCATTTTTTCAAAGAAGACATCCAAAATGCCAACAGGTACATGAAAATATGGCCACCACTAATCATCAGGGAAATGCAAACCAAACCACAATGAAATATCATCTCACATCTGTTAGAATGAACTATCATCAAGAAGACAAGAGATAACAAGTGTTGGTGGGGATGTGGAGAAAAGGGAACCCTTGTGCACTGTTGTTGAGAATGCAAATTGGTTCAGCCACTATAGAAAACAGTATGGAGGCTCCCTAAAAAATTAAAAATAGAACTATCTTATAATCCAGCAATTCCACTTCTGGGTATATATCGAAAGGAAGTGAAAACAAGTTATTGAAGAGATATATGCACTCCCATGTTTATTGCAGCATTATTCACAGTAGTCAAGATACGGAAACAACCTAAGTGTCAACAGAGGAATAGTTAAAGAAGAATGGCACACACACACACACACACACACACACACAATGGAACAGTATTCAGCCACGAGAAAGAAGGAAATCCTGCTATTTGCAACAACATGGATGGACTTTGAGAGAATTATGCTAAGTGAGGTAAGTCAGACCGAAAAAGACAATTAGGTATGGTATTGCTTATGTGTGGAATCTAAAAATGCCAGACTCACAAAAACAGAACGTAGAATGGTGGTTACCAGGGGCTGAGGGTGGAGGAACTGGGGAGATGTTTTTCAAGGGTACAAAACAACAACCAGTAGATAAATAAGTCCTGGAGATTGAATGCACAGTATAGTGACTGTAGACAGTTACGCTGTACTATAAACTTCAAAGTTGCTAAAAGACTAGGTCTTAATTGTTCCCACCACAAAAAAAGAACTGATAATTAGGTGATGTGATAGGCCTGAATCTTAGCTAACACAATGGTGGTAACTGGTAGATACATCAAATCAACATGTTGTACACCTTAAATTTACACAACATGCCAATTATATCTCAGTGAAAAAATCATGAAGAATGGGTTCTGAATTGATATTATCTGCATCGTACAGAAACCTCAAGCTGAGCAGTTAAAATAAAAAGATTTAAATGAGATGAATAAAAACCACCATTTCAGTGGGGGAAAAGTCTGTTCCAAAATCCAGAGCAATACAGGATTCCCCCTCCCCACAACTCCACGGCCTCCCCAAAATAGATGAACTCACAACAAAAATTGCACACAATTATGGTTCTAGCAATACAATGATCTCGCTAAAGGGAAAACTCTCCTGCTATGAAATGCTGGACAAACTATAACAAACTTTAAGTATGTAGTTCACACACACACACACACACACACACACACAAATAGGGAAATCTGCAGAGGGAAAAAGAGGTGGCTATTAACAAGACATCACATTGTGATTGGAAGTTACCAATTCCTTAAGGTGAATGGGATGAAGGTTGCCAGTCAGTATCATCAAGGATTGGGTTTTAATGCATAGAAACGGGCAACGAACTTTTGGTTTCAAATTAGAAGACATCTCGAACCATGTCTTCCGAATAAACCCACGAATTTGAAGAGTTATATCCTTCACTTACTGGATTGTTGTTGGCATGAATCACCTTTCTAAATTCCTATGCTCTATCCAAATTACAGTAGCTAGATGCCTGAGAACAACATTCCTGAGAATCCCCTGTAAAAAGTATTTTGGCTTAGATTTGGCCAATGATACAGAATCATGAAAGAGTTGGGGATGGAAGAGACGCCGATGTTGCTGTTCTTCTGCTGCTCTGTTCATGAACAGATGTGTGAGCTGCAGATGTAAAGTTTTACAGTGGCCTCTTGGTGTAATACTATGAACCACCCTCCAAGGTTATGCAGAAGCTATGAGCTTCTGAGCTGTCTTTTGAAGTGACTGACTTGGATGATTGTACTAACTTCCTACTTCTCAGGAAACCAGTGGTGAAATGGAGTCTTCTTTGAATTTCATACTTCAAAAACCTCTGATGGTTTATATTTGCACTTATTTCCATAATTCCTACAAGAAATACCTCGACTGGATCCTGACTGACAGACTTAAAGGATAGATAAGAAAAAATATCCTTCAGGTAGAGCAGGTAGATATCAAAGGAAGCTTGTATGTGTCGGCCTGGGCTCTGGGTGGGGGAAAGTCTCCCATGAAAATTTTTCATAATGGACCTGCCCCTCAAACAGATGGTCCAAGAACCGCGAAGCCAAGGAATTAAAACAAAAGTGTTAAGAAAGAAGTGAAACTCTCAGTGTAGGTGGAAGAAGCATATAGAAATCTTTTATGAAGGTATGTACCCACAGTCCTGGCTATATAGATTCTTAGACATACAACCCCATTGAACTTGACCTCACAACTCAAAATTAGGAGGCTCACAGGATAACAATCCATCATAAGTGAGAACCGTACTTATCAACAGGTATAATCACAGCAGGATTATACTCCCAAGAATTTTAGATAATGGAACCATTTTATTAAAATAATAAAATATGCTTGGTATTAAAGACATAAAGAAGAGAATCAAAGACAACCATGAAAAATTACAGGCAGGTTTGAAAAATAACCAAATGGGTTTCTGAAGGGAACAAAACGGCCAAGAAACTTAAAAACACACTTGCTAGTTTTAGTTTTAAAGCAGATTAGACAGCGCTGCAGAGAGAACTAGTGAACTAGAAAAAAGCTCCAGAATGAAACACAGAGAGTTAAAGAGACAGAAACAGGAAGAGACTTAAGAGACAAGGGGGATAGAAGAAGAAGAAGAGCCAACACATCTAACTGAGTTCTCAAGGGAGGAAAAGTGAAATAGTCGATTCTTTAGGCAATAATAGCTGAGATTATTTTATAACTGATGAAGGAATTAACCCCCCAATTTCAGAAGCACAAGTATTTCAGAAAGAATTAAGAAAACAAAAAGTAAAAACAAAACACAAACAAAAAAAACCTAAAAGCACACTTGGACATATCATTGTGAAACTCCAGGACATGAAAGACAATGAGATACTTTCTCAAGCAACCAATAAGAAAAGACAAGTCCTATGCCTTAGCGGTTACATGATTCAATCTCAGACAAGTCACTTAACCTTTATCCATAGTTGATATCATAATTTGAGAGGTGATGTTTTTACTCACTTTATCATCCTTTCAGTATTTTTGATGAGTCACTGTAAAGCCACTATTGGTGAGGTTTACATCTCCCCAGAACTCCCAGCCTGCTCTCCTTTTGAGTCCATGGGAATGGCAAGTTCCAACTGCAAGTCTGCATGCCCTTTTTCTTTTCTTTTCTTTTTTTTTTTTTAAAGATTTATTTATTTATTTGACAGAGAGAGACACAGCGAGAGAGGGAACACAAGCAGGGGGAGTGGGAGAGGGAGAAGCAGGCTTCACGCAGAGCAGGGAGCCCGATGTGGGACTCGATCCCGGGACCCTGGGATCATGACCTGAGCTGAAGGCAGTCGCTTAACCAACTGAGCCACCCAGGCGCCCTGCATGCCCTTTTTCTTAAGGACCATCTCTGTCAACCAGGAGAGCAGGCTGGGAGTTCTGGGGAGTTGATGCAGCTCTCAGTGAATGACACAAAAAATATCCCATCTCCTACTTCCGTCATTTTACGTAACTCTGAGAGATGTAAACTATCTCACGGAGTTCCCCAGGGGGACTGGGCTTCAGTGTCTTATAGTGGGAACTTGCTCTATAATGTACTCTTTTTTTAAAAAAAAGATTTTATTTATTTATTGGAGACAGAGAGAGAGAGAGAGCATGAGCAGGGGGAGTGGCAGAGGGCGAAGCAGACTCCCCACTGAGCAGAGAGCCTGATGCGGGCCTGGACCCCAGGACCCCGGGATCATGACCTGAGCCGAAGGCAGAAGCTTAACCCACTGAGCCACCCAGGCGCCCCTATAATGAACCCTTAATTGGCTTCCTCCCTTCCTCTAATTCCCCACTGGTACTTCCTGGGATGATGTTTCACACAAACTATGTGCATTTACATCCTTGTGTCAGGGTCAGCTTTAGGGGAACCCAACTTAAGGCAGACATAAAAAATAGGATTTTGACCCCACAATTTTAAATAAAACCACTTTTTTGGGGAAGAGGGATTTTGTTCTTCACTTTCAGACCCCGGAATTCTGAATTACCACATGGTTGGCCATGTCTGTGTGAGACACACATGAGGCGGGACGTATGTGGCTCATTAGGCCTCTTTTTGGCTGTTGCTCATCAAATCCTGAGTGAGGAAGTTCTTACTCCAGCCTGTGAAAATCACACTCCCTTTAACTCTTTGAAAACTTAATTTTGAAACAAAGACTCCCAGGAAGTTGAAAAATGGTACAGAGAAGTTCTGTGTGCCCTTCATCTAGCTTCTCAGAATGGTAACATCTTCCGTGCCTTATGGTGTAATATGAAAACCAGGAGATTGGCATTAGTACAATCTACAGATATTATTCAGATTTTGCCAGTTTGTGTGCATGCATTTGCATGCACATGTGTGTAGGTATGTGTGTGTGTAGTTCTATGCAATTTTATCACATGTGTAGGTTCATGTAACACCACCACCATCAGGATATAGAACCGTTCCATGACCACAAAGGAGTCTCCTTGTGCTACTCACTTAGAGGCATACCCAACCCCAACCGCGTCCCTCACCCCCGGCAACCACTAATCTATTTTCCATCTATACATTCTTTAATGCATAACCTTCAGACTTGTGTAAGAAAAAAAGTTTTAATCTCTTACAGAGACAAAGCAGATTAACAGGCAGTTTTGCAATGTCAATGGGACTTTCAGACTTGATTCTAAATAAATTCACTGACACTTTTGATACAGTGAAGTGTTTTTAAGAGTGTCCTTTATATGGGTACAATCCTACTTCAAGGGAAGTACAGGTTCATTTCAAAACTGTGCTTTAAATATTTATGAAACCAATAATGTATTTCCTTTCCTTTCTTTTAATCAAAGATTTATTTATTTATTTGAGAGAGAGAGAGAGAGTGTGTGTGTGTGTGTTGGGGGGTAGGGGCAGAGGGAGAGAAAGTCTTAAGCAGACTCCCACTGAGTGTAGACCCCAGACTCGGGGCTCGATCTCATGACCCTGAGATCACGACCTGAGCCCAAACCAAGAGTCAGATGCTTAACCAACTGCGCCACCCAGGTGACCCAAAACAAGAGTATTTCTCATGATTTTTTTATTTGTACTAATCGACACCTAGCCTTGATACCTCCTATTTGCAAGAGTGTGTTTCTTCCATTCATACGAGCCCACTTTCATGATAATTCTACGAGCTTTAGTATTGGTTTTTTGGTCCAACGGCCTCAGTTCTATTACCTTGAACAAAGAACAATGGAAACCTTCTGTTATTATTGTTGCTTTGGCCCAGGGGTCCCCGGCTCTTCCAGGGCTGCTGTTTTTTGTCGCATGGTGTTGCTGAGAGTCAAGCAGTTGGATGCAGACCCCCTCTGCTTTGAAGATAAGACCAAGCACACACTGCCGCTGCTATCCCGGAAGCTTCTTTGGGTGCAGTTGGGAAAGAGGAAGTCTCCATGTACCCAAAGAACTATCTAGATCTGAAGGCATTCCAGCATCTGCCATGCACGGGGAATGGGATTAGTCTTCCTTTTAACCTTCAAGAACGACAGCTTATCTGTGTTTGAGAAGTGCCATTCCTGGCTCTCATGCTGCTTCCTGGGGGAGCTGAATTCAGCAAAGTGAAGTGGGAGGGAGAGAAAGGAGATGCCATCAAGGTGGTATTTATTGTACCTTCGCTCCACAAGGCCAGGGAAGCTTACCCATAACCTCAAGAACTCACCACCTCCGGTCTTTTTGAGTATCAATGTCCTTTTCCCTAACCTTAACCCTAACGTACTCCAACAAGGGTTGCCCATTCCTGCTGAGATGACTCGGCATTTTAATACTGTATGTCTCGGCAATAGACAATCACAGCCTTCTAAAATATTTTGTAAGATCTGGATTTTTTTCATCTTATCCAGAATCACTTTGTTATGTTCAAAAGTAAACAAGTTTTACTCCACTTTATTTTTAAAAAGATTTATTTATTTATTAGAGAGAGAGAGAGAGAATGCAAACAGGGGGAGGGGCAGAGGGAGAGGGAGAATCTCCAGCAGACTCCCCGCTGAGCGCAGGGCCGGATGCAGGGCTCCATCCCAGGACCCTCAGATCATGACCTGAGCCAAAATCAAGAGTTGGCTGCTTAACTGACCGAGCCACCCGGGCACCCCAGTAAACAAGCTTTAGAACAACCATCTCTAAAATTGACTCTAGGACATTAATCATATAGTTCTACTACTGCTAGGCATAATTTCCATGGCCAACTATAATAAATGAAAATTTATTCCCATAGATGCATTCCAGTAAAAATCCATCTGAGCAGAGGTTGAGCTCTGATGCACCAATTACAGAGCCTAGTGAACCATGCTGTGCACCTCCTCTCTCTCTGCAACTGCCTGTAGAGTTCCTGGCACCAGTCGAGAGCAAGATGATTATGGAGATCACATTCTAAAACGACGAGACTGGCAATAAACAAATAATGTGATGTATAGTAAGAATGAAGGGAAAAGTGGGGAGTCATGGCCTGGGGTGACTAAAGTGTGCATTTCTTTAGCTAAAAAACCAGAGAAGACTCAGAAAGCAGCCATAAAACATCCTGAGAAAGAGAGTATATACTTCATTTGGGCAGGGGTCTCCAGATGTTTAGTTCACACAAAATAGAATAGTGCCTGACACATCTAGGACGTATTTGTGAACTGAATTAATAAGGATTTCAGGCAGAGGGGACAGCCCGTGCAAAAGCCCCGAGACAGAAAGGTCAGTGTGGTGGGAAAAGAGTGCATGAAGAGGGTCAAAGGAGAGGACTTGGAAGGTGCACGTAGGGGGGGCCACTTTTGCACGTTGGCTCCTGCTCTATTTGTAATGCAATGGCATGACTTGCTGTGGGAGAGGTGCACGGGAAGCTGGGACTCCGGAGGGCTCGCCCGATGCCTGAGATCAGCCCTGCCGTACAGGACTCTTCACAGTGTAGGCAGCTCAGGGTCACTCTGCCCTCCCTGGAACTGATAGAATCCATCGAAGGATGCCCGGGTCATGAGCAGCTCAGGATCAGGAGTGAGGCGGGGATGTGTGGATGACACCCCCAGGAGTGGATGCAGTGAGAGGATCTGAAAATGCAGGAACAGGGAGGGACTGAGAAAAGCATTGCCAGATGATCAGTTGCAAGGAGAGCTAAAATGACTGATTGCAGTCATGGGCATGGGGTTGGCATGACCTTCTGCATTACAGTCAAAGAATCAAAATTTGCTTTCAGATAGACGCACGTGATGTCTGTTTCTGAACCTGCCGTGATCTCTTTAGGAAAGAAACATCTGGGCTCATTGTTCCAAATGAGTATATTTCAGGAGAAAATTAATATATTCTTAAAAAGTTTCTTTGTTACACAACTTTCAGAGTTTCCTTTCAGAAATGAATACATATGCTCACATAAAGCAGCTCTGCTATGAAATAAAAAGACAAACTGATCAAAACAGGACTTGAAAAATACAGCTTGGTAAAAATGTTTGGATTTTCACTACTTACCAAATAGCTATATTTATGTTTCTGCTAGTATTTTATTTTGCTTTTTCCCCTAAGTCCGGGACTTGCCTAGGCAGATTCTCTTATTTTTGAATTTGTAGATCTGTAGGAAATGCTACCTTTATAAATGGTGAAGACCCAGCTGGGAAGCCACAAAACTGTGATGACAGTTAAGCAGAAAACATGAGCACTTTAACAAAAGTGGCCAAATAAACCAAGATGATTCGGCCATGTTATTGTCATTTACTTCATATTTTCTTCAGCCCTGATAAGCTCCTGTAATCACCGTCCTGTTCACCACAGAATTAAAATAAATCCTATTTAACTAATATTCACTGTAGCTCTGTGTCTTACCACACAGCTTCAGTTTAGTGACACGCAAGCAGAGAGTGGCCAGAGTTGGCTTTTAGCACCTCTCTTTGGCTTATTGGGAGGGAGTGGTATGGGGTGGGGGTGTGAGATGGAGTAGGTGGCAGAAATGGCTGTATTTCTTCTTCCTGGATGCAGGCTCTTTGCCACGCAACTCTGTGGTACCTCTTACTCTGACTCTGGACCAGGCTAATGAAATGAGGTGCGAGTGGCCGTGGGGTCATTCTGAGCCGAGGCCTTGAGGGGCCTTGAGTGTTTATGCTTGCCCGAAGATGTTGACGCTAATGCCTGGAACCTGTGAATATGTTACTTTACACGATCAAGGAGACTTTGCAGGTACGATTATGTTAGGGATCTTGAGATGTAGATGTTATTCCGGATGATCTGGGTGGGCCCAATTTAATCCCGTGAGGCCTTAAAAGGTCTTTCCCAGTCAGTCAGAGGGAGGTGTGACTCTAGCAGAATTGTCAGAGAGATGCGGACTTTGAAGGGGAAAGGGGGGCCATGGACCAAGGAATAGGGGTGGCCTCTAGAATCCAGAAAAGACAAGGAAATGGATTCTCTCCTAGAGCCTCTAGAAAGGAATGCAGCCCAGCTGCCACCTTGATTTTAGCCCAGTGAGACCTGTGTCAGACTTGTGACTTCCAGAACTGTAAGGTAAGTTTGCACTGTTTAAGCCATAACTTTTTGATGGTTTATCGCAGCAGCAATAGAAAATGATGCGTGGCCATAGATAACAGACACCAAAAGCTAACAGACTTTCTCTCTCTTCTGGTTTAAATAATCTGTTTTGTAGGATTCAGTTCATATTACGGAATATTCAGTCAATTCAATTTCAGCTCCCCATGAAGGCCATCTTCCTGCTTACCCTTCTTGCTGTGCTTCCGGCCCGGGCTGCCCTTTGACATCCGCTGCTCGAGTCCATGGCTTACAGATCTTGCGGTCTGTCTTCTCGTTACAGTCAGCCATCGCTCCTCCTTCCTGAGCTCCACCTTGATTCTCTCTGGCTTTGTGCACCTTCAAGGTTTGACTCACTCCTCTGTTCAGCCGTTCCCTGCGTGGCCTTCCCTGTAGCCCTCAGATGCTAAGCTATTTTCCCTTCCACAGGCACCTTCCATGGTAAGTTCCCCTGTAGATTCTCAGCTTTATTCTGGTCCTTCCCCGGGGCATGTGGAAACTTAGAGATTCATTCCACATATGGGAAGTGGGGGCTAACCCAGCCGTGTCATGTCAGCACCATTCTATTAAGTGCCTTTCCTCCTGCCATGCCTGCCATCTCAGGAGTTCCCAGTTAGCAGTGCACCCTCCAAACCACCGCACTTTCAACTTCGCAGACCATGTAAGAGACCTCCCCACTGCAGGATTCAACCCAGAGCAGGGAGGCCAAGGCACATGCTCTCACGCTTTCCTTCCTCTTGGCCTCCTTCTTCTTCCACACATCCTCCCCAGGGCAGAAGGAGTGGACTTCTTCTTCCGTCCAAGAGGGATTCCCAATGCATCCCAGGCCCCTCCTAAAGAAGGCAGTATTTTCCCTGCCCTAGTCACTGAGTGTGTAATTGCAAATGAGAAGCAGGGAGAAAAGCAGTGTTGCTAATAATGCAAGATCAAAAAAATACATTTCTGGTTACAGCCAGGCACTAGGCTAGGTACTTCAATGTGAAGTATAGTATTATTCAACAAGAGACTTCTGATAAGAGAAGAATGTGTGTGTGTGTGCGTGTGTGTGTGTGTTTGCATATGGTTGGTGAAAGAAAATATAGACAATTTTGTCTAGTGTAACAAAAAGAAAATGATTTATACAATGTTTTTGAGTCGATTAAAAATGGAGGAGACATTTTTCAGGACAGCATATAAAACTAGGTGATGGATCAACTGAATCTGCAAAAAAATTGTTCTACTAATAGAGAACTGTGGTCAAGATTCTGAACTATTACAGCAGTGCAATTGGTTCTGGAGCATAAGACAAATCACTTGTACTAAAGCCAGGAATGAGATATGAACGGAGAAGTCTTGCTAAGTTGTGATTCTTATAAAAGTAGTCCTTTTTTGCATCCAATAATATCAGATTTAAGGCTTGAATCTGATGTACTGATTCACAACTTCAGATTTGATCAAAATGGAGAGTAACTGCTTTGACTTGTTGGACAAACTCCCAAGTCGGATTCTCAGCTTCATCCTGGTACTTGTTTTTAAAAATTATCCATTAAAGATCTGATGTGGGGGCACCTGGGTGGCTCAGTCGGTTAAACGTCTGACTTCGGCTCAGGTCATGATCTCGGGGTCCTGGGATCAAGTCCCACGTCTAGCTCCTTGCTCAGCGGGGAGTCTACTTCTCCCTCTCCCTCTGCCCCTCCCCCCACTCGCGCTCTGTCTCTCTCAAATAAATACATAAAATCTTAAAAAAAAATCTGAGGTGGAAGAAAGGACCATAAAAGCCCACAATGAGTAACAGCCAATGTGGCCTGTGTAAGAACACTTTGCAAATGGTAGTGTGCTGTCCTGGGTTGGGTCCTTTGGAAAAGACCGCCAGGCAAGGATTCCCGTATACACGGTATATTAAGGATGTGCTCCTAGGGAAGACTGGTCAGGGAATGGGAGAAGCAGGGCAGGGAAGAAAGGATGCCACAAAAGCTTGCAATCTTGGGCAAACTTCCCCCAAAGTTGGCTTCAGTCTGATCCTGCAGGGGAGATCTGGGGTATAAGCTATGCTCCAGATTTTGTCTCACCTGGGAGGAAAGCAGCTAGGCTTTCATATTCTGGCATCTATCAGTCATTGGTTCAGGGCTGCCGGGAAAACGGGGAGCAGGGTGTCTGGGGAACATCAATCTCTGGCACTCTACAGTGTAGAATACAGCTCCAACTCCAGCTGCCTGGGCGGTGACCTCCAAGGAGATTCACAGGTGCCGGTATTAGGAACAAAGGTCACAGTAACTGGAGGAGGCTGCATGGCCATGGTAAAAGGGATCACAAGGGATCCAGGTGGAGCACTGAGGGTGTTCCCGACCTGCGTCAGCTAAACTAACGTGAGGTCATACGGTGAAAAAAGACTAAGCTTTCCCAACATACTCTTCCTGTTTCCTGCAGATCTTGTGACAATCAGTAACCACTGATACACAATTGTGAGGCTGCTTAAACTCCAAGTTACTGTCCCATCTTTCCCCACCCCAGACAAGAGATTTCCTCGGTCCAGAGCTCAGCTTCCATTAGCAAGCTCGGATACTTTTCAATTCAGGAATACCAGTTTCGCAAAGACGGCACTATCGGTCATCTTGACAGAAGACCAAGGCCATCCCTTCCACTGACCTTAAACTAGTGGTGCCGTCTTTGGGACTTTTTTTTAACATCTTTGACCTCACGTTAGTTTAGCTGATGCAGGTCGGGAACACCCTCAGTGCTCCACCTGGATCCCTTGTGATCCCTTTTACCACGGCCATGCAGCCTCCACTTTTTCTTATCCAAATCTGTGCCCTGCATCCCACTTTCCAGCCTTCCTACTCCTCTCCTGCCGGTTGACTCTCAACTGTCAGCATCACATGACATGTTCACATCTGCTTTGTTCCTACCTTGTGGGGCTAGTTCTATTGCCTGGATTCCTCCTTTCTTTTCTTTCATCTGTGCGAATTCCATTCGCTGCTCCGAGTTCAGCCTGTCACTCCTCCCTGATCTTCCCTTTCTGGACAATTCCAAGTCACGCTGCTGTCCCCCTTCTTTGAATGTTTATGAGTATTTGTCACTAGAACATTCTACATGCCTTTCTACCGGGCTTTCTCTGTTCACTATGAAAGTGTTCCGTGAATTATGCTCAACTGATTTTTAAAGGACCCTGGGTGATACTAATGTACAGCCAGAGTTGAGAATTTGCTTGGAGATACAATGAATAGAATCACGATGGTAAATACTCAACTCCAGAAAACAGATTCATATATTGTGGCGATGGGAAATACCCAACACTGGAAAGAGCTTCCCATGAGCATATCGTATCACTTATGGTCCCAGGTGTCCCTGTTCGGGATGACTGTATTGTGCTCAGGGTTCACATGGTACCCAGGTCTGCTAAACCCGTGCAGAGAACAGTGATCAGTTGGAGCCATTCTGCAACCATCCTACATAAGCCCTGCATCGTCTTTAGCTAAAAAAATGCCACAGAAAATAAGGAAGGAACGCCCATATATCTCTAGAACTTCAGATCCATGTGTTTGGCTTTTTAAGTCTCATTTTTGCTAACAACTCATAGTGGCTTTTCAAGCAGAAAGAAATTTCATATAAGGAATCGGTTGATTATGGAACTATTGGAAGGGTTAGAGGGATCTGAATCAGGAGGCTGTCTCTAGGCTGGCTTCCAGGTCATATGCCAACATGACCACAATGCAGCCGGGAAACTACCACAGTGACTATGAAATTCAGCAGCATCATACCTGCTGTGCCCGATTTTTATGCCCAAAGAACGTGGAA
>NC_138385.1:97217377-97242836 GCF_054177405.1 Leptonychotes weddellii | reverse complement strand
CACATCTGGAAGACTAGCGTCAAGGGAGTCTGGTCAACGTAGGTTTTAGACTTCCAGCCTTTTAGATACTGTGGGTGGCTATGGATGCTCAATGCCAGAAGACAGTGTCTTGCATACATTCCTGAGCAAGCCCTTGCGTCAACAACTATATAGCTCTTGGTGAAAAATAACAGTGTTTCATATCAATAGTGTTGCCCCGTGTCTGCATTACAAAGATGAAAAAGCCCCAGATCTTGAGACAGTAAGTTTCTTTCAAGGAGTTCTTACATCTTAGGCTCCATCTGTGGCCACAGCTCCTTGGAAGGTTTGCCTTATTATGTCAATCACCCCCAAAACCCTTCCTAAATTAGGTGAACTCATGTCAGTTGTGTGTGCCTGGGCTCGTCATTTGATCTCCCTGGGTAAAATCGGGGCATGAAAAATTGGCATTCCTGATGGCAGCAACTACGTGCTGTTTTTCCAAAGACAACTCTAAGTTTAGGAGAAATTTTAAACAGAAATGGTTCGCTTTGAGGAGCTTTGCAAGTTTTCCGTTTGTAGTACATATGGAACACTTAAATGTTTTTATTTTTTATTGTTTAGACAGAAACAGCACAACTAGATGACAGTTTGAAATGTCACTGCTAAAATATAATAATACACCCTGAGAAGTGAAGTTTGGCCTTTATCTGCTTGTCTTACGTTTATTTCTGTTCAAACTGAGATTTAAGCATCAGTGGAAATGTTCCAAATAAGGGAGCTGTAACATTTTGGGCAAATTAATAACTTCTGTGGACCCTGACCTCGACAAGTGTGAAGTAGGGAACATTACACATTTGTCAGGAGTGAATAAAGGAAATACCTCTCAAATTTCTCCACTGACCTTCCCCTAATGGCAGAGAGAATGTAAGGGACCCACAGAAAATTCAAAGCTTTTTTTTTTTTTCCCAGAGGGGAGGGGAGGGGCAGAGGGAGAAGGAGAAAAAGAATCTTTTTTTTTTTTTTTTTTCCAGCGTGGGGAGAGAAAGAGGGGAAGAGAATGTGGAGGGGAGGGGCAGAGGGGGAGAGAGAGAGAGAGAGAGAATCCCAAGCAGGCCCCATGCCTAGCATGGAGCCCGACATGGGACTTGATCTCACAACCCTGAGATCATGACCTGAGCAGAGATCAAGAGTCGGATGCTTAACCAACTATGCCACCCAGGTGCCCCTCAAAGCTTTTTTGAAATCTTTTGTTTTACCATAAAATTTCAAGTGAATTCTACATATGAATCCACATTATATTCATTACAATTTTTTAAGGTTTTATTTATTGATTTGTCAGAGAGAGGGAGAGAGAGAGAGAGTGAGAGAGAACACAAGCAGAGGGAGCAGCAGTCAGAGCAGGCAGAGGGAGAAGCAGGCTCCCCGATGAGCAAAGAGCCCGACGTGGGACTCGATCCCAGGACCCTGGGATCATGACCTGAGCCGAAGGCAGATGCTTAACCAACTGAGCCACGCGGGCGTCCCTATTCATTACAATTTTATTATAGAAATATCTTAGATATTTTTCACCAAGGAAAATTGACTTTTTAGGATGTAAAGTTTTATCCCATGGCTTCCAGTAGATTCTAGCAGTCTCTCTTGAGAACCAAGTTTACAACAGGAAGTGTTTCACCAGTGTCTGCACGTAGAAAGCCCTTAATCACTTTTAGTTGAATTCTGAAGATGTTTTCAGATATAGGGAATTTAGGATATTAACATATTGAAGAGTAGTAGGTAGCAATTTCTAAATTTTGAAGTTTCCTGTTTTTGTCTTGTTTTTACAACTTTGCCAGAGAACTTCCAATTTTTTCTGATATGCTGAGGTGCGCTTGAGCCTGCTTTTTCTATCCCATCCAGTTACAGATACTGAACATTTTTACCCAGTGAGGTCTTGTCTGTCTTGCCACTAATTAATCCAGACCAAGACTGCTTTTATGCCTTTATATTAGGAGTCCTATCCTCACCCACTGGTGGTGTCTGGGGATGGTCTTATTGCTAAGTCCAGAAGTCTCACATATGTGGAGTGTAACCCAAGAGCCTAAATACTACAAAGGCCTGCTGGACGCCTGGGTGGCTCAGTCGGTTAAGCGTCTGCCTTCGGCTGAGGTCGTGATGCTGGGATGGAGCTCCCTGCTTGGTGGGGAGCTTGCTTCTCCCTCTTCTTCTGCGCTCCCCCTCCTTGTGTGTACTCTCTCTCTCTCTCATGAATAAATAAGATCTTAAAAAAATAAATATTACAAAGGCATGCAGACTATTTCCTCTACCAAATTGCCAGTCAACACCAGAATTGAACTTACTCTGTTTCCCTGAATGACTTCCAGGTCCTCCACTGTGGCAGAAGAATATTCCTGATTAACAGACTGTTCTACTGGGGGTGCACCATGGCAGCACAAAACCAAATGTAATTTAGCTTGCAAACGTGCCCCTCCTGCTCTGCTCTCCCTGTGCTGCCTAGCCAGATATAGGGGATCTGTATACTTGTCTATCTTGGATAACCCTACTCAGAATTTCTCAGCTTTTGCCTACCGTGCTTCCACACCTTTATTACTCTGCTTGTGAGGTTTCCCTTGACATGCATAAGTTCATTCTTCCTTTGTACTTGGAAAAATTCTGCTTTTCACGTAGGACAACATTCAAATGACAAGTGATTTAAGTTTTTCCTTCCTCGATGCCTGCTGCTTCATCTACCAGCCACTTTCCATTTCCTAGGATCTGATATCTAGGTCTAGTTTAGCACTTGCCACATCCTATTGGCGGTTGTTACATGTTGGCCCTCTCTAACGCTGGCTGGCTGTGAGCTTCACAAGGGAGAGAGACCCACCTTAGCTATTCTGGCATTCCCAATGCCTGCAAACTGTGGGTGACCAATTGTCGAAGGGAAGAAGGGAGGAAGGGAGGAAGGGAGGGAAGGAGGGAGAGAGGAACAAATAGTAGCCTAGATCATAAACAAAAGCACAATCCAAATGATGGAAACCCATCAGCACCACTGAGCCTATTTCCTTCCTTGGGAAATATTTGTGAAACTGACATGAAGAACTGATGAAAGTCTTTACAGGAAGGTACCTCATTTGCAAATGAAACATAGAGAAGGCATTGACTTGATACCTCAAATCTGCTTTACCAGGAGAGTTATTTCTAAATAAAACACATTAGAAAGATGACCACGCTCCCCCCCCCCCACTGACCCCTGTCCCACTTCTGTTATCAATAGTGAAGGAAGTAGAGTCTGCATGTCTGAAAGTCACTAAAGTACAGCTTGAGTTTGTGACCTGGCATTGTATCTATGCCGTCACTTCGTTATTTTGAAGTGAGTGGATTAATTAATGGGTAACCACTAAGTGAGAATGATGCACAAGCCGCTTTTCCCAATATTAAATTTAATATTTAATAACTATTTCACAGATCATTTATATGAGTAAAAAACAGTCTCATGGAACCTCCTTTCTCAAGAAAAGTGCAAAAAAAAAAAAACAACTTCCATTTTTAATTTAGCACTGAGATTGCTGTTTCTTTGTCATAGTAATTATGGGCCTTCCTGCCAGGGCCCCATTTTGGCTTCTCCTTTATAACATGGCCATGGTTGAATAGCTTTCATCAGGCACCAATTAGTCCCAAATCTATAACTCATTTAAGTCCGAGTCTTTAGTGGTTGTGCTTTCTCCTTTCAAACTGGGAGGGAAATGTTAGAAAAGTTTCAGCAAATGATCTCAATCCCTGATGAATAGTTTGTAGAGAGATATTTCTGTAACCTGCCCAATAAACTGGTTATCATATTAAACTCATTTTTAGCAGCTTATATTCACTTAAGCCTTGCTCCAGATGGTGGCTGTCAAAATGTTTTTTATAATTAGCATCAGTAAACTTCTCCTGGGCCTTTAAAATTCATCGCAAATCACATGTTGTCTATAATCATAATAAGATTGGAAATGTTATTAATATCCTGCTCAGTATTCTGCTATACCAGTTTCTGTAAAACTACACGAATTGACAGAGCCAACTCTTCTCTACTGTGCTGTCTCAAAGGCTGTTAAGTGGTAAGGCTGTGACTATATCTAGATGCTGTTAAAATTAAATATAAAATGGAGACCGGACTTGAGAATTCCCTGAGCAGACAGAACCATTTAAGCCACATAAGCAAAACCAAATCTAGCTTATTTCATGAACATAAACGAAACTTAGCTTAGGTTACTTCTTGTAAATGCCTCTGACAATCATAAAATAAAGTCATCTTCCTAAAAATGCTATGAGATAATCACTTTCAAACAATCCCCTGCCATCTGGAAACCCCCGCTGTAATAACCAGTCATTGTGGAGATTAAATAACTTCCTCATTTTCACTTTGTAAGCCATCCTATAACTTCATGCCCCTGAGCTTCATATGCGTTCTTATTTTTGGAGGCTCCCAGTTCATGAACTGTCCTTCTGCGCACAGTAAAGTCTTACTAAATACTATTGATTGATTTAGTGGTTTTAATTTTGCTATTTCTGGATTTTTGACCATCTACACACTGATCTGATCATTTTCATGGAGTCGACTAACCAACTCTGAAACATAAAGAGCTGTCAATCCATTGGTTTAGTCAAACACATAAACGGTTCTGTTCATCTTAACATATATTCTATGAAATCACATGTGGATCACACCATATCCCATTGAATTGGGTGTCTTGGTTGTTGAATTAATCAGGTCTCTTTTGGTTGCAAGTGACAGAACCCCTATCGGAGCCAGTTTATGAAGAGGAAACGGGGTTGGAAGAGCACCAGGCATCTTAGGAACCAAACTTCGGAGGTCTACTGAACAGTCCTGGGGATGATTGGGGCCAGTGACTCACCTGAACGCTGTCTTACTTTCTGTGTCTTGTGCTCTTTGGAGAAACCAGGAAGGCAGTATGAGAAGCAGGACAGGAAGCTGTAGAAGGCAAACAAGGACGCTGTTCCAGGCCAAGTCCCGGCTTCAGCTTAATCCTGCAGGGTAGCTCCGACATATAAATTATAACTCAGAGTTTGCTCCAACCGGAGACAAGGGAGCTTGATTTTCATGTGCCTGCACCAGTCAGCCATTGACTAAATCCCCAGCCCCCACCCTGGGTAAACATAACCCCAGGCACTGCTGGCTCCACGAGTCAGGATAAAGAAGCTCTAGTGGCCAAAAAGATGGCATCTTTAAAAGAGGCACAGATGTGGAACATTAGTAGCAAGGCACGAGAAGCACTAGTAATCCCAAAGCGGCTTCCTGACAGTCACAGGTGTAGACCATTAGAAGCAGAAGCCCGAAGAAGCTGACGGAGGGCTGCACAGAAGTAGTTAAAGGGATTCTCAGAGGGATATGGGTAGGATGCTGATAATGTCTACTAATATGGAAATCATTTTTTGTCTTTGATCTTGGCTTCTTGGCTTTCCCTTTTCCCCAATACACCAGCTTCCTTCACGAGTCAGGGAACATGGGTGCCAATTGCTCTTAAGTATCACATCCTGTAGCTATCGCTACCAAACTGGGGTCAACTCTAGCCTTGGGGACAGGGTGAGAAAAAACATGGTGGCCCTACAAGAGATGCATTTGATGTAAAGGAAGAAGCAGTTCCTAAGAAGGGCTGTGATGTGACTGAAGAAGGCGAATATGCTAGAGAGACAAGAGACCATTTGTTTGGAGGATGGGGTTGTCGTGGCCAGCGTAATGGGTTTACTCCCTGAAGGACTTACCGATGCTCTACAAAGGCATCCTATTTAAGATTACATCCTAACTATGGCAGGGGGTTGCAGGTGGCAGTCTCTGGCACAAAACTAAACATGAAAGCAGAGATTGTAGATTGTTTTGAAAAAACTCTCAAAAGGGCACCCTATTGGGACAGATATAAACATGAATTCATATTAATATAGAATAGATATTACATGAACATAAATTCAGCATTCAGTCATTTATTCTATTGGGTCCTTATGCATGGACTTCCCTGTTAGATACAAAAGGGATTTCAAATGTTGGGAATATACAGCTGGAAGGGAATTGGACCATTTAAACCATCTAAATTTATCCCTCAGCCTGATTTTTCTTTGTGAGACTACAGATGCTTAATAACTGTTTAATCTGAACAGAGCTCCACCACTAGTATCTCAGAGGTGAGATACCCACTTTTATTTCTCCAGTTTAAAAAGATGCCATCTTTGCTCATTTAACATCCTTTTCAACCTATATTCCCACTTCTGTTTATCAAGCATTTTTAGCGTAACATGCTCCGATATTAGCACAGCCTTGTGTGAGTATTTCAGTGTGCCGAGGAACAGCGTTGTTATCAAGCATCAGCAGCTGCTGTTTATTGGTGATAAATGAGTTTTTTCCATCGAGAGCAATTTCTCTGGTTTTTAGTCTATTATCTAGGTAGAAATGAAGGATATAATATATCCTTAAAGTGGTATTCACACAGTTATCCAGTTAATGAAGCATTGAGGAGAGGGGTAGTGGAGAGAGACACAGAGAGGGAGAGCGAGAGTGGGAAAGGGAGGGAGAGGGGGGCAAAGAGAGACACACATGCACAGAGACAGAGAGGCAGAGAGAGACAGAGGCAAAGACACACACACACACACACACACACGGGTACAGAGAGAAGTGCAGAGAGAGGGGGAGAGCACAAAACAGGCAGAATCTGAAAATACTGTGGATCCCCACTATGCATCTATCTCCGGGGCTTTGCTGTGCTATATTTTGTAAAGAAATACTACCTGACAGTGCAAGGTAGCGAATCATTAGTATTCATGATGAACAAGTTTCCAGCATTGTATTTCATAGTAAGATGGGTGCTTCTGCTGTTGTTTGGAGTTAGTCTCCCTAGCATTGACAGCAGAGGCTTAATTCAATGAGTAAATTTGAGTAAATTCATAGCTATATGTTGGCGGAGAGAGCACTGTGTTTACCTCTGTGGAACGTCGAATCGAGGGAATTAAGTGGAAACAGTTCATAAGCCTGGGCATTTAATACACTCTGTGCAGGACAGAAAGTCTTAACCTGTGGAAGGAATGAGTTGAGGGAAGATGCAGTAGTGTGAAGGCTGGCTGCTAGGAGTTGTTCTAGGATTTTAGGTTTTATCTAGGGAAGGACACTAATTCTGATCACTTCAACAAACGTTTCTTGAGTATGTCCCATATGCCAGACCCCATGCTACATGCTAGGGATTCCAAGGTAAGTCATAGTTCCTGCTGTCAGCAATGTTAATCGATTATTTCAAATCATTGTGGTGCGTCTTCTGGTAGAACTGAACTCACCATGTCATGGACATACAAAAGAGAGTTACCTCATGCCTTCTGGGTGTTGAATGTAGGCAAGAAACATTTGTAGTTCAAAATATAGCAAACATGGAGAGGTTGACTGGTCAGCACAGGCTACATGGAGCCCACAAACCCCAGATCTGAGTTGCCGGGCCTGAAGGATAGATCCCGTGTGGTTATCCTTAGTTGTTATCCTTAATGCTGCTCAAGGTAATGCTTATTCTTAGTGGTTTTCATTCATGTGGGTTCATATGGTTATCCTAATGCTGGTTAATATAATGCTTATCCCGAAAACACTAGCCAACAGTACTTACCCTTAATACTGGTCAACATAATGCTTATCCTTATTGTTATTCTAAATGCTGGTAAAAAATGGTTATCCTCAGTCGTGGTGCACAATGGTTATCATTAATACTGGTCAGCAACAGTTATCCTTAATGCCCATCCTCAATGATTATATTTAATGCTGGTCACCAACTATTGATGGCTTGTTCTACTTCCTGGTTAGACGATAGGTATGCATTTCCTGGCCCCCTTATAGATGGGTGGTCTCATGTGACTAGTTCTGGCCAGGGCATTATGACTAGGGGTGATGTGTGCCACGTTCAGACCAGAGGAGCATTTAATCCTTGGAGTGAGAGCCTTCCCTCTGGGACAGTGAGCTGCAGCATCTGGGGCAGGAGTTGTTCCATTACCGTGAATATGATGAGCAGAGTAGACCTGTAGCCTTGCAATACATATGTAACATGAAGCAGAAATAAACATGTTTAATTTTAAGCCACTGAGATTTGAGTGCTATTTGTTTCTGAAGCAGAACATATCCTATCTTGACTGATCGGGGCACAATGGCTCTCAGCCCTGGTTACTCACTGGACTCACCAAGGGAGCCCAGAGCAGATGTGAATATCCATGTTCTACTGCAACTCAGTTGGAATAGAATCCATAGGTCTGAGTCCTGGATATCATTATTTTTTAAGTTGAGTCTTAATGATTTTTTTTTAAAAACTCAAATGATGAGTGACTAGAACGTAAACTTCACAAGGGCAAGGACATTGTCTTGGTTGCTGCTCTACACCCAGTGCTTGGAATGCTATCAGGCACATGGCAGACATGCAGTAAATAGTCGTTACATGAATTAGTAAGTGAAGAAATGAATAAATATCATCATGCCTAGTTTATTTAATTTTCTTACACCAGGGTCTGCATCCTGATCCCTATGCCATCTACTCAAATCAAAGCCATTACCCAGGGTTCTCTTCAGGATGCTTTGCCTTGGTTGCTTTGCCAACTTTCTACCTGGATTTCTGCATATGTGTCCTCCCCTCTCTGTTCTGAGCCTTGTTTATATTGAGGGCCAAATTTAAAAAAAAATTGTTCTCTTTTATTCCATTGTTACCTCTCCCATCATCTTATTCATCTCGACTGCTAGTCCATCTCTGATCACACGTGTGAAAAAGGAAAAGAAAATGATACTTTTGACAATCTTCAACACCTAGCTGAGCTTCCCTTTTCACGAAACCTTTCCCCAGGCTTCCCAAATCACAGTGAACTTTTAATTTTCTGAATTCCCAAAGAACCTTTTGTGACCTGAACTAATTATTTTGGCACTGGGGTTGTGTTTGATTGTGTGTATGGATGGGTGGATAAGTTCACTGAAAAATTAAGAGTTCCCTAGTCATTACTGTATATCCTCCGTAGTGCTTAATGGTAAAGGAGAGTTGATATTCAATACTTTATTTTTACTCAATAAATACTTGAATGAGCACATACTATTACATTAAAGTATATGTTATATTAAATATGATACTTGACTGACAGACTGAATAAGAAAATAAATTATGTTGTATATATATGTATATACATTTACATATATATGTACATGACATATGCCTTTATTACATTCATCAATTAGAAATTTATGGTTGGGCACCTGGGTGGCTCAGTTGGTTAAGCGACTGCCTTCGGCTCAGGTCATGATCCTGGAGTCCCTGGATCGAGTCCCGCATCGGGCTCCCTGCTCAGCAAGGAGCCTGCTTCTCCCTCTAACCCTCCCCCCTCTCATGTACTCTCTCTCTCTCATTCTCGCTCTCTCAAATAAATAAATCTTTAAAAAAAAAAAATTAAAAAAAAATAAATAAAAAAAAAAGAAATTTATGGTTTACATCAAGACTAATTAAAGTGAAATGATTCTAAATCTTGAAGCTCATGTTAGAGTATTTAATCACTTATAAAAATTAAAAGTTTCCAAATTCACACATCCATCATGTTCTGTAGCATCTCACCATTACTGCTGGTTATGAATTTTAAGCAATGCTCCTAGCAAGACTAATGCCGGAAGTGTCAAACATTATCAAATATTGCCTAGTTGCATAACTCTGCTAAACACTTACAGGAAAGAGCTGCAGGTGCAGTGCTATTAGAGAATGGTTAGTGTTAAAGAATTTTCCACCAGAGATATAAGTGCATAAATCTGGCCCATAGCCAGTCACTTCTTCCATTCCAGTAAGGGATATTGTGCTCTAAACCAAGTGAGGGAATCTGTATAAGATCATTGGTTTTCAGATCTTTCTTAAAACTTATTTTTGCCATTTAACATAGCAGTTGTATTAACATATTTTTAATTTTAAAGAATATTCTTTTTCTGAATAAATTGTAAACTTCTTGAGAGAAAAGATAGTAAATTTCTTGCGAGCAAGGATAAAATTGTCTTGGTCATGTAGAACCATGCTTGAAGAATTATGTTCATTAATTCTTTGTTGATCTGATCATTTATTAAATTGAATTAAATAAATAAGGTTAAATGTGCATGCAGCATTGATTATACAGTGTCTATTATAAAATGGAGTTTCATTAAATCAGATTGTTTTTTCTCATATCATGGACTTCTTGAAATGTCTGGTGAAATCCCCTTCTCAGAATCAATGTTTTTAAATGCATGAGATAACGATACAAGCGGGTCCTGGCTTTGTCTGTGGAGACTGATTACACCTTCCCACTTGCTGAAAAGGTCAAGGCCTTCTTGGCTGATCCATCTGCGTTTGTGGCCGCTGCCCCCGTGACCGCTGCCCCCACTTCTGCACCTGCTGCCGCCATGGCCCCAGCCAAGGTTGAAGCAAAGGAGGAGTCGGAGGAGTAGGACGAGGCTATGGGATTTGGTCCCTTTGACTAATCACCAAAAAGCAACCAATTCAGCCAAGTTTATTTGTGAAACAAGGAAATAAAGGCTTACTTCTCTTAAAAAAAAATAAAATAAATGCATGAGATAAAATGCATAGAATTTGATGGTATCAAGTTTATGGATGCCTTGAATTCTGTCCATGGATCCCTTAGTTGATGGACTTTGAGTTATGAATCCCTGCACTGGGGGCATGAAAGTCCAGTAAAATGTATGGATCATAATTGATAAATAACTGTTGCTACCATGTGTACACATTCCGTGGAAAACTCCATGTAATTTACTTGTGATAAAAATCTTAGAGTGGAATCAGCTTTTCTAAAAGTGTCAATAATATTAAATAACTTTATTATGAAATGTACATGTTTTGACACAAGTGAATGAGAGTATGACCAATGAATAAATGATTTGCATCGATTTTTATGGGAAAAAGAAAACTCACCATAGATATTCCTCCCTGAAGACACATTCAGTCTTTTTATGTGTCACACA
Organism: Leptonychotes weddellii; assembly: GCF_054177405.1. Lineage (NCBI taxonomy): Eukaryota > Metazoa > Chordata > Mammalia > Carnivora > Phocidae > Leptonychotes > Leptonychotes weddellii. Next base: position 97,231,912 of record NC_138385.1, on the reverse strand, counting down.
CAAAATAAACAGAAAAGATAAAGATGTATTTGTAACTACTGATACATAATTGATATTTTTATTATATGGGGTTTCTACGTGTCTATGTGTTTGAAAAGATTCCCTGGTAACTCAATGGATATATTGGCATGACTCAACCTAAAAACTGCTAACCAGTTATAATTCATGATTGCTAGCTTAAGTTAGCCATTATTTATAGTAATCATCTATCAACAGTATAGGGCATGATATTTGTATGGCTATATATGGGTGTATGTGCACACACACGCGTGCGCATACACACACACACACACAGAAGTACACACACTGGAGGCAATGTTGAATAATGGAATGAAGCTGGGCTTGAAATGAGATGGATGTGGCTTTGAATCCTGTCTCTTCCACTTAGTGCTTTTGTGACCTTCGGGGCTTCCCTTTCTCACTTCTTTCCTCTTTTGCTTCATTCAGAAACATTCAGAAATAGTAGCTGGGTATGCCGTGAGTAGACAAACTTAGGTGAAACCTGTCTCTCTCGGCCACAACCTGTTCATATTTAAAACAGGGAGCATTTATTTTATAAGATTGAGAGGAGGAATATAATGAGAGCACAAACTGAGAAACATTTTATGGAATTTTGGACACATAACAGGCTCTCCAAGGAAAACCTTTATGGAAAAAAAGAGTCATTAAAAGGAAATTGGGAGGGTGGCATTGGAGGAAGGAGGAGTCAAAAGGCACAAACTGCCAATTAAAAGATAAATAAGTTCTGGGCATATAATATGTGGCATGATGACCACAGCTAACACTGCTGTATGATATATAGGAAAGCTGTTAAGAGAGTAAATCCTAAGAGTTCTCATTACAAGGAGCAATGTTCCCCCCTTTTTTCCTTTCTTCTTTCTAAAATTTTTATTGTAGCTATATGAGAAGCTGAGGGTTAGCTGAAGCTACTGTGGTAGTCATTTCACAATATATGTAAATCAAACCCTCATGCTGTATGCCTTAAACATACACAGTGATGTATGTTCATTATTTCTCAATAGAACTGGAAAAAAAATTAAATACAGTAATGTATTTTAAAAAAAAAGAAATTGGATGCAGTATGAAATGGCTTTCCCATAAGATCGTGGTGTCTTTTGATTGCATTGCTCTAGCAAAAGAGCTTGAGGCCTACTCACCCAGTACTTGCATCCTTGCTATAGCTGGTAAAGCTCACTGGAACTAAGAAGATGTGACTAACACTGATTTAAAATAATGAAGGCTAACATAAATAATACATATAAAAAATATAAGTCGCGACCAAGGGCTCCTAGACGTAAGCATGAATCACCACGTGATTGCTGGGCCACATTCCCAGAGCTTTGGCTCTTGTCCAGAAATTTGTACTTCTAACAAGTCCTAGGTAGTGCCAACTGGCTTTTCCATAAGTCAAGGACCACACTTTGAGGTCTAGACTTGGCCTTGTTATTAATAGCAGTGTCACAGAAGTTCTACTGGAGTCCAGAGTCTTGCAGTTGGCCAAGGGGCCACAGAACATTACTCGAGAGCCCCCATTTTAAAAGGAATGAAGAAGAAAGCAAGTATGGTAGACAGAATAATGGCCCCCAAAGAGGTCCGTGTCCTAATCTCTGGAGTCTATAGATAAGTCCCATGCTATCTTACGTGACAAAAGGGACTTTGTAGATGTGATTAATTTAAGGTTGTTAGCTTGGGAAGATTATCATGGATTATCTGGATGGACCCAATGGAATCATAAGGGTTCTGATAAGGGAAAGAGAGAGACAGAGGAGTCAGAGATAGAGAAGGAGATGTGATTACAGGAGCAGAGAAGGAGAAAGAAATTAACAATGAAGAACCTGCTGGAATAATGTGATGAAAGGATACAAGTAACCTCCAGGCACTGGAAAAAGCAAAGAAAACGAATTTTCCCTTAGAACCCTCCAAAAAAAAAAAAATGCAGCCCTGTCGACACCTTATTTTAACTCACTGGGGCCCATTTCAGACTTCTGAACCCTAAAACTGTGAGGTAATAAATTTGTGTTCTTTTAAGCAACTACATTTGTGGTAATTTGTTAGAGCATCAATAGGAAATAAATACAGCAAGTAATAAACATGCTAGTGCTTTCTGTTGTCGACAGAATAAAATCCAAATTTTTTAAAAATAAAAAGAAAGAGACAACCTAACTCCATACTCAGTTTACCCAGGCAAGAGATTCTTATCAATGCTTCAGAGTGCAGTGACTTATTCTTTCCTTTAAGGAAGCTGGTAAAAACAGTAAAAAAAAAAGAAGTTTCTAGACATGGGTCTACAGATATGGTACAGCCAACACTCCATTCAGCATCATCTCTTCACTTCATCTTTACTTCTGTAAAGTATCATCTCCTCATCATCTTTACTTCATCTACTTCTTTTTTTTTTTTTTTTTTAAAGATTTTATTTATTTATTTGAGAGAGAGAATGAGATAGAGCATGAGAGGGGGAAGGGTCAGAGGGAGAAGCAGACTCCCTGCCGAGCAGGGAGCCCGATGCGGGACTCGATCCCGGGACTCCAGGATCACGACCTGAGCCGAAGGCAGTCGCTCAACCAACTGAGCCACCCAGGTGCCCCTACTTCATCTACTTCTGTACCAAGTCAGCTGACTTGTAGGCTGTTGACTCAAGCATCTCAATGTAAAATCAGGTCTGGTCTGATTCACCAACAGGAACTTCGTGTGTGTTGGTCTTATTACTCCGAAACTACTAAGATAAAGGAAACCCAAATGTCTTGTGTCTAGTCAGTCAAAGAAATTGAATAAACTGTTCTCGGTTAAGTTTACAGAGACTCCGCTATCTATTCTTAAATGTAGATTGTACAGATTGTTGTGAAAACTAAGGAAAAACGCATGTATATATATTCTTCTATCATCGTTTGGCTCACTGTAATGTGTCTGGATACCTGCACCAGTGAAGTGCAGGTTTTCATAATTTTTGTATGGTACCCACATCCTTCATATTTATAAACATTGGTAGGTATTCCCTTCCTTTAGCAAATGCAAATTCTTTTTAAAAAAAGTATTTATCCATTTGACACAGAGAGAGAGAGACAGAGAGAGACAGAGAGACAGAGAGAAAGAGACAGCACAAGCAGGAGGAGTGGCAGAGGGAGAGGGAGAAGCAGGCTCCCCACTGAGCAGGGAACCCGATGCGGAACTCGATCCCAGGACCCCGGGATCATGACCTGAGCTGAAGGCAGACGCTTAACCGACTGAGTCACCCAGGTGCCCTGCAAATGCAAATTCTTACAATTCTCATTTATAAAACAGATGAATTAGGACATTGCCTTAATATTAAGGCATATGCCTCCCTCACTAATATTTTTATGGTTTTGAAATAATTATATGCAATCAATACAATAGTCTATTTTTCTCCCCCAAAGCTGTTATTGACCCAATGGTAATTTTTACAATTCATGGTGTCCTAGATGAACAGAAATACAGGAGTGTTATCATTATTTTTGTGCTTGGCAAAAAGATTTATAATACATTTTAAACATGCGTTCAGAATCTCCTGTGATCTTTTAGAACAAAACAAAACTAATAAAATATATATGTGGATTTTTAATATTCATAGTGAAGATATACTTTACAAACATTTGAAAGCTTTCCTGGGTCATAGAATTGTTGGAGGTGGTCTGGAGGTCTTGACTTCAGGGGCCATTGCTGATCTAGAATGACAAATGTGCCCGCAGTCAAGAGCGCAGACTGGAATCTGAGTGAATTCCTTATGGAGACAAGATTTTTCTTTAGGGGCTGAGAATGTTGCTTGTAAAGCAGGAGAAAAAATACCTAATTTTTTAATTTACTGTATATTGCTTCTGTAGGTTTCTTTTTGTCAGGATATGTAAGAACAAATGACTTCATTAAGTTTTCTTCACGTGGTGCATAGCCACACCAACAGTTGAGAACAGATTAGAATTATCCAAATTCTTCAAACTAAACTTTGGTGGGAATAAAGAGTGCGGTTCATTGCTTTCAATATTAAGATACTGAGGCCATGACTTTGGGCTCTTGCATTTAACGGGCTATAGTGCGGTATAATGTTTTCCACCTGTCATTTGACACCAGCTGCCATTGTGTCTATTCTAAGAATTAGGGTAAATCAATGTTATGTATTCATTTTATCATTACTTGTTCAAGTGTGGGTGATAGTCTATGAAAACTGATTTCATATTCCCTGAGTCTTTTTCTAATACAGCACAGTCAAGAGCTCTCATTTGGTATTATAAGAAAGAGAAAAAGAAATTTCACTAAAATTAATAGGTAAGTTGGTGATACCCTTAATTTAGGGATAATATTGATTTCACCATTACTCTAACTTGCCACTTATTTCTATTGGAATAGTAATTTAGGCCAATACATAATTTACATTAAATGAGTATTTGTTGACAGAATGATTCCTATGAAAACATATTTGATAAAATTGTTCCTCATTGGAGATTTTTCTATACACATATGTTCTTTATGGATATGCATTTGGCCTGAGAGGCTCATGAAGGCAAGACTGTGTACGTGAATTTGGATTTTGAAAAATATTATTTTGCTTCCCATTATTTGCCTTTGAATGGCTTTAGGATTATTTTCTCCTATTACATGAATGACACTTCAAAATTTTAAAGCGTCATTCCTTGCCCCTTTGTGTTGACGTTCATGTCTCCTTTCATGAGACCTATATTTTCCTTCTATTTCCAAATTTTCTGTCTTTATTGGTAAGCCATTACAGATCCATTCCGACACAAAGATCTTTTCATTTTCCACTGTAATGTCAGCATCAACACCTAACAGTTAATGTCCCTTGGTTGTCAGATTTTTTGAGAACCATAATTAACTAGATGCATGCATCATTGATGTTTACATGCAACAGATGGCTTAGCTGGGAGAGGTAGATAAATTTAGCTTCTGTTGGGCATGTATGAGTAATATACTGGAAGGAAAAATGTGTAGAAAAAAGTGACTTGAATTTTCCTATATTTTCAGAGTTTTGTACATTCAGCTTTGGAAAATTGTATCTTTTTATAAAATCAAAGTTCCTTGAAGGTAGAGGTCTGGTGAATGTTTTGGTGAAGAGGTCATAAACAAAGGAAGTTCCTGACTAGATTGTAGATTCTGGAGCAGGATGCTCAGCTAATCATGGACTCTCAAGGAAGAGGCAAGTAGCCGATCCTGAAGGACAAAAGCTATTTATTATTCACTGTAGTTAGAACAGATGCTAGGTTCTCAATACATGATTGCTGGCAGATAAATGAATGAGTGAATGAATGAATGACGCTAAGGATAATTAGTGAGAGCTAGTAAAGTCACAGTTTACAAAATCATATACATTTTGTTTGAACTTCATGACAAATCCATGTGGTGGATATTATTGTCCCCATTTTCTAGCTAAGAAAGCAAAGTTCAGAAAAGTACAGTGACTTATCCAAGGTTCTTAAATGGTAAATGGTGAAGGCAGAACTTAACCAGCACTTCTGGCTCCAAATTCCCTACTCCTTTGGTGACACCCTGCCATGTCCTGTTATCTATGGTCCATCTGAACTTGGGTGTCTAGGAGGATAACACAAGGATTTCTGGTGGGATATTTGAGGGGTTGCACATTTTCTTGAGGGCCTAAACTAGGTCTCCCTTTATTTATGGTTTATGAGAGTGGAGACCCAATGATCCCTGACCTTGGAGCAATACCCCTGACCCCTCTGAAGGCAGCAAGCTTCCAACACAGAAACCAGAAGCTAGCTAGTTAGCGTGCGCGCTCTCTATCTGAGGTATAATTGACAAAAAAAATTGTAAGACATTTAGATTGTACAACATGATGATTTGATATATCTATACACTGTGAAAGGATCCCCCACATCAACTCCAGACAGGTAGAGCCATATCCCTGGAAATAAAAAATGATTTCAACCATCTTCCCAGACTAACTGCAAACCCCAAGAAGGCAGGAACACAGTGGGTCTGTTCCCTGACTTTTTCCTCAGTGTTTAACACAATTTCTAAAACATAGTAGTTCCTCCATATCCTAACCCTACACCTACCCTGACCCGAAACTCCTAACACTTAACCCTAACCCTAAACTGAACCCTCCGGAAAGAGGGATATAACCTAACCCTAAACCTCACCCTCACCCTGGTTTTAACCCTAACCCTATAACCGTAACCCTAGATCTGAGGGAGGAAGAAAAAGATACCTCTCTCTCTCTCTCTCTCTCACACACACACACACACACACACACACACACACACACACACACGCAGGAATATTACTCAGCCATAAAAAAAGAATGAATGTTGCCATTTGCAACAACGTGGATGGAGCTAGAGAGTATGATGGTAAGTGAAACAAGTCAGAGAAAGACAAATACCATATGATTTCACTCACATGTGGAATTTAAGAAACAAAACAAATGAGCAAAGGGGAAAAAAAGAGAGAGAGAGGCAAACCAAGAAGTAGACTTTGAACTTTAGAGAACAAACTGCTGGTCACCAGAGGGGAGGTGGGTGGGGGATGGGTGAAACAGGTGATGGGGATGAAGGAGTACACTTGTTGTGATGAGTACTGGGTGATGTATGGAAGTGCTGAATCACCATATTGTACACCTGAAACTAATATTTCACTGTATGGTAACTAACTGGAATTTAAATAAAAACTTAAAAAAAACATAGTAGTTCCTCAATAAAAATACTTAGCCCTCACCTTTTGACTTTAAATTGTACCTGAAAACCTGACTGCAAAGTGAGAAGTCATTAAATAATAAAACATTTCCATTAATATTAATGGGAAAGATTATGCTGCGTCCCATCCCAACCCAAGACCCTTCATTAATTTTTAACAGGTAGAAAAATATTCATCTGGACAATGAAAATACGCTTTTATAAATAAGAAACAACAACCTGAAAATAAAGTAATGCTATTTGACATGAAATATAAGAAAAGCTTATTACACTTTTCAAGTGCTGAAGAAAAGTCTTGAGAGGGGCTGGGGGTGGTGGAGAAGAGGTATCAGGGAATCATTCTTTACAACGTGTAGTTTTCTTTCAGCCTCGTTTTAGCCCCTAAGTTTTCAACCTTTTGGGAGATTATGATTATTTTGCACTTACACTGGCCTTTTAAATATTACAGCACAGAAAACCACCTATAAGTCAAAATAAAGGCTCATTTATGAGAGGGGTTTGAAACATGTGGGAATATTTCATGCACCCAACAGCTTGAAGATCTTCTCTTGCTGGCTGTATGAACTCAGAGCAAAGCATTTGGGTTTATTCCAATAAGTCACACAGTTCAAATACATTCCGTATGATTTTCTCTGACTAGGAAATTATTGTTTCAAGTAAATCGTGGAACATGTCTTTTTCTCAAACGGTAATGTTGGTATATTATTTCTTTAGTGTATTTATTTAGTGCTTTTTGAGGTAAAAACAAAAAAAGAATCATTTCAAAAGTGAAATAACTTTCTAAGAACTCCTAGGAAAACAACTATTAACTGACAGTCACTGTGTAAAGTTAAGTCTGTATTTAATGATTGATCAATGGATTTAATCCGGATTCTGAGCAAACTAGAATCTCTACATTGACTTGGATGGTGCCAACCTCTGTTGATAAACATGCATAGCTCTGTCAGAAACTTGCTAACTTTGCTTTTGTTGGAACAAAGCCCAAAACCAGTTGATCTGCTGCTTTTTTAAAAAAATTTTATTTTATTTTATTATGTTATGTTAGTCACCATACAGTACATCTGCTGCTTAAAGAGGGGAATGAAGGCACGGTCGGGACAAAGGTTGGCTCCAAAGACCCCCGCAGCCTAGTCTTTCCCCCCTCAGGTCCCATCTGTCTACCCAGATGCCTTTCTCCTTACTTCCTTGCACCCCTGTGATTCATAGCATTTTCAGTTTTCAAAGTCTCAAAAATGGTTTGAAAAGGCAACTTGAATTTCAAATCTTAGTTTAGAGGTATTTTAAAAAAATCCTTCTAACGTTGGTAAAAAACGCACTCAACTCTAAATGAAATTAGAATTTAAAGGTAGATACTCCTGTAGGACTTTTAGTCGATCTCTATTTTTACTCTATGCAATAATTGCTAGTTTAAGTATCTTTTCTCCCAGAGTACATGCAACTCCTCATGGGAGAGACCTTATTCTTTTTCACTACATTATCTCCAGTGCTTCACATATATAAGGCACTCGTGTCTCTTGAAAATATGAATGTGAGAGATGCCACACTGAGAGAGTGGGAGAAGGCGACTTTAAAGATCTCCCACATATTTGCTCAGAAAGTCATGCACTTATATGCTTGTTGATCTCCCAAAGAAGAATCCATGTATGTGGCCAGTGTCCTAGATTATCTGGTTGGCGTGCATGCTAAAAGTAACATTAGGTTTTTAGTTTTAAAATAGCCCCTTGTCTGAAGTATTAGGACTCTAAGATTCAGTCCATAGCCGTGATTATCCATATTCTATCTAATGCAGTGATTTTACAATCTCTGCGTTCGTTTCTGTATATATGTACTTTGAAACTCTCCCTGGAATTTCATGTAGATACATTAGTTTTTAGGATCCCCTACCTTTGCTTTGGGTGGTTACAGCTCATCCTGGGATTCTGGCACATTTGTCATCTGGGACTATTCTGGAACGTAGCATGTGATAAAGTGACCTTTAGTTTTCAACTTTTTGTGGCATTGAAATTGACCCAATTATATTCCTTGCTTCAACTCTTACCCATTGATTGGTTTCCATCCTGTAATACAGGAATTGGACAGTCAACCTAGTAACATAAAAATGCTTAGGAATCTGAAATTAGCAAAATGCTAACAGCAAGATACGCATTCTTAAATTTTACTTGAATGTTTGGGAGTTGTAGAACACATTCAACATTCATGTTTGCTTTGTTTTTAATAGTAAGAAGTTGGTTCTATTACACACATGATAATGGATGATATGAACAAACAATGGGGAATCTGAATTTACAAGTCTTCAAGTAACAGAAAGATATGCTGAAATCTAAATAAAATTGAAACATCCTTTGGTATTTGGAAAGGAAGATAGAATTCCAGAGATTGTTTTCCTCATCAAATGAGAGCTAATAAGAACTGATGACTGAGACAGGTGGTAGAATTAACTAGGCCAACCATCCAATCATACAAGCTGACACAAATCACTTGAATGTACTTTTCAGGCTGAAAACATGGGCTCTGAAACCCATCAAAATAAATTTTACAGATGGTTTGACAAAATGTCATCACGTAGGATGCAAATCATTTTCTGTACTCTTTTAATACCTATCTGTTTTTTGTGTTTTTTTTTTTTTTAAAGTTGCATCCTAAAGGTTTCTTGTAGCTTATAACTCTACTAACAGGAGTTATAAAAATGTATCTATCTTATGTATTCCATGATAGTACCCGAAAAACACACATATATGCACACCCATGCTTCTTCCCTTGTTAGAAAGAATGCATATTCAGGGGCGCCTGGGTGGCTCAGATGGTTAAGCATCTGCCTTCAGCTCAGGTCATGATCCCAGGGTCCTGGGATCGAGCCCCACATTGGGCTCCTGGCTCAGCGAGGAGCCTGCTTCTCCCTCTCCCTCTGCCTCTCTCCCTGCTCATGCTTTCTCTCTCTCTCTCTGTATCTCTGTGTCTCAAATGAATAAATAAAATCTTTAAAGAAAAAAAAAAAAAAAGAAAGAATGCATATTCATGAAATTGTATTTTGAAGTGTTTTTGATATTTTAATGTTTTGATGACAGGTTTTAAGGATGCTCTCTCCTGGGGTGAGGAGGGAAATGAGAGAGTGTTGGCTATGCTTTAACATCGCTGATCTAATCTAGGCCATTGTCCTTCCCTGCCATTAGGGTAAGATAATGTTCCTGACTGGTCTCATATGTTACCAGGGAGAAGGTCAAGTACTGACCTTAGAAGGATCAAGTATCTCACCAAATCACATAGTAGTTACAACCCAAACAGACTTGGACTGCATTAGGCACGGCCTGGTCAACGGTCCCACCCGGACATAGTTGGGCAAGCTAATTCCCTAGATAGGAGATGGAGATGGATTCCCATGGGACTATGTGAGTAGAGTTCAAGCATATAGATAATAGTAAAATAATGGGGAAGTGATGAGTTTGAGTATTACCTTTGTTCTTGATAATTTCATTGCAAATTTGTATAGCTTAATTTTTAATAGCTAATGTTTGGCCACTGGATTGCAAATTTTCTAAATATTTAACAATTGGCTCTCACAAGCCAACACATGCTGGCTTCAGCACACTGTTGCCTGATGTCTGCATGAAGACCAGGGATAATGAATATCAGCATTTTTTAAAGATTTCCTGTTAAGTCTACAATTTACTCACTGTTTGTTACTTCTCATTTATTTCTGCGCTATAATAGCAACACTTGGATGACCAAAACAAAAAAAAAAAAAAAAATGGGGGAGAATGTGAGCTTCTTTTTGAAACTCTGTGAAGGAGAAAATTTGGAAAACTGAGCCAGGCTTTGAAGCCAGGGCTGAAGAGAAGAACTAGGCAGGAACTGGGAGCTACCCCAAAATTAGGAAAGAAGTTTAGAGCCTGAAGCAACAAGCAAGAAGGCGTTGTGGTCCTGGACTGATTCCCAGAATAATTTTTCTCATTGCCAATCACCACCAATGTGTTTTTCCTAGACAACTCACAGAAATATATAGTGTTTTTATTTTAGTGCTATAAATTGCTACAGGCCTATTAAAACTTTACTTCCTCTTTTCCCACTTCCCTAGATGACTCAGAATTTTTAATTTCCACCATGTAAGATCATTTGAGCTTCATTTCTGGATCACACCCAACTCCTCTCTAGCATACAACTCTTTCCTAATACAAATTCTGAATCCTCAGTTGCCTATAAGAACATCTCTGCCAGGGTGGCCCTAAACCTCAATTTGGCCACAACAACCTCTTCATCCTTTTCCCAAGCAAGCTGAGCCTGTCTGACTTTCTGGCTTGTGCTGATGGCCCACAGTTCACCTAGTCATTCACACTTAAAACTTCTGAGTCCATACTTGACTTTTCTCCTTTCCCTCTGGCCAAGTCCAGTCCATTCTATCATTGAAAGGCCTTCCTAATATGTCTCTTTCTAAGGAACTTTTTCTTTCTTTTATTTAAATTTTTTTCAGCTTTTATTGAGATATAATTGACATATAACATCGTATAAGGTTAAGGTACGCAATGTGTTGATTTGATACACTTACATATTGAGAAGTGATTACCACCATAGCATTAGCTAACACCTCTATCACATCACATAATTTGTTTTGTGGTGAGAACATTTAAGATCTACTCTCTTAGCAACTTTCAAGTATAAAGTATAGTATTATTGACTATAATCACCATGCTGTGCATTAGATCCCCAGAACCTATTCATCTTATAACTGGTAGTTTGTACCCTTTGACCAACATCTCTCTATCCCCCCTGGCCCCTGGCCCACAGCCCCTGGTAACCACCATTCTATTCTCTGTTTCTATGAATTTGGCCTTTTTAGATTCCACATATACGATATCATACAGTATATGTCTTTCTCTCTCTGACTTATGTCACAATGCCCTCTTTCTATGGAGTTCTTCCTTTCTATGCAAAGGCCCCACACCAACAAGACTAACAAGGCTTTTGAGTCCTATAATTGCACACAGCAATAATTTACCCTCTTACCTCTTTACTTCTGATTCCTCCACTCCGCTCAGTTTTTTGGGTTTATCTTCCTCAGTTGTCTACCTAAAAGCTGTCATTGCTTCCTGAATCTAGCCCAGATGACTTCTCCTGGCTCCACAGTCTTATATTCCAACTGTCTGTCCCATGACTTCAATCTCTACCCTACACTAGGCAAAGCCATTGTTTTTTTTTTTAAGATTTATTTATTTATTTTAGAGAGAGCAAGTGGCGGTGGGGGGGAGGGAGCGGCAGAGGGAGCAAGTCTTCAAGCAGACTCCCTGCTGAGCGTGGAGCCCAATGCTGGGCTTGATCTCATGACCCATGAGATCATGACCTGAGCTGAAACCAAGAGTCGGCACTTTAACTGACTGAGCCACCCAGGTGCCCCAAAGTCATTGTTTTCTGAGTATGCCTTTCCCTTTTCCAACTCCCAAATTTTACCCATTCTATTATTTCTGCTTGGAATTACCTTTCACCCATTATATCACTTTTTTCCTGGCTTCAGCTTTCCATCCAGATTCCATCTTTCCTCTCTGCAAACCTCCATGGAATCATTTGTTCGTCTGCCTTCCCCCTTTTATAAGTTATTTGGGTAATTATTTTAAACTTCCTACCAGAGAAAGAAGACCACATCTTACATTTATTTTGCATTTTTGCAGTGCTCAGAAGAGAGACATTTGCTGACTTATTAAGATGAGCAGTCAGCTGCATTTTAGAGGGTTTCTTCCAGACTAATTTTGTTAGGGCCACGAGGGAAAAAAAAGTGCTTTAGAATGTCGATTGCCATGGTGGGAAAAATCAACAATAACAATAACAATAAGGTAATAATATTAATAGTTATAATTTATAAGTGTCTGCTCTGTTGTCAGATCCTTGTTAAGTGATATATATATCTCCTGATCCTTACTACTCACCAACGGATGCATTATATATGAGTAAACTGCTCCTCAAAGAAGCATAGTGATCTTCGCTAGAATTTCAACTCAGGACTCCTTTTAACTGAAGCTCATATCTGTCTAGTCTCTATTTGGGAAGGATGTCACTACCAGCGCATAAATGCCTGGGAATGGGAGGATGACCCCAGCACTCTCTTTGTGGCCTCTGCCAATCCTCTGTCAATTTTTCTGCACAAACATTTGAAATTCGCCTACATTTTACACCACATATCGCTTGATTTCAAGGATAGTATACTTTTGACGTCCTACTATGCAAGGGCGAAAACCCATTGGGCATGCCTAAGGTTGGTTCTTCTGGCTTGAGGCTTTTCATGTCCTCTTTCTTATGTACATGGTACTGGCATCAGAGAAAGGTCTTTATACTCAGAAATGTGATAAAAGATAAATGTTAAAGGCCAAGACATATGTAAATACCAAATATAATAAAATCAAGTCACTCTACATGTGAAAACTTCTATTGGGGTGAAGAACATGGATAAGTATCTAAAAATAAAATTCCAAAGTGTGACACCCAAAGGTGCCTTTCAGGGGATGTTTTACTAAATATTAGACCACTGACTAACCAGCTTCTGGGCTAGAAGTGGACGTTGGGGCTCAAATGACAGCACTTCCTAGTGTTGACTATAGAGCAGCATGAATTTGGGCTCAAGGAGGTTTGAGATCATGTAGAAGTTGAAAGCTCTAAATTTTCTATTTATTTATGTACCTTTTACTTCATAAATAGTATGATGCAGGAGAAAAGGGGCTTTGGGAGTAGGCAGGATTTGATTCCTGGCTCCACCCCCAGTCACCTAGCCTCTCTGAACCTGAGTTTCCTCATGAATAAAATGAAGTTAACACTATCTACCTCAAGGCACTGTTGCTAAAATAATGAAATATACAACCATTGTCTATGGATGTGAAGCTGAGTGGCTTAAAAAACACCAACACTATTGTTATTCACAGGTTTAGGTTTAGTTGAGTGGTTCTGTTGATCTGCATCAGGCTTGGCTGATGTTGGCTGGGCTCACTTGTGCTCTGCCATCAGCTGGCAGGTCAGCTGGGGCAGGCTGGTCTAGGACGGTCTCACTCACGTGTCTAGTAGCTGGCTGGCTGTTGGCTGGGATGAGAGAGTTGACCCAGCCACATGCTTCTCATCACCCAGCACGCTAGCTCGAGCCTGTTTACATGGAGACTGAGTAGGGCTCCTAGAGAGCTAGCCAGAGCAAGTCACAAGGCCAGCCCAGATTCAGAGATGGGGAAGATAGGCTCCACCTTTTGATGGGAGGAGCTAAAAAGTCACATCATAAAGGGATATGGATATGGGATATGGAATGAAAATTGTGACCATTTTTGCAGTCGATCACATGACCACTTTGAGAAGTTGTCAGTATTTTTAAAAACTGAGCACAGGCATTCCTTTCAACCCAGTGATAGCATTCCTAGATATATACCTAAAGGATGTATTCATATGAGCTCAAAATATATGTACTGGAATATTCATAGCAACCCCATTCATAATAGCCTCAAACTGCAAACTACCCAAATGTCCATTAGCTTGCCTATTTAGAATAAATAAATACATTGTAGTATCTTCACACCATGGAATACTATGTGCAATGAAAATGAACAAACTACCACCACATGCAATAATATGGATGAATCTCACAAGCATAGTGCTGAAAGAAAAAAAGACAGACACAGACAAGTACACGTTTTCTGGTTCCATTTACATAAACTTCAAAAACAGGCAAAATCTATCTGTTCTATTAGAAATCATGACAGTGGTTACCTTTGGGATAAAAGGATTAAAAATGGGTCCAAGGCAGAGGGGGGACCTTAAGGGTGTTGCTCATCTTTTCTTCCTTCCCTTCCTCCCTTCCTTCCTTCCTTCCTTCCCTCCCTTCCTCCATCCCTCCCTCTCT
>NC_138385.1:97133822-97216877 GCF_054177405.1 Leptonychotes weddellii | reverse complement strand
CATTTACATAAACTTCAAAAACAGGCAAAATCTATCTGTTCTATTAGAAATCATGACAGTGGTTACCTTTGGGATAAAAGGATTAAAAATGGGTCCAAGGCAGAGGGGGGACCTTAAGGGTGTTGCTCATCTTTTCTTCCTTCCCTTCCTCCCTTCCTTCCTTCCTTCCTTCCCTCCCTTCCTCCATCCCTCCCTCTCTCTCTTTTTCTTTCTCTTTCTTTCTTTCTTTCTTTCTTTCTTTCTTTCTTTCATAAACTCTAGGCCCAACATGGGGCTTAAACTAAAAACCCTGAGATCAAGAGTCATATGCTCTATTGACTGAGCCAGCCAGGCACCCTGGCCACCTTCTGTTTCTTGATCTGGCTGCTGATTAAACAGGTGTGTTCAGTTTGCAAAAATTCATTGTGCTGTACTCTCATGAATTAAGCACTGTTTTGTATGCATATTTTATATCAATTAAAAAGTTTATAAAAGATGACATATTTGAAAATACCTATTCATATCAGGCTCTCAAATATTTATCTCTCCTCTTCACATTCCAAAAAGAGACTATTTGTATGGTAACAATTTCCATTGTCAAAAGTTTAGCATGGAACTATCAATCATTTATGTAAATGTAAACAAGACACCCAAAGATAATTAAAACAAGGGGCACATTAAAATCTTTTTTTTTTAAGATTTTATTTATTTATTTGACAGAGAGATCGAGAGAGAACACAAGTAGGCAGAGAAGCAGGCAGAGGGAGAGGGAGAAGCAGGCTCCCCGCAGAGCAGGGAGCCCGATGCAGGACTCGATCCCAGGACCCTGGGATCATGACCTGAGCCGAAGGCAGCCGCTTAACCGACTGAGCCACCCAGGCACCCTAGGGCACATTAAAATCTTATGCTTTTAAAGTACCCCTACTGTCTGAGATATGATGTTGGCATTCAAAGAGCTGAATCTGTTATAATGGCTGGTTTGTAGTCTGTCTGGACAGAGTGTCTCAGCTGTGTTCAACTTTTTTTTCCGTATGTTCAGATCAGTGAACTCAGGGTTACATCCAATTTTAAGGTCAGTAGCCTTATCTCCTTTCCTTTATCCCCCACTCAAAAACACATATTGGAATGTAAGAAACCAAGCATGACTTTATTACAGAGATAACTGTGCATTCTCTCTAATTTATAGCAGAGGAGAAAACCATTCCAAACTCTGGAGATACAATGGGGAACTACACAGATTATATCCTTATGCTAAAAGAACTTTACATCATTCATAGTGATAAAATACTTGCAAGATATTCACAGTTAATCAGGATAATCAGTGTATTATGACAGGAAATTGACAACTACTAAATCAAAATCAGAGCTCGGTACTAATTTGGATAGGGTTGAATTTTGCTGTGGCAAAAATTATCTCCCCAAATCAGAGGAATAAAACAATGAAGGCTTGTTTCTTGCTTTCACTGCATGTTCATTGACAGTTAGCTGGGAATTTTGCTCTGCTTTACTTTCAACCTGGGACCGATGTCAATCTGGAATGTTGAATGTCGTCAAGGTATATAGGGATAGAAAACGTAACAAAGCACACACTTAGTCTTAAAGGTGCCACTTGAAAGTGACATAGGTCAGTGTTACTCACATTTCACTGCCCAAAGCTAATCATGAGGCCACACCTAACTTCAGGTGGGTAGTAAAGTTTAAAACTATCATGTATTCAGAAGGAGAGAGAGTTAGAACTATTGGGGAACAATCTTAATTATTATCATATATCATGAATTTGCAGGTCTTAAGATAGTTTCTTTCATTCTTGGTCACAGAGTATACCTTGATTCCTGCCCTTACTACCAAAAATATATCTTGATAATTGCAGGAAGGAATGACTGAGAACTCGAAAGTGAATTAACATAAGTCTACCCTAGTATTATTCATGAGATGTTAGAGCTGGAAGAGACCTTCCATAGCATCTAGTTCAATCCTCTTATATTAACGTTGGAGAAACTGTAACTCAGAGGTGACCTGCTTCAAGTCAAAGAGCTATTTATGATAAAACCAGAACTCAAACTGAATTTAATGCTTTAATTCAAAGTGTCAGCCTTGTACGTAAAGGAAAGAAACTGCATATTGCAATAATATTTCAAACATTTATGATTTTGGCCAATTTCAGCCTCCATTCATTCAATAAATATTTTTTCAGCACTTATAGGCAATGAACTAGATACTGTATGAAATAAAAGATGAAATAGCCACAGAATCTACACATAAAGAGGCAGGGTCTGAGAGAATCAACCAAGTAATGGGATAAGTATGGTAAGAGTTGCAAGGGAATAGCAAAGGTCACTTTTGCTCTCTAAAAAATTAACTCTTAATGATAGCTGGTCAAGAATTGATATGCAGCGGGGCACCTGGGTGGCTCAGTCAGTCTACCTTCGGCTCAGGTCATGATCCTGGGGTCCTGGGATAGAGCCCTGTGCAGGGCACCCTGCTCAGCGGGGAGTCTGCTTCTCCCTGTCCCTCTCCCTCTGACCCTCCCCACTGCTGTGCTCTTGCTCACTCTCTCTGTCTCTCTCAAATGAATAAATTAAAAAATCTTTAAAAAAACAAAATAATTGATATGCAACAGTCAACTGATGTTTGACAAGAGTGTCAAGAATACACAGTGGTGAAAGGACAGCCTTTTCGATGAATGGTGTTGGGAAAACTGGACATCACACATGCAAAAGAATAAAATTGGACCCTTATGTTACACCATACACAGCAATCAACTCAAAATGGATTGAAGACTTAAACATAAGACCTGAAATGTAAAACTCCTAGGAGAAAATAGTGGGGAAAATCTTTATGACATTGGCCTTGGCAATAATTTCATGGATATGACACCAAAAGCACGGGCAACAAAAACAAAAACAAAAACAAAAACAGTGGGACTACATCAAATTAAAAAGCTTCTGCACAGCGAAAGAAACAACCAACAGAGTGAAGAGTCAACCTACAAGATGGGAGAAAATATTTGCAAATTATATATCTGATAAGGGGTTAATTCTCAAAATACAAAGAATTCCTACAACTCAATAGTAAAAAAACAAAACAAAACACAACTAATGAATCGTTGAACATTATATCAAAAACTAATGATATACTATACATTGGATAATTGAATTTAAATTAAAAAAAAACCCCTAGTAACTCAGTTTAAAAAATGAGCTAAGAATTTGGATAGACATTTTTTTCCAAAGAAGACATACAAATGGCCAAACAGGTACATTAAAAAATGTTCAACTTTACTAATCATCATGGAAATGCAAATTAAGACCACAATGAGATATCACCTCACACCTATTAGGATGACAATTAAAACAAAGACGGAGAACAAGTGTTGGCAAGGATGTAGAGAGATTGGAATTCTTGCACACTGTTGGTGGGAATGCAAAATGATGTAGCTGCTATGGAAAACAGTATGAAGGTTCCTCAAAAGATTAAAAATCCAGCAATCCCACTTCTCGATATTCATCCAAAAGAATTGAAATCAGGATCTCAAAAATATATTAACATTCCTATGTTCACTGCAGCACTATTCATGGTAGCCAAAATGTAGAAGCAAACTAGATGTCAACTGACCGATGAGTGGATAAAGAAAATGTAGTATATACCTATAATGAAATACTATTCAGTCTTCAAAAGAAGGAAATTCTGCAATATGCAACAACACGGATAAATACTGAGGACATTTTTCTAAGTGAAATAAGCCAGTCACAGAAAAACAAATACTGCATGATTCTACTTATACAAGGTATTTAAGATGGTCAAATTCATAGAATCCGATCAGTAGAATAGTGGTTTCTAGGGGCTGGGGGAGGGGGGGAAATGAGGAGTTACTAATAAATGGGTATAAAGTTTTATTTCAGCAAGATGAATAAGCTCTAGAGATCTGCTGTACAATGTTCTACCTATAGCCAACAATTATGTATTGTACACTTAAAAATTTGTTAAGAGAGAGTAAATTTCATGTTAGGTGTTCTTACCACAATAATACAATTTAAAAAAAGAATTGATAAGCAATAAAATCTAGAAATACTAGTTATTATTAGTTGATTCCTTTCTGTGCACCACATAGTCTTTTGAGGACTTCCATTTTCCAGACTGATTTAGGACTAAGTGGCATATATATTATATTGATCTTCTGTCATTTTTTTCAGGTCCTTTATGCCATTCTATGACATTTTGTAAATTCATCCAAAAGGGACTTGTGCATGCATTGCTAAATGTATTCCTAGGCATCTTTCAGTATTTTGTTGTTATTGATTGAAACATTCATATGTACTCTAATTGGACATTGCTAATGTGTAGGAGGCACGTTGATTTTGGTATGGTGATCTTGTACCAGCAATCTTGCTGAATTCTCTTTCTAGTTCTAGTAATGGTTCTTTGATTATTCTGTATTTTTCAAGGTGGTTATATCATCTACAAATTAGGATCAGTTATCTCTTCGTTTCTCATTTTCATACGTCCTTTATTTCCTTTTTCTAGTATTATTTCATTGGGTAGGCCCCCCATTAAATATTCAGTGATAGTAAGGGGAACAGGGTAGCTAGTCTTTTCCTTGACTTTAATGGGTAAGTCTTAAGATTTTACCAATACATATGATGTAATATAGGCTTTTTAAGAAATTATTGTTTTTGTTGTTAACAAAGGTCCTTTTTCTTTCAAGCTTTCTAAGAATTTTATCTTGAATGGATGCTGAATTTTATCAAGTATTTTCTTTTTGTTTCCACTGAGATAGCCAAATAACTTTTCTCATGTAGCTTGTTTATGTAGTAGATTAGATTACATCAGTGTATTTTTATGTTTTACCAATTTTGCATTCCGAATGTAAACAAACTCTACTAAATTTGATGTATTAATTTTCAAAACCACTATTGGATTTTATTTGCTAATATTTTATTTAGAATTCTTTTAAAAAATCTATGTGCATCTATAATTCCTTTTTCTTGTACTGTTTTTGGCTGGTTTTGATATTAAGTTCATACTAATTTTATAAAGTGAGTTTGACACTTTCCTCTTCTTACAGGTATCTGAAACAGTATAAATGTGTGTGTATATATATATATATATATAGTATAAAGGTACATATATATATAACATATATACCATGTGTATACGTGTATATATATTGTATAAACAGTATAAATGTGTGTGTATATATTACTTATATACCATGTGTATATAACATATACATATGACACATGGAACTATATATACATATATATGCACTGTTTGGGAAATTTTTATGGGCCGGTCCATTGACCAGAACTCAAACTCAGTGACTATCCACATGTAATCACAAAGGACCCTGGGAAACAGTCCAGCTGTGTGCCCACTAAGAAAGAAGAACACAGATATTGATTAGCACTAGTAGTCTGCTATAGTAGTTTAATATGTTCTAGAAAATTTCCATTGCATCTACATTTTTGTATTTATTGGCATGAATATATTCATTGAATTCTTTATGATTTTTATAAATTTCTATTATATCTTTGGTTCTGTGGTTGTAATAGTGTTTATTAGCATGCCCTCTCTTTATTCATTTATCAGTCTTGCTAGTAGCTTATTTATTACTAATTTCTTTATTAAAGCTGGGTTTTGTTTTGTTGAATCTTCCTATTGTTTCTATTTTCTGAATTTCTGTGTTATCATTGTCATGTTTTTCCTTTTGTTTTCTTGTGTCTATTGTTTATTTTCTAGTTTCTTGAGTTTTCTTATTGATTTTCCATCCTCGAAGTTTCAAAAAGTTCTCTCTCTCTTTTTTTCTTCATAAATCCCACCACACTCTTCCCCATTTGTATCACCAGTGGTCCTAAAGAAAGCTCCCAACCTGTCATACCAGGCATTTATCCTTGCCTAACACAAAGCAGACATACTAGGGGGTAATCTGTGGTAGCAATAATAGTAAGAGGCCTGTGGTTCCCAGACAAACTTACTGTACCCTAATCGTAGAACTTTATCAGTATAGATAGTTGAAACAGCAAGATTAAACCATAAATTAAAAGTAACCCAAAGCACACAATCTTAATTCCATCACATAGTTCCTTTTACTATACTACACAGGCACATTATCCAAGGCACTCAGTTCCTAGCCATTATTTCTTCTTGTTCTACATTAACATAAAACAATCGCGTGCCTGCATCTCAATTATACTTCAGTTCCTTTGTTTCCAACTAGGTTGTTCATATAGTGTGTCCACATTCACAGATATTTAGAAGAAGGGCTTAAATTGTTTTGCTAAAGCACAAGATACAAAAACAACACATTCGAGAACAACTCTAGCTGTAGAAATAGACAAAAAATGTGCTGAATCATTATCTACAGGAAAAAGGTAGGACAGTTGAAAGATGTTGCACAATATGGAATTAGTCTTGTAGGGATTAATGGGGGAGAGCAGCTGGGAGACAAGAATGTGTATGGTGGCCAAGAGTATGTGGGAATGAATTCCTAGTTCGGAGTTGGCGGTGCTTTGTGAGATCCTTGGTGGTAGAGGACATGGTCTTATTCACATTTGCATTTATCTATCCTGGTCTTGGCTCTTAGAAGATTCTCTGGGTGTTTTTTTTTTTTTTTTTTTTTGTGGTTGGTTAACAACCAGAACTGAAGAAAGGGAAACGTCAGTGTGGTCAACTCTGCAATAGCTTGGAAGGTTAAAATACACGGTCAGAACTTTGCAATTATAGAATTGGAAGGAGTTATACATGTTAGGCTGGAAGAGAATCTAGGAATAGTTGGGTCAAGCCCCTTATTTCACAAGTGAGGAAACAGCAGCTCATAAATATAAGGCATAGTTCGCATGGTACCAGGAATATAACTGATTAAAATTAATAATCATAGGGGAATTCAGGCCTTTGGGGCCATTTTGTAGTTATAGGAACTTTGGATACAACCAGATTTGATGTATTTTTGGAAAGCTCGCTCTAGGTCAGGAGTTGGCAAGTGATGGCCTGTGGGCCAAATTCAACTGGACACTTGTTTTTGTAAATAAAGTTTTATTAGAGCACAGCCATGACCATACATATTGTCTATGGCTGCTTTTATACAACGATGGCAGAGTTGAATAGTGGCACACACACTGTATGGCCCACAAAGACAAAAATATTTATTACTACTTGGTCCTTTACCGAAAGAGTTTGCGGACCCCTGTCCCAGGTAGTTGTATTCTCAAAGCTACCTTTTATTCCACAGCTGATCTAGGGGGCCTGTCTTTGTTGCTTTATTGCTTTAGCAATAAATTGATTTATTGCTAAAATTAATCTGACAATTGATGATAATTTAAAGAGTGACCCGATGTGCTATTTTTGAGACACAAAGTCGTCGAGGTAAAACTTAAGAGCCTCCAAAGTAACCGTTCGCAAGAAATGATCCCTTCACAGATTGGGGCTTGTGGGTTTTCCTCTGGATGAGCGAGATGGACATCGGGAAATGGGCTGAACCAGTAAAAGTCATTATGAAAGTAATTTCCAGCGATCCTGTAACATTTAGAGTTCATTTCCTCAAGAGGGCCTTGCTTCGGTGCCTCTTTAGACACTGTTCATTCAGCCGGATCGCCCTTTTGAAAGGCACTGGGATTTGCCCTTCTGAACATAACCCTCTGCCGCTGGGGAAGTGGAGCTCGTTATGGGTGAGGGCTTGCTGGAAGGTTCACATGTAACCCAGGGGCAGGAATGGCGCTTGGAGGAAAGAGGACAGGGAGCTCAAGACCACAGCCAGTTTAAAATGCTGCCTCATTAGTGGCAATTAGCACTCAGTCATGCCTGGGAGATTGTCCCCATAAAGCAGGTCAAATCAATTACTGTCTGCCTCTCAGACAAAGGAGGAGGCTCTTGCGGACGGCTCCAGCTCCTTCTGGGTTTCTGCGTCTGAGACCAGGAACGGTTTGGACTACACTTTAAAACCTGCTCTCCAGAGGAAAGCTTCCCTCTTTTCTTATGCTCTGTGTGCACAAAGAAATAATAGCTCCTGTCAAAAAAAAAGGCCCGTCCGTAGCTTCGAGGTTTTGGTTGCAGGAGCACTGGGGCCGACTTGAAGGATGCTGGAAACTTTGTGACTTTGTGAATGCATGCAGGGACCTGGAGGGCTTTGCTCACGGCGAGGGAGAGACTGAAAGCGAATGAGGTTCACACGTGACGTGGAGGCTAATTCCTCTCCCTGGCACATACGTAAATGGGCTCTAAAGAAAATCAAAGAATTGATTGCGTCCCCGCTCCTGGCTAAACTGGTGACAGCGTTTTTGTCTTTTTAGGAGGTGATGGAGAAGGGTCGGCCAAGGTGCTTCATGAGCTTCTGGGAAAAAAGATATGCAAGTGCCAGACAGGGTCCTGATGTGGCTTCTTAACTGCTGGCGATGTGCCCACAGGTGCTTTCTGTCCTTCTGCACAGCCGGAGCCCAGAGAACAGCAAGGCAAGCTCCTTGGGAAAGAGCTGGAGACTTCTGCTTTTTATGTAATATCTTATGTCAATAGCACTTTGGGTAATTTTCGGTTGGTGTTCGCAATAAGGCTCTCTCAGTGAATATCACTTTGCGTTTATCTAGTTCCTTTGCTCTGATGCTGAATCCACTTTACAAGTGCCAGGAGCTGTTCTTCTGTGGGTGATATAAAGCTTCTCTTCACCTGCCCTCGGTCATCGATGAGGAAACCTCCCTAGGCTCCTCCCAGAACACCCCTCCGAGGCCTCATTAGCGGTGGTCATCAGAGGGGTGGGGGGCAGTGCGGTGGCGAGCTCAAGGGCAGAGACATGCTGAGGTGTGCCTGGGGTCCTGTGTCTGCCTCCTCGGTCTCAGCACACTAATTGTCCTCCAAAAAACATACCATCCTGGGAAAAAAAACCCCAGTGTTCTTGCTACGCTGAGCTTTACGGCACGTCCTTTCTTCTGGACCAGACTGCCGTCCCTAAGTCCCTTCAATACTGAAATTCACCAGCAAAAAGCTTTAAGTGGCATTTCTCAAAATATCTGGGACTACCTGCATGACAGTCACTGAGGGTGCTTGTTAAAATGCAGATGACCAGGCGCCTCCAAAGCCTACGGAATCAGAATCTGAGGGTAGGGTAGTCACATAATTCTCACATCGACTAAAGGCTGAGAAGTGCTTGTTTGGTTTCCTAATGGCATGACGTTTCACTTGTGGTCAGTAATCCTGAGGATATGAGACTTCATATACGCTGTATGTGATGCTCTCATTCAGGGTTTTCCAAATCTGTACTCTTTAGCGCGAGCCTTTCTCTGATTTCAGGGTTTTCCAAATCTGTACTCTTTAGCGCGAGCCTTTCTCTGATTTAGCCTTTTCTTTGCCAGTGTTCCCAGGACAGAGGAGTTGCCAGCCTAGGTCAGGACTCGGGGCAGCCATGAGACCAGAGGAGTTCTTGAGGCTCTCGGTTCCCCATAAATTGTGGAGGTTTCCATGGGAAGGAGGGCAGAAATTGAGACAGGCAAGGTATAGATAGAGTAGTGGGCTAGGAGCTGTGGTCAGGAATCCAGTCAGCTAAGCCAAGACACCAGCATCCAGAATGCCATGACATGAAAATGCATCTGAGCTTTTCAACAAGGCTTCCCTCTCTCCCCTTTCTTTATTTTTCCTCACTGGTCTGGACTTTGCTTGTCCTTTACCCCTTTTCACTCTGGGTGCACCCTTTTGATACTCCCCTCTTGATCTCTAGAATTTCTTTTCTCCTTGAACTTATATGGACTTTGTCAGGTCACTTCAAGTCCCTGGGTTCTATTTGTATTTGCTTTCTCCACTTGCGTGCAGGGGTCATTGGCGTGGAGAAG
Organism: Leptonychotes weddellii; assembly: GCF_054177405.1. Classification (NCBI taxonomy): domain Eukaryota; kingdom Metazoa; phylum Chordata; class Mammalia; order Carnivora; family Phocidae; genus Leptonychotes; species Leptonychotes weddellii. Next base: position 97,207,086 of record NC_138385.1, on the reverse strand, counting down.
GTCATGGAAATATATTGGCCGAGACCACTTTGAATCCATTCTCTGTGGCCTTGCCTGGCTCTTGCAATGGCTCTGCTGTTCTCTTATTTGTGTTTCCTTTCTTGCTTTTGCAGACATTTTCTCCACCTCTCAAAGCCTCAGTATCACTCCCGTCTCCCTCACTTGGAGCAGACAAACTTGTCTCTTATGTTCTGTAGAATATCCAGAAGACTCAGGTGAACTTGCTAATTCTGCCTTCTTCTGGTCATTATAGCTTCACTGCTCCAAATTTATATTTCTGCTTAACTCACCTCTTTTGTTTCAAGAACTCATCTCAGCCTTTCAAGGCTAACTCTTGCATGTAGGTTCAAGAAAGAAAACTTCATAAGTTTTTGGAAGTCCAGTATATTATACCTCCCCTTTGGGGGATTTACATGGCACATTAGCATATTTAAAGCTTTGATAAGTTGTGCAATAATAAAAAATGTTTAACTTTGTTTAAACCAGTGTTTGTCCTTAACTGTAGAACACTTTTTTTTTTTTGGCAATACTGATTAATACTCTGGACAACTCATTTTGGAAAACATTACTTGAACATCTAGAAGGTTGAGAACTTATTTTAAGAATCAGTCGGAGGGGGAGATGAACCATGAGAGACTATGGACTCTGAAAAACAACCTGAGGGTTCTAGAGGGGAGGGGGCTGGGGGGATGAGTTAGCCTGGTGATGGGTATTAAAGAGGGCACGTTCTTCATGTAGCACTGGGTGTTACACGCAAACAATGAATCATGGAACACTTCATCAAAAACTAATGATGTAATGTATGGTGATTAACATAACATAATAATAAAAAAAAAATTCAAGTAAAAAAAAAAAAAAGAATCTTTTCATCCGGGGCACCTGGGTGGCTCAGTAGGTTAAGCGTCTGCCTTTGGCTCAGGTCACGATCCCAGGGTCCTGGGATGGAGCCCCGTGTCAGGCTCCCTACTCTGCGGGGGACCTGCTTCTCCCTCTCCCTCTGCCTGCCCCTCCCCCTGCTTGTGCTCCCTCTCTATCTCTCTGTCAAATAAATAAATAAAATCTAAAAAAAAAAAAAGAATCTTTTCATCCTATCTCCCAGTATAAACCCTTTTCCTTATGGCCTGGCGTCTTTTTGCAAATAATTGATCTTCAGTAAATGTTTGCTAAATGAGGAAATGAGTGAGTCTATCTACTCACTAATGAATATTTGGGATGCCCGGGTGGCTCAGTTGGTTAAGCATCTGACTCTTGGTTTTGGCTCAGGTCATGATCTCAGGGTTATGATCTCAGGGTTGTGAGAGTGAGCGCTGTGGAGCCTGCTTAAGAGTCTCTCTCTCTCTCTCTCTCCCTCCCTCTGCCCCTCCCCCCACACCTGTGTTTTCTCTCTCTCTCTTAAAAAATAATGAGTATTTATTGAGTTATTACTGTGTTCTAGGCACTGGCAATACAATGGTGAATAAGACAACATCTCTTGCCCCCAAAGAGCTTCCTTTTTAGTGGAGGAAGCCAATTATAGATAGATGAATAAAGACAGATGAATAATATCGGTGATGATAGGGACTCAGATACTACTTTTGATGGAAGTGGGGTATCAAGAAGGACCTCTGCATAGTGGTAACATATGAGCCGAGGCCTGAATAAAGTGGAAGAGTGAGCTACTGAAATATTTATAGACAGAGGACAGCAGATAGAGGGAAAAGCAAGTGTGTGTTGCTTTTAAAATGTCTACAAATTCTTTGGTAGCCTCTCTTCAAGAGATGGAACTTACTATCCATCCCCATGAGTATGGGCTAACCTAGTGACCTCTTTCTTTTTCTTTTTTTTCTTTTTTTCCAATTTTAGTATATGTGCTGCTGAAGCGAGCACTTTAGTGACCTCTTTCTTACAAAGAGTATATGGCAGAAGTGACGTGTGCTTTCTGAGACCAGGTCATAAATGGCATTGCAGTTTCCTCCTTGACTTTTTCTCTTGGGTCACATGCTCTGGAGAAAGCCAACAGCCATGTTGTAAGGACACTCAAGCAACCCCTCTTCCATTCTCATCTGGCTTGATGTACATATAATCTTGAGCCAACCGAGATTATTCAGCCCTTCCAAACTCCCCTTGGTTGGCACAATCTCTTGTGTTGAGCCTACTTCAGCCTGTGAAATAAAATCAACCCGAATCCAAAGTCCTTTCAAAGCTAAAGAGATAAATCTACGTGGTGTTGGCAGGATCTGAATTGAAGGGTAAGCAAACAGCAGCAAGGGATTATAAATCCCTGCTTGCTTCAACTATAAACCAATCTGTCCACAGCAAGAAAGCATTTAATAAAGGGTTTCATTGTACTGGAGGAAATGGAAAATTATACTCCATGAGTGAATGGTCTGCCAGCAACAGCCCAGAACCAGCAGTGTGGATGCCTTTTAATAGTTTTAAAAAATCGATAACTTTAGTCTTTTTAATTAAATTGCTATAAGTGGGAAGAACACTTAATTACAGCTTCTATTCCTTCATAAAATGTTCTCCATGAAGAACTAGTATAATCATATTTGGATTCTTCCCGGACAACATACATATGTATTTTTCATTGCGTTAGTGGGCTGAATTCTGTTTTTGATGGCCTAGAAGCAAAAATGAGGATAAATGGGAAAAAGTAACAAAATGGAAACCTACCTAGACAGCATCTGTGACATCATAAATCCCAAGTTGGGCACTAAGGAAAGGATGGGGGGAAAAACCCACAAGATTTCAAATAGCAGACGCAGCACATCCTGTTCCTATTCTAAGCAAGAACAGGCAAGAATTGGCCAATGTCCAATCTTGAGAAGGCACTTAGAGATTTTTAATATATTGGTGAGAGCAGTGGGTGTTTTCAGGGATGAAATGCTAGCGTGGTGCTTCTAAAAATATCCAAATGCAATGGAAGTCACCTCTTCAGTCACTCTATTTTAATTAGAGTCGCTCCTCTGTCTATTTCTTATTTGTGCTGCTTTCTTTTTATTTTTTGCATTCTCTTGCTGTCCTGGGGGCTCTCCTACGTGAGCACAGGCGGTGATGCTCAGTGGTACTGACAGGCTGCCAGGCCGGCTGCTACCATTCTCCCCTGGAGCCCAGCTTACACCAGCCCCCTGCTCTGATTCATGATCTAGAAAATTCCCTCTGCTCAGGTATGACAGATTTGACCCTGCACAGATGCTGGCCACAGCTTAAAGACCCCTACCTTCCTTATTCTTCAAGACTCATTTTCTGAAGTGACAGACCTGAATGTCAGGTAAATAAAACCTTCCAACTTAAAAAAAAAAAAAAGGTATTTATCTCACACACAAGCAAGATCAACTTAAAAGTCACCTTGCCATGCTATGGGCGATGACATAGCAGAGGTGGCGGGAAGCCACGTGGAGGGATGTGACTCTGTCACGTGTGTTGTGAGAAGCCCGGGAAGCTAACGCACGTTCAACATGTTCAGTAAGTAGGTTTAGACCCACTGTAGCAGTTTTCTATAAAATCATATCGTGTCGTAGAGGAGCTGAGGCTCATGGTTGAGCTAGATACTCATGGGTTGAGTATCTATCTAGCTCTATATAAAGCTGCAGCATCATCAACCAGAAATAGCACATAGGACATGACAGGTAACCCTTGATGCTACCTCAGCGCTGTTCATTCGGAAGACACGCTTCATCTCACAAAAGGCAGGGCCAATTCTCTTGTCTTATTTTACTATTTTGGGCCCCATCTTCCCAGCCTAAAAGCCCCTAAGTAGGCTCACAGGAAAAGCACCAAGATGAACAGATCACAAAGGGAGCCCTAGAACTAATGCTCATAGAAGTGAAAACTCTAGCTCAGAAAAGAACAACCGGGTAACAGTATGGGAGAGCTTTTTTTTCTCACCCCACGCCTATAAAAGGAAAGCTGGATGGTCGCGAAGAATTGGTTCATGCAGAGGAGACCTCCTCTGAGTCTGTCTACGCTTGGCAGCAGGACGAGCGCCCAGTTTGCCAGCAAAGTTCCCCTCTTGGCAGATCGTCAGAAAGGGCCTATGCTGGTCTGACTCTTCCTTCTGTCTTCAACCCTCTGCAGCCCCCATAGTTTTGCCTGTTGAGGTTGAGTTGCGACCAGTCTCTTGCTTTTGTATGTCCTTGGAAAGAATGATTGTTTATAGCATTAACAAGGAATATTTTTTGTGATGAAATTTGTAGTTTCTTTACTGGCACTTCTCTGTCAGTCTTCCCTAGGAAACCCCCAAAGAAAGAGACCATGCCCCTCTTACTCGGTGACTCTCCCAAAGAGAGTGATCTGGCTGAGAGGTCACCATCTTAGCCAATTGCCCTTGAAATATGTCAAAATCCGAATGAGACAGACTTGGAAAAGAATGATATGGTAGATTCTCTCTGGCTGAAATATTGGCAGCTGTCAATTACCATTGATAAAATGGCTTTGACGAAAAGGCTCACCTTCTGAAAGCACAGATTAATGGAAGGGAATCCAACTGCTGTGCGAGCTTTCTTTTTTTTATTAAGGGAAGAAAGCATACATTCAGGAACAGGATCATACTTGCAAAAGTCAGAGGAAGAAGGAAATATGAAAAGTATTGGCCCTTCCAAGAAATCGTACATGATAAAATTCAGAACATGCCATCTGACACAAATCTATTTTAGATACCTTCTGTGATTCTGTGGTAGGTAATTGGCTCTGTAGCCAACCTTGCCATTGCCAAAACGCCTGGGCTGCTCCCTTTCCTCCACGCCCCTATCAACCCCCATCAAACACACACAGAAACCCTGGGGGTAGGACCTGGGTGACTCCAATGCGCAGTCCAGGTTGAGGACCAGAAGCTGAGCACTTGTGCTAACTTTCTGTGCTGAAGCCAGAGCCTCCGGAGGTAAAATGACACAGATATATTTATCTTTCTTATCTTATTTGTGATAAATGGTGCCTGCACTTTAGCTAGATTAAATGTATCAGAAGCCTTTCCCTAGTCCCTGAGATTGAAGACCATTTCGTATGACCAAGCCATCCCTCGAAAGAGCGCTGATTATAAAAATGGGTAGTTCTCTAACAGTGAGCAAAATGTGTACAGAACTTTGTAATGCCACCCTCCCATCCTGGTCTCATATTCTTCTAGCTCACTGAGATGGGAGATTAGAAGGAGTTATTTGGAGCTTCTTGTTTTAAGTACCTGTCACAATTTGTGGGGGTATTTAGCAGCTTGCTGCCCTTTCCCATCTTTGGGACCATCACCAGTAAAAATGTCACTTGGGCCAGCTCATCTTCTTCGGGCTTTGTCACCTATACTTATTCTGAAAAATGTCCAGGAGATAATGATATCATCTTTCCCAACACAAGGAGGAGGACAGGTGTCCTCGGCAGCTCTGCACTCATTAGCTTTCCTGGCTTTTAATGATGACCTGGCTCTCAGAGGAATAAAGGTAATCTGGAAAACTCACTCATCACGAAGGGCTAAGATCCTCGGGGGTTGACACTGCAGTGCCATTTGCAAATAGAGAACAGTGCTTTCCATTGACTTAATACAACAAATAATTGAGCCTTTTCGTGCCAGGCACTATGCCATTGACCGCAAATACACTGGTGAACAAGGCATTGTACGGCGCCTGACTTCATAGAAGTGACCTCCTGATGGACCGCTCATGACCAAGAAGGACTGGATTATTAATTTCAGAATTTCAGGCATTTACAGAGAAATTTTTGAGTCATCTTGAATTTCCTTATATCATTGTCTACGGGATCCCAAACACTGCTGTCAGTAAGCTTGGCCCCGTAGCTCCCTGTTGCACAATCTGAGTGATGTTTATATAAATATATCTGTGTGCACACACACACAATCGGGTTTGAGTATTATTTGAATTGCAGGCTAAATACTTACTAAAAGCTTATTGTAAACCAGGTACTACTTGAGCAGACCCGGTAAAATGACTTTTTTTTTTTTTAAAGATTTTTATTTATTTATTCATGAGAGACAGAGAGAGAGAGAGGCAGAGGGAGAAGCAGGCTCCCAAGGAGCAGAGAGCCCGATGCAGGACTTGATCCCTGGACCCTGGGATCATGACCTGAGCCGAAGGCAGACGCTTAACCATCTGAGCCACCCAGGCGCCCAAGTAAAATGACTTTTAAGACAAAGAATATCTTTTTTTTTTTTTAATTTTTTTTTTTTTTGAGATTTTATTTATTTGTGAGAGAGAGAATGAGAGACAGAGAACATGAGAGGGAGGAGGGTCAGAGGGAGAAGCAGACTCCCTGCTGAGCAGGGAGCCTGATGTGGGACTCGATCCCGGGACTCCAGGATCATGACCTGAGCCGAAGGCAGTCGCTTAACCAACTGAGCCACCCAGGCGCCCAAGACAAAGAATATCTTATTTAAAAAAATTACTACCAGTATCTTCAGCTCTCCTTCTCTCATTTTTTCTGTCACTCTGGTATTTAGTTGAGCCGTTAGAAAAAAGAATCGTCGAGGCCCCTGCCTATATTTGCTCTCACAAGAGCCTTAAGGCATTGAACCTCTGGCAATCAGCACATTCCAGGCAGTTTGACTCAAGAGACGGTTGATAAGTTTTTGAAGAAAACAAATCTTAGCAGGTTACAGAAGGGAAAAAAATGAGAGACAACACGCAAAGCATCACTGGAGTGGCATGGCGCCAGGGCTGCTTGGGTCACAGGGCTGAGCACTGGGAAGTCACTCGTGTTTATCATTTAGTAGGGTCATTGCTTGGTCTTTCAAGACTCTCTCTATTGCGTAAATTGTATTTTTTCCTTTTTTCCCCTGCATTGTTTGTTTCTCTGAATCTTTGAGAAAATGAAGTTTTACTAAATCCATTTTTTATGTCGTGCTTGGTTTTAACTCTCAGCATGAAAGCTATCTAAAATCATAGCACTTAAGATAGATTATACTGTGTTACTAAAGAGAAAATTTTAATAAAACAGAAATCATTTGGGAGAGTGAAAACAGTCTTTTGGCAGTTGTAGAACCTTAATAATTTCATCTATTTTTATTTATCTATTATCATCTATCAGTCATTTTGTTTCCCTTAGCATATATACCTTTATGCTTAATATAGCCAGGAGTTATGTAGGGATATGAAGGTTACAAAGATGAATAACCTTCTTTCCTAGTCTTCATTTTTGTATAGTCCAGTGTTTTACCTAAAAATGACCAGACCTGTGTTGGTGATGGTCTGTTCCTGACAAGGAGGATGCACACAACAGCAGGGGATGACAACTCGAGGGCTCTTTTCTAAAGCCAACAAGGCAGCTTTATAGGTCCCTCCGGATAGTAGTGACCAATGAAACCATAATTACTAATTAGCTGCTCTGCACAAGGCTCTCGCCAAGTACATTTTAAGGGATGGATGGATAATACTCCTTCCTATTTCTAAAAGAACCTAAGATCCAGGTGGAGACAAATGGACAGTAGAGGAGACAGGCATGACCCCAACCACACTTAGCCAGGGGAGTCTGAAGGACACAGAGGAGGGAACACAGGATCGGAAGCTGAGTAGGGGGTAGATAGGTGTAGCGGAGCTGTAGGGCATTCTAATCTGAGCACACAGTTGCCAGGGAAGAGCTTGAGAAGCAGAATGTCCCTTGGGCCCCATGGCTGACAACCTAACGACTGGCACCATGCCACACTGTAATGACAGACACCTTCTCCTCCTCTGCGTCGAGGTCAGCACACTTCTTCTGTAAGAGGCCAGAGAGTCAAGATTTCTGGCTTTGTGGAGCATGCAGTCTCTGTCGCAACTACTCAATTCTGCAATGTTAGTGAAAGCAGCAATAGACCATGTGAAAATGAATGGGTGTGGCTGTGTTCCAATAAAATGTCATTTATTTATTTTTAATTTAGATTCAATTAGCCAACACATATAGTACATCATTAGCTTCAGATGTAGTGTTCAATAATTCTTCAGTTGCGTATAACACCCAGTGCTCATCACGTCATGTGGCTAATAAAGCTTTATTGACAGAAACAGGTGGCAAGTGAGATTTGGGCTGTGAGCTTTCATTTGCTGACCGCTTTTCTTTCTTTCTTTGTTTTTTAAGATTTTATTTATTTATTTGACAGAGAGAGAGGGAGCACAAGCAGGGGGAAGGGCAGAGGCAGAGGGAGAAGCAGGCTCCCCGCTGAGCAGGGAGCCCGACACGGGGCTCACTCAAGCCCAGGACCCCGGGATCATGACCTGAGCCGAAGGCAGACGCTTAACCAACTGAGCCACCCAGGTGCCCTGCTGACCCCTTTTCTATTCTACAAATCTATTATTTAGTTGTCCCCTGTTTTCTTTGTAGCCAATGGTAGTGAAGCAGCCATTTTCTAAAAGGAAACTTAACAAAGAAATGAAAACAAACTAGCCCGTGTAAGTCAGCTTAGAAGATGGGTGTTAGAGCAGCGCCTTGGTTGCACAGTCAGTTGAGCATCCGACTCTTGGTTTTGGCTCAGGTCATGACCTCAGGGTCATGAGATCGAGCCCTGCATGGGGCTTTGTGCTCAGCGGGGAGTTTTCTTGTCCTTGAGACTCTCTCCCTCTGCCCCTTCCCCCCCATGCAGGTGTATGCATGTGGGTTCTCTCTTTCTCCCTCTCTCAAATAAATAAAAAAATCTTAAAAAAAAAAAAAGAAGATGAATGTTAGAGAACAAATCATGGACCAAACAGAATCCACAGAGGAGCTTGTCTCTAGTTCACCTGGCACTTTCTTGGCTCTAACTCCATCTTAACAAACTCCAGTTTTCAGCTTACTTACAAGGATGAAATGACCTGTTAGATTTTGGGCTCAGTGAATGGATAGAAGTTATCTGATTTACCCATGTTTTGTCTGAGCCTCATCTTTTTTTTTAAAGATTTTATTTATTTGACAGAGAGAGACACAGTGAGAGAGGGAACACAAGCAAGGGGAGTGGGAGAGGGAGAAGCAGGCTTCCCGTGGAGCAGGGAGCCCGATGCGGGGCTCGATCCCAGGACTCTGGGATCATGACCCGAGCTGAAGGCAGATGCTTAACGACTGAGCCACCCAGGCGCCCCAGTCTGAGCCTCATCTTTTGGGGATGACCGAGCTAAGGTGGAATGTCCCCTAGAGTCACTAAATTGCATCTTTGCAGCATACACTATTGTAAACACGCAGTGAATTCTTATTCATTAATTCTCAGCAAGAGTAAAAGAAGCATTTCCTCAGAAGTCATGATCCCTATTATGTACAGTGACAAAGCCCATTCTTTTGTGTAGTGCATAAATAAGACATTATTAATGATATGTAGGTAGATTATATTAGAGAGTGCATAATATCTTCAAATTTAACATTCTATTTCCCACACAACAGTATGAATCCATCAATCTTTATGGAATACAGGATACAATGATAATTTATGATTCCTAAGCCCTTAATAGACAATAGCTCTTTCTCACACAGGAGATAGCAACAGCACCAGTAATATTAACAGAAAGAATTTAATATAAATAATATTCCCAGGCATTGGAAAACTAAAAAGGCAAAAAGGAAACATGTGTCATGTGGGAAGTACAACCTCTGTGGCTCAGCAAAAAAAGAGGAAGAGGAAGAGGAAGAGGAGAAAGGAGGAGAAAGAGGAGAGGCTGACATTACTAAAACTAAGAAGCTTGAAGGACGGGGCCCACAGAAGTGGGACTCAGGCCTCTGGGGAGATGGCAATGCCTGGCTGATGTTGGTGTCTCTGAGCTCAAAGAAGGGGCACATGGAGCTGGGACCTAGACCTCTAGGAAAAGTACTTTTCTAGTGAGTGATAGCTCCAAGAGCACACAATGAGGCCGGTTCTGAGAGTGTCAGCAAAATATCAAAGTAGAATCAACTGGTGCTACTGGGATGAACAGCCATTGCTAGGATAAAGAAGCATTGCTAGGATGATGCTGACAGAAATGAAAGCAAACAGAAAAGAGCAATTTCCTTCTTCCTCTTCCGGGCTTGAAATGCTCCCCTAGCGTCCCCTATTGGCAGAGCTTAACAAAGCGGCTGAGAAGCTGCAATGTGGTTTGCAGAGTCCCAGCTCCAGCCCACAGAGCTAAAAATGGAAGATTGGACCACATCTAATATTACTCAGCCATCAGAAAGGATGAATACCTACCATTTGCATCGACATGGATGGAACTGGAGGGCATTATGCTAAGTGAAATAAGTCAAGCAGAGAAAGGCAATTATCATACGGTTTCACTTATTTGTGGAATATAAGGAATTGCATGAAGGACACTAGGAGAAGGAAGGGGAAAATGAAGGGGGCGGAAATCAGAGGGGGAGACAAACCATGAGAGACTATGGACTCCGAGAAACAAACCGAGTGTTCTAGAGGGGAGGGGGGTGGGGGGATGGGTTAGCCCGGTGATGGGTATTAAGGAGGGCACGTATTGCATGGAGCACTGGGTGTTATACACAGTGAATCATGGAACACTACATCAAAAACTAATGATGTAAATGTATAGTGACTAACATAACATAATTAAAAAAAAAAAAGGAAGGGTGGGTTTGAAGCTGAGAGTCAAGGCCTTAGAACTGGTGTGTCCTGGAAGAACATGCCTCTGAAAAGTCACATGTGAATCAAATTGTATTAAATAGAATAAATTCTTTTCACCAACTGTCAGAATGATTTCAGTAGCTGCTTTATCTGTATTCCGGGGCGGGGGGCAGGAAAGCTGCAGACACTTGGTTGCTGGACATTTTGAGTTTTCCATGTCTCTCCTTTCTTTAGCCCAGGGGACCACAGACTTTTTCTGTAAGGAGCCAGATAGTAAATATTTTCAGCAATGTGGGCCATATTGTCTCTGTCACTCTACTCAGCTATGCCTTTGTTGTGTGAAATCAGATGTAGACATACATGGAAATGGCTGTGTTTTGATAAAGCTTTATTAACAAAAACAAGTAGCCATAAGGATTTGGCCTTCTCTTGCTCTAGTGCAGTGATTCTCAACCCTGAATGCACATTTAGATTAATCCTGGAAAGGTTTAAAAATACCGATGCCCAATTCCAACTTCCAGAGATTGTTATTCGATTGGTTTGAAATGGGACCTGGGCATTCGGATGTTTTAAAAGCTTCCTAAGTGATTCGAATGTGCAACCAGAGTTGAGAACCACTGCTTTAGACTCCCTGTAATTCCTTAATCAAGTGATCAATCATCAATAATTCTTAAATGCCCTAAGGGGATTCACAATCTGAAAGAACCCAGAGGTGAATTATTTCATGAAAATTTTTTTGGAAACCAGAAACATCATATCCTCAATTATCTTTCATAAGTTCAGATTTCCATACATGAATTTTTAAAAAGTAGGAAGCAAGTGTATATATACAAATAGGACTCTTATGCATTTGTTGGTTTGGAGTAACAAGATCTATAATGAGACACTGGTGTCTTACTCATCTTTGTGTGTCTGGCATGCAGGGATGGTTGAAAAATATTTGTTGATGGAATAAACAAGTGAATGAAGAAAGGAAGGAAAGAGGTGCCATAGAAATCTTAATCATCATTCAACTGAGATTGTGCCAAGGCTTAAGTGACAACTACTATAAGGCCACCATTGAAAATTTGTCATGTTCTTTATCCATTCATCTGTTGAAGGGCCTGGTGATGGGTATTAAGGAGGGCACGTACTGCATGGAGCACTGGGTGTTATACGCAAACAATGAATCATGGAACACTACATCAGAAACTAATGATGTACTGTATGGTGACTAACATAACATAATAAAATAATAAAAGAAAAAAAGAAAATCTGTCATGGATATAATAGCCTTGACTTCTGTACATAGATTAATTTCCTTCAGGATACCGGTAAAAGCAAGTGACACAACACCCAATGGCCATTTCATTTCCTTAGGCTGCACTTGGAAAATTCTGTTTTTATTTATAGTCTCACATGTAGAGTCCTCAAAAACCCAACTGTTTTGGATGGTGTTATACTTTCCATAGCAATGTGTTTATGGTAACCTTAGTGGTATTAGCAGGGGAAAGGAGGAGATAGAAATATTAAGATGGTAATACTGTTTCCCTTTGTCTTATTGGACTGCTCCAGGCACCAAGCCTGATGGCTTGGGTAAAATGGGGACTAGTGGCTGTGACTGCAGTGGGGATGACGCCTGGATGTCATTATTAAGAAATTAGCACGGCCAAAGCTTTATAGTCCCAGGCTTACATTGAATGCCTTAATTACCAATAAGATCTCCTCTTTTAGAAACACTCAGCTATCTAGTCCTCCTTTTGAATAACAAGATCTTAAAGTATTTTGAGGAGTTTAGATATTTTAAAATTCAAGTCAAAAGTGGAAAGAAACCATTATAACTTCCTAATGTATTTTCCCCATTAAAATGATTCTGTAGGTATTATCAGACCATAGAACCGCTGCCAAATAAGATGCCAGTTTCTGTGACTATTGTATGTTTTACTACAATGTATATTGGCACAGCTAAGTAAGGGGTCCTAGAGAAATTTTTTATTCTGTGGATTTCCAGACCTCTGGTCTCTTAGCCAGTCCTGACATTAGTTACAAAGTTAAAGATGTATAACTTCCCACAGGTTGCTCATCTGTTCTCAGCCTTGATTTAACATTGGAAACACCTGGGGAGCTAGAACACTCAGTGGTGATGAGGCCCCACCCACAGACGATTTAATTGGTCCAGGGGGTCTGCTGGTACGCTTGCCCAGATAATTTCAATGTGTAGCCAATGCTGAGCACTTTTATGTTATGTCCTGTGCCGATAACCCGCTTTTCTAATTCAAACCATTTTGCTTCTACCCCCCGCTCCCCCTGCCATTTCAAAGGTCTTCCTGGGACTGGGACTTTGCCTTTTCTGAAGATCAGAGAACAATCTTTGAGTGGTCTTGTAGGAGGGCTGTTTACTTGCTTGTTGACCTTTATTTTATCTGCTTACAATTTGAGCTTGGGATCTTTGTGGAGTCTTTGCTAGCCTTCCCGTTAAAATGCACTCTGTGCCGGACTGCTAAGTGCTGCATGCTTGGCTGGGTGGCATTTATGATTGTGCCTATTATCAGCACACACAGGCTTTCACACTCTGCCTCCCAGCCCTTGTCTACCTTCCCAGCACCTTTTGCACCCCAGAGGACAGATCTTATTTATTCTGAGCGTCTGCCTTTCTCAGCCTATCTCATTACGTTGCAGTTTCCTGGGCTGTATCTGATTGTGTCCAAATAATTTATATAAGCCAATATATTTCATATAAAAAGTACTTTTGCTCAAGGAATTCAGGTATGTGTAAATGATGTCAGAATTCTTAAGTTTCTTCAAGTCACACGGTTTGAAAAGGAAGTAAAAGTTTTCCTCAAGTTCTTTAGAAAGGCGAAAGGGAATTCACTTGAAAGAAATATACAAGATTCAGTTCTAAACCAAAACAATCAGAAATCTTATAAAGAAATTTATTTTATTGATGTCTTTCTTTTCCTTACTCTCCATTCCTGTAGCAGAGACAAGGCTATCTATCTGTTCAACAAACTGTTGTATTTTCCTCTTCCTGGGCAGACAAGAAGACCCATTTCCCGGGATTCCTCATAGTTGAGACCGCACAACTGGGTTCTGTCCACTGGGTTGTTGGTGGAAGCTATCTAAGCCATTCCCTAACCAAGTCCTTAAAAGCATCCACCCAGTTGTTCAGTCTTCTCTTCTCCTGCTGCTGTACCCTTGGAGGCCAGATGCAGCTACAAGGTGGTGGGGTCTCCACCATCATGTATCCCTAAATGAGAAGACAAGACCCTCTTTGACCAACCATGTTGGATTTTTAATGACAGAGAAATATACCTTGGTTAAACCACTGAGTGTTTTAGTTACCATACAATAGCCTGTGTATCCAATTAACACATTTCATTTCTATTTTTTCCTTATATTTTGCTTCAAGATATAATTGAGAGAACAACACAAAGTTTGATGTAGAACCACCTGTTGAAGACAAATGATCAAAATCTTTTACCATGGCAGGAAGATAATAATAATCTATGAAATAGTCCCATTTCCGTAGGAATTTATTATTTTTATTTATAATATCTCCACAGGAAAAGAGTAATGACCTATTTTATGCCATACATACACACAGCAAATTCTTACAAATACGAATTCACACAGAACAGAGATCTAACTGCTTCATGTATATTTCCATACATCCATAGTGTCATGAGGCCCTAGATGGAAGTTGCCAGAATGTTAATCACACCCTTCTCCTTGAAAGTTTCTTTCACTTGGTTTCTAGGACACCACATACTTCTGGTTTTCCTCCAATCTCAACATCCACTCATTGTCTCTTTTACTGGTTTCTTCTCGTCTCCTTGAACTCCGAGGTCTTGCTACCCTGGGCCTTGGTCCTTGGATTTGTTCTTTTTCTACATAAAATCCTCACTTAAACTTCATGATTATTTTCATGGCTATACATACTATACATACATCAAGAGCTTCCGAATTCATATTTCCGGTTTTGATTCTCCCTTGCACTTCAGATTTGTAAATACAGCTGACTTCTTGACATCTCCATTTGGATGTCTAACAGACATGTCAAACTTAGCATAAGCAAAACTGAACTCATGATTTCTCCTGGAAACCTACTCCTCCTACAGTTTTTCTTGTTTCAATACTAGGCAATTCATTTTTCCAGGTGCTCAGATGAAAATCTGGGGAGTCATCTTTGACTTCTCTCTCATCTCACTCATTTCCAGACTGACTGTAGAGAGAGGAGCTTCTCTGACCATTGATGGTGGAACCAGTTGCCCTCTGTCAACAAATACAGAATCCAACTACTTATTTCACCATTGTTCTCACTACATTCTCTGTTCAGATTATTGCCTTCTAGCTTCATTGCCATAATCTATTCTCAACACAGGAAGCTAGAGTAATCTTGTTAAAATGTTAGTCAAGTCATGTTATTTCCTCATTGAGATCCTTCCACTGGCTTCCTACCACACTCATAATAAAAGCCCAAGTCTTTATGATAGCATACAAAGGGTTATAGGATGGATCCTACATTGCCTCTCTGACATTCTCTCCTACAGCTCTCCCCCTGGGATCAAGTCAGCCAGGTTGGTCTCTTTCCCGTTCCTTGAACAAACCAGGCATCTTCCCAACTTGATCAAGGCCTTGAAAGGGAAGCCTTGCTATTGTTCAGCCTGGGACACTTTTTCTCCCAGATAATCACATGCCTCCTCCCTCAGCTACTTTGGGAGTTTGTTGACATGTTACTTTCACAGGGGAGTATTTCCTGACCAGCCCATTAAAAAATGTACCTCCAAACTCAGCCCTCTTTATCTTCCTCCCATTCTTTAAATTTTTCCATATCACTATTCACCATCGGACACTTACATTTGTGCTTACTTGTTTATTTCCATTAAAATATAAACCCTATGATTATTAAGAATTTTGTATATCTTATTTACTACTATATCACCAGCACCTAGAATAGTGCCTGGCACAACTTGAGTGATAAATAAATAATTGTTAAATGAATAAATAAATAAGGGAAGGCAGAAATGAAGAAATGGATTTTCCTCCAGGATTTAAGTGGCACTGGCCTTAAACCATTTCAGAAAGATTCTTAAAATATTATCACAGGGTGGCCACGCATTCAGTGGATTCTAATTAAATCCCATTACTAACAGGAAATATATGCTGATGTTACAGCTTTCATTGTGTGTGAGTTATTTATATGTGACCTGCTGAGGTTTAAAGAGATTTCTAGTCCTTGCTCAGTGAAGATGGATAAACTGATTATAATGCTTCATATGATTATATTATCCAGAGTCTAGTAAAAAAACCCCAGAAATCATACTTGGTACTTCAGTTGAAGAAACTTAATGCAGGGAACTGATTGCACAGCATTGGAGGTTAGAAAGAATGAAAGGGAACACTGAGGTCATCTACTGATTGTAAGTGAAGGGGGGAGCTGCTACTCCTGGGGCTGTGGGAATACAATAAAGAGATGGAGATCATCAGAATTAAGAAGTTTGGAAAACATATCACCTAGTAATTCCACTTTGAGATAGATACCCAAGAGAAATGGACACATGGGTCTACACAAAATTTGTACATAAATGTTCATAGTATAAGTATTCACAAAAGCAAAGAAGTAGAAGCAACCTGAATGTCTACCAGTTGATGAACAGCTGAACAAAATGTGGTCTATTCATACAATGGAATACTATTATGCCATAAGGAATGAAGTACATGCTACAACATGAATGAACTCTAAAAAAATCACGCTAAGTGAAGGAAACCAGTCACAAAGGGCTGTAAGTTGTATGAATTCATTTACATGAAATGCCCCCAGTAGGCAAATCCAGAGACACTATAAGTAGATTAATGGTTGCTTTGGGCGGGAGGAGGGGTGGAAAGTGACTCCCAATAGATACTGGGTTTTTTCTGGGGATGGTGAAACTGTTCTAAAATCAGATTGTGTTGATGGTGGCACAACTCCGAATATACTAAAAACCACTGAAAGGTATAATTTAAATGGGTAAATTTAATGGTACGTGAATTGTATCCCCATAAAGCTGTTAAAAAAAAAGAAGCTTGGGAGAGAGGCTCTGTGGATCTCGGGCTCAGACCACTGATGAAGGGCCCAATCTACCGCGTCTGGTACCTCTGAGGTAACATGATAAAGCTGGTTTGGGGATAGAAATGAAAGTTGGAGGCTGGAACTAGCTGCACTGCTGTGATAAAGGTCTATTGCTGTTGAGATGACACAGAAATAGCCAGGAGAAAGGTATTCTTTTTTTTTTTTTTTTTCTCCTCCGGGCTTTTATCTCAGTCTAGCTCCCCCTACCACCTGAACTTCACAGGAAGCCAGTTGGCAAAGGAGAAACATAGTTTGCTGAGATCCAGTCCCAAAGCAGCCTAGAGGAGGGTGCATTGGAGGTATCAATGGCCCAATACCGGAGAGAATCCAGATTTGTGGTATCGCAGGATCCACACGTGCTCTTGCACATATTCTAAATTCTATTAAACTGAAGTAACAAATTTATTATTGTGCCTAACGATATATAACTATCCTTTGCATAAACAAAAATGGTCTCATAGTTCCTTCAAAAAGGGGAAAGACTAAGACCCAACTATCATGAGAGTCATCTGGGGTTGGCAGTCACTACTTCTCTTTCTGGATAATTTTATCCCTCCTTGAGTTTAGTCACAATCACACTTGAGTATTCTGGAAGCTAAAGGCTAAACTATGACAATTTCTGCAATTTCTGAGTCTAAAATTACTTCAAAGTAAAAGAAAGACTAAATTTTGAAGTTAACTATCACGAACAATACTTACACAAAATAAAAAAGGAAAAGGAGACGAGAGGAAAAAAGGAATTGGATTCCAGACATAATCTACTCTAACTCCACTGAGTAGCAGCAACTCAATCTCCACCTTGAGAATCCAGATCAATCGTCTCAACCAGGACAGGTCTTTACCCTTCTTTGCCTTTGGATTCAGGTGTGCCAGGGGAACAAAATGGCCAGTGGTAGTCTCAACTACCAATTTAATGAAATCATGGTCATGTCGCCTGCTTGGAACTAAGTCCTCCAAACCAGCGTGACCCAAGTAATGGGTTTTAAATCAAACATTCTGTGAGTAGGATATTAGGTGTAATGGTTAGAGGAGTTATTCCCACTTCCATCCCTTGATTCCTGGGCCTATGATTTCTAGCTTGTGGGAGCTAGGCATCGATACTTGTTGCTGATTCAAAGCATATGCTACCTCCTGTGAGATCTTTTTTGTTTTACTTATCTCCCAACTGGTCATAACTAAACCTTTAGTCAGGCTTTTCTTTCTTCCATTAGACCGGCTGCTTCTGGGTGATGAAGTATGTGGTAAGAGCAGTGAATTCCATGGGCATGCAGTCATTACCACACTTTTTTCTCTGTGCCCTGAGCCTTTGGTCAGAAGCAATGATTTGTGGGCCATCATGGTGGTGAATGAACCATTCCGTGTGTGCATAGATGGTGGTGCTGGCAGAAGTATTATTGGCAAGGAAGGCAAATCAATATCTAGAAAACATGCTGCTCAAGCCAAGAGAGAACACTACTCCATGGGTGACAGAAGGGATCCAGCGTAATGAACCTGCCACCAGGTGGCTGGTGTGTCCCCTGGGAGAATGTTGCCATATTGGAGACAGCGTTGGTTTCTGCTATTAGTAGTTTAGGCACTCAGCAGAGGCAGTCGCTGGATCAGCTGGATCAGGAAAAGCTAGCTTTTTCCTTTTTTCTTTTTTTAAATTTAAATCCAATTAGCCAACATATAGTACATTGTTGGTTTCAGATGTAGCATTCAATAATTTATCACTTACATAGAACACCCAGTGCTCATCACATCACATACCCTCCTTAATGCCAATCACCCAGTTACCCCATTCCCCCCCACTTCCCCTCCAGCAATCCTCAGTTTGTTTCCCGGAGTTAAGAGTCTCTCATGGGGGCGCCTGGGTGGCTCAGTTGGTTAAGCGACTGCCTTCGGCTCAGGTCATGATCCCAGGGTCCTGGGATCGCGTCCCACATCGGGCTCCCTGCTCTGCGGGAAGCCTGCTTCTCCCTCTCCCACTCCCCCTGCTTGTGTTCCCTCTCTCGCTGTGTCTCTCTCTGTCAAATAAATAAATAAAATCTTAAAAAAAAAAAAAAAAGAGTCTCTCATGGTTTGTCTCCTCTCTGATGACTTCCCATTCAGTTTTCTCTCCCTTCCCCTATGATCCTCTGAGCTATTTCTTATATTCCACGTATGAGTGAAACCACATGATAATTGTCTTTCTCTGATTGACTTATTTCACTTAGCATAATACCCTTCAGTTCCATCCACGTCGATGTAAATGGTTAAGTATTCATCCTTTCTGATGGCTGAGTAATATACCATTGCATATATATATACACACCATGTCTTCTTTATCTATTCATCTGTTGAAGGGCATCTCAGCTCTTTATACAGTTTGGCTATTGTGGACGTTGCTGCTATGAACATTGGGGTGCATGTGCCCCTTCAGATCACTACTTTTGTATCTTTGGGGTAAATACCCAGTAGTGCAATTGCTGGGTCATAGGGTAGCTCTATTTTCAACTTTTTGAGGAACCTCCATACTGTTTTCCAGAGTGGCTGCACCAGCTTGCATTCCCACCAACAGTGTAAGAGGGTCCCCCTTTCTCTGCATCCTCGCCAATATTTGTTGTTTCCTGTCTTGTTAATTTTAGCCATTCTGACTGGTGTGAGGTGGGATCTCATTGTGGTTTGATTTGTATTTCCCTGATGCCAAGTGATGTGGAACATTTTTTTCATGTGTCTGTTGGCCATTTGTAGGTCTTCTTTGCTGAAATGTCTGTTCATGTCTTCTGCCCATTTCTTGACTGGAGTTTTTGTTTTTTGGGTGTTGAGTTTGAGAAGTTCTTTATAGATCTTGGATACTAGTCCTTTATCTGATATGTCATTTGCAAATATCTTCTCCCTTCAGGAAGAGCGAGCTTAAAGGAAGAAGGAACTCCCTCTTTCCTCCTCCTGCCTGTCAACGTTTCTCTAGTGCCCCCTATTGGCAAACCCAAACAGGATGCTAACTGGTAAAGGAGAAATGCCATTTAACTGACTCCCAGCCACAGCTTCCTGAAGCAGAATAAAGACTGGTGGATTTTGTTGTGAGAGACAATAGCTTAATAACCATTTGTACCTGGTAAAAGTAACCCTCCCCTTCCGGGGGCAGAAGAAACAGCATTATGAGGCTGAGCCTTTTCGATGTGAACTGAGAATCATGAGGCATAAGTGAATGAGCATGAACTTTGCGGTCAAATCTCCATCCCACCACAGAACAGTTATGTGAGAAGTCGAACAAATCACCTGATTCCTATGAGTCTCTGTTTTCCCATCCATGAATGGGTAATAAAAGCTATCTCATAGACCTGCTGTGAAAATTACAGGAAGTATATGAGGTAGTGTCTGTCAAAGCACTTGTTGCTCAATAAATATTGTTTCCTATCCCCTATGTACTCCCGGTTTGAGTCTCTGATCACTTACTTGAGTATGGAATTACTCATTACCTTTTAGCAGTGGTTCTCAACAGGAGTGCTTTTGCCCCCCAGGGGTCACTTGGAACTGTCTGGAGACATTTTTTGGTTGCTACAACTAGGGTAGGGGTGCTAACAGCACCTTGGAGGTAGAGGCCAGGGATGCCGCAAAACATCCTACAAGGGACAGCCCTCCACAACAACGACAACGACAATCAGGCTTCACATATCAATAATAGTGCTGAGGTTGGGAAACTCTGTCCCATAGCCAGGGCCACTATGATTATTATATGCTAAAGCCACTTTCTCAGATGGGAAGCCCAAAGGGAAGTAACTGCAGAAGTGGCTGAGTTAACGGACTCCTTGCCACGTTGCCTTGATTTAGCTCCAAGCCTTGCTCCCAGATGGGTTCATAATGGCACTTTCAGATTATATTGCAATGGAATAGCACAAGAACGCTTACAGAAGATAAACAGCTGCCAAACTGGCCAGAGACCGGCCATCTTCCTCTCTAAATTTATAGCAGTCTGATCTTTGCCTCATGGAGCAGGGGATAAGCCAGCCACACACTCTCCTGCCCAGGTTAAACAACAGTGACCCCTAGGACAGCTTCAGCATCAGCAAGAAGAGCTAAAATATATGGAGTGTTCACTGTGTACCAGCCACTGTGCTAAACATTTTCCATGCATTATCTTGTCTTGCTTTTCTTCAGGGGTTCAACTTTCTGGATCTTCTTTCACATTCAGTCATCCTATCGGAGCAGATCAAAGTGTTAACCCTTTAAATGGTACTGCAGGGACATTCACAGAGCTCAGGCATTAATTATCCAAGATGGTAAGTGCTACTGTTGGTGGGAATGCAAACGGGTGCAGCCACTGTGGAGAACAGTATGGAGGTTCCTCAGAAAGTTAAAACTAGAACTATCCTATGATCCAGTAATTGTGCTACGGAGTATTTACCCCCCAAATACAAAAACACTAATTGAAAGGGATACATGCACCCCCTTATGTTTATAGCACCATTATTTACAATGGCCAAATTACAGAAGCAGCTCAAGTGTCTGTCATAGATGATTGGATAAAGAAGGTGTGGTATATATACACAGACCATGATTCCATTCCATAAAAAAGAATGAAATCTTGACATTTACAAACACATGGATGGAGCTACCGAGTATAATGCTAAGTGACATAAGTCAGTCTTCTTAAGTTGAACTTAAGAAACAAAACAAATGAGCAAAGGAAAGAGAGAGACACAAAGAGAGAGAGAGGGAGAGAGAGAGAAAAGTCAAGAAATAGACTCTTAACTATTGAGAACGCACTGATGGTTACGAGAGGGAAAGTGGGTAGGGGGATGGGTGAAACGGGTGATGAGGACTAAGGAGTGCACTTGATGTGACAAGCAGTGGGTGATGCATGGAAGTGTTAAATCACTATATTGTACATCTGAATCTAATGTAACACTGTATGTTAACTATACTGGAATTTAAATGAAAAAAAAAAAAAAAACCAAAATGGTAAGTGCTATGTAGGTATTATGCGTTTGGTGTTCTCCTTCCCCTGGAGACAAACTATCTGAAGACAGAAATCAATCATTGACTTTCAGACAATCAGTTTGCTGCAAGTATTGTCTACATATGACTCAGGGGAAAAGCAACATCTCACAGTCCGCAATTTAGGAAATTATTTTGCACTTGTCTTTTGGCTTCTAGATTACAATAAACCGAAAGAAAATAACCTCACAAATGTTGCAGCGGAAGGCTCAAAGGCACTGTGATTTGGTGTTAAGATGGAGAAATTTTCCATAAATTTTGGTCACTAAATATTTGGCTTTGCGAATCAATAACAAAACACGATTTCGGAACGTGTGACTTGACAGATCTCTTCCTGGACGAAAACTCTAGAAGAGTTGCAACTCACACCTACCTGTGCTCGGGTTTGCTGTTAATGGTTTCCCATGTTAAAGAGATGGTTATCCAGTGCCAGGAAAAGCTCTGGCTTTGGAGTCAGACAGATCTTTTATGACTTTGGGGGAGCTACAGAATTTTAAAAGGACTCAGGAAAATGAAGATAATGAGACTTATTTTACAGAGTCTTTCAGAGTATGGGAAAAACAAAGGCAGTGTGCCTCGTATACAGTTGATGCCTTATAATAGTATTTGCACTCTCCTTCTGCAGCATTAAAATGGCATTTCCAAGAGATCAAGGTGAACATCCCTGAGTAATAAGACATATCAACATCATGAAGCCCTTGATATGATACCCTCTTGCCAAAAACACATAACTTAACTCCAACTGTAAGAAATATCAAAGAAACCCCAAAGGAGGGATATGCTTCAAAATATCAGTACTTTTCAAAAGTTTCAAGGTCACAAAAGACAAGGAAAAACTAAGAAACTGTTACAGATCGGAGGAGACTAAGGGGAAATAATAACTACATACAAGGTGGGATCTTGGCTAAGATCCTGAAACAGAGTAAATACATTAGGGTAATAACTGGTGCAGCTTGAATAAGTTCTGCAGTTTGGTTGATAATATGCTAATGCTAATTTCCTGTTCTCCATAATTGTACTATGGTTGGATGTCAACACCAGGAAAAGTGGGCAAGGGATACATGGAGACTCTGTATTATTTCTGAACTTTTATGTAAGTCTAAAATTAGTTTAGAGTAAAAGAAGGCAGATCCAATAATTTGTTGGGGTTAAACAAATACATGTATGACTTGTGTTAATTATGTGTTAATTGTATCATATTAATTTCCCCAAATTGTGAAGAAGATTCTTTTTTTTAAAGATTTTTAAAATTTATTTGACAGAAAGAGAAAGTGAGAGAGCAGGCGAGCACAAGCAGGGGAGGGGCAGAGGGAGAGGGAGAAGCAGGCTCCCCACTGGGCAGGGAGCCCAGGCGGGGCTCGATCCCCAGACCCCGGGATCACCACGGGAGCCCAAGGCAGACGCCCAACAGACTGAGATGCCCAACAGACTGAGCCACCCAGGCGCCCTGTGAAGAAGTTTCAAAAACAAGTTTTTTTCTTCCCCAAGGACTAAATGCACACTCTTTCACACACTTGCATACACACATATACAAACGCACATATGTTTGCAGGACAATTTGGAAATATATACCGAATGCTTTAAAATATGCATACATTCTGACTCTGCTATCCCACATCTAGAAATTCATCCCAAGGAGATCATGCTACTCTTTTATAATAGGTACTCAATAAATATTGGTTAAATAACTGAATGGATTGAAGTATATAAATGAAGATGTCTTTCACAGGTTGTCTATCACAATAGAAATAGAAAGAAGGAACAGTTTCAATCCATGTCAAGAAGAAATTGATTAAATAATGGTAGCCTCCATACAATGGAATAGCTTTTAATTGTTAGAGATGTTGATGTAGAGATTTACTGACATGGGAAGATGCTTAGAGTATCTTGCTAATTGAAAAAAAAATTCAGGTTACAAAATAATCTCAGTTTTGTTAAGAAAAATATACTTTATATATAGAAAAGCATATATATCCAAATGTTTTCAGTGATTGTGTCTGGATGATGGAATTCTGCATGTGTAACTCTGTTAAGATGAAAATTTCAGGCCAGACAAGAAATCACAACAGAAATTACGATAGATATGAAAGCGCCAAACGAGTCAGCGCAAGCATCACAAATGTGATTTTAAGGGACTTGTTCTAGGACTCCTGGACCCCTCAGCCACATTGAGGCTATAAAAAGGCATCAGAGAGAGGACTTAGTAAAGGAGATTGCAGAAGAAATTTCTTTGCAGAGGACCGCTGCCGAGAGCTATGGGGTGTCACTGCCTTTAGAAGGTGGGCTAGCAGGGGGGCCATGGGGGAAAGCACCTTGGGAGTCTGAACTGCATCACCTGCTGCTGGGAGATCCAGGGACTGGTGTCTGACTCTTGCCCAAGAAAGATTCAGAAGCCTGGGGACTGAAGTCAGACTCCTGCTCACGAAATGAAAAGGAAGGGGTGCCTGGGTGGCTCAGTCGGTTAAACGTTGGCTCAGGTCATGATCCCAGGGTCCTGGGATGGAGCCCCCTGTAGGGCTCCCTGCTCAGGGGGTTGCCTGCTTCTCCCTCTGCTGCTCCCCCTGCTTGGGCTCTTTCTCTCTGTGTGTCAAATAAATCAAAAAAAAATGTTAAAAAAAAGAAATGAAAATGAGGGTTCAGGAAGGGCCAAGAATCACCCTCGTTTCTAGAGCCAAGAGGGGGCTTCTGTATTTGGATGGCCCGAATTTCCAGTTTCTGGATGTCACATATGCAAATAGGAGTGTTCCCTGGACAGGGGGGCAGAGTTTGGGGAGGGGGAGCAACAGAGGTGTACGATGAAATATCCAACGTCTAAGGGAGAAATCAGATGTATCCTGTAGTCAAGGGAACTCAGTACAGAGGAGACCAGCAGGGAAACACCAAGGAGGATCTCGCATGTCCCAGGAGAAGCTGTGAACATCTTTGAAGATCAAGAGCACAACGAACGACAGCTTCAGGTGTTAGAAGATCACATAGGAGCATCTTTCCCCTCTCCTTCTCTCTCCTTCCACCCAGCTAGTCTAAAGGAGTCATAGAGTGCAGTGTAGCCCATGGGGATTTTAATGTGCATTTATCCAAAGAGTGACAACAGGCCAAAGCTCAAATCGAATATCAGAATTTCCCAAAAGATCATTGGGGTCCCAATCAGGAGCTCGGGTGTTCAAGTGTTTGTCGGTCCTTTTCTTGTCAATTATCTCGGGTTATGTTAGTACTAAGGCTAGTGTGAAATAGGATGATCCATCCCTTCAGGAAAGAATGGGCATAGCATCTCTCTGGGAGCAGTTAAGGTTCGGCAGGAATCTTGGTATATACTGAAATGGAGGCTAAAGGCCACTTGCACTTTTTTTTTCATGAGACCAGAGTAAACAAGTATTAATTACAGAGGGAGTTCATATTCATATTCTACTGGAGAGATCTATGAAGTCATATACAAATAGTTCAAATATACCAATTAGTTTTTCACCAATACTGTGCTTGCTCATTGGAGGAGATAAAAGCATTGGAATTTCATTGCTGAAGAGATGACATTTATTTTGGGAAACGTGGCGATTGTTTTGTTGGGACTACCCTTCTTTTCCTTCTCTCCTAATTCCCTTTTGGCTGTCTCCACCACCTTTTGACCATGTTTTCATGATGATTATGCTCTCATCAACCCGACATTCCTTCAACAGCTGTACTAACGTCCATCCAGAAAACTCACTCCGCTGCTATTCCAAGCAGCGCATGCCCTGTGTATGCTGGAGCCCTGGTGCCGCCCCCCCCCCCCCCCCGATGGTTCAGTGTGTACCTCCTAGATGGTGGGCGGACTCATTTGAACTGGGCTTTCAGCCTCGTTGAGGAAGAAAGTGGCAACCACATTTCTTTGGAGGCATGCTCTCACTTTCAACAGAGGAAATGCAATTGCACTAACTTCTTCCAATACAAAGATAGAAAATCCTCGTACTACTGCCCTCCCCACCCCCATCCAGTTCCAGCACTGGAAGAGCATGGTCAGAAAGCAGGATACTCCACTCCATCGACTGCTGGATTAACGTTAACGCACACTACCTTCCTTCCTTACTTCTTTTTTTTTTTTTGTAAAGCTTTTATTTATTTATTTGACAGAGAGAGACACAGCGCGAGAGAGAACACAAGCAGGGGGAATGGGAGAGGGAGAAGCAGACTTCCTGCTGGGCAGGGAGCCGGATGTGGAGCTCGATCCCAGGACCCTGGGATCATGACCTGAGCTGAAGGCAGACGCTTAACGACTGAGCCACCCAAGCACCCCCACTACCTTCCTTCTATGGAAGGTGGCGACTAATGCCCATTGCCCAGGGAATTACTTGCGTATGGAAGGCTGGTCTCATTTACACCTCTCTAGACGCACACTTGTTCCCACCATTAAGTTTGGTGATTATCAAGTGTTCATTGCATTTGCTCTGAAACCTGTTTATGCCACTTTCCTTTGTCATAGCAATTACACAATTTAATAAGGAAGAAAATTGCTATTTTAAGATTGGGTGCTTTGGCAAAACTCTTGTAAAGGCAAGTTACTCAAACACCGCTGTCAAAAATTGTGTGTGTGGGGGGGTCACAACTCTAAAAGATTGGGGAGGTTTGTAAAAACTAGAAGCATTTTCACCTTGAATGAATTTGTAAGCGGCTTCAAATTCTCATTGCTCTTAAGACTAAACTGAACTAGAAACTTCAAAGTGCTAAGGAAGGCCATCTGAAATCTAACTGGCAGACTTCTGCTAAAATAAAAAGTCATGGTCCTGGGGTGCCTGGGTGGCTCAGTCGTTAAGCATCTGCCTTCAGCTCAGGTCATGATCCCAGGGTCCTGGGATCGAGCCCCGCATCGGGCTCCCTGCTCGGCGGGAAGCCTGCTTCTCCCTCTCCCACTCCCCCTGCTTGTGTTCCCTCTCTCGCTGTGTCTCTCTCTGTCAAATAAATAAATAAAAGCTTTACAAAAAAAAAAAAAAAGTCATAGTCCTCTATGGAAAGAACTGGTAAGTGCGTATATATTGATCTGTTATTATTTATTGATTTATTCATACTTTTTTAGAGGGGGGAGCGGCAAAGGGAGAGTGAGAATCCCAAGCAGGCTCCACGCCCAATGCAGAGCCTGACCTGGGGCTCGATCCCACAACCCTGAGATCATGACCTGAGCCGAAATCAAGAGTTGAACACTTAACCGACTGAGCCACCCAGGTGCCCCTGATATGTTATTATTTAAAGTTGTTTGCTAAAAATAAGTATTATTTTTATGATACTTTAACTGACTTTTTCAATTTAACCACTAACTTCCAGTCCTGAATGAATTGGAAAAATTCTACCCTGACTTAGAGCAGGGGTTGGCAAACACAGCCTGTGGGCCAAATCCAACCCACTGCCTGTTTTTAGATGACCCATGAGCTAAGAATATTTTTACATTCCTAAATGGTTGAAAAATACTAAAAGGAAAATATTTTGAGATATAGGAAATTTACATAAAATTCAAATTTCTACATCTGTTAATAAGGTCTTCATGGAACTGGATATGGCCATTCTTTCAAGTATTGTCTATGGCTGCTTTCGAGCTACAAGGACAGAGCAAAGTAGTTGCAACAGAAAGAGTATATGGCTTGTAAAGCTGAAAATATTTAGGGTCTGGTGTTTACAGAGAAAGTTTGCTGACCTCCGTCCTGGGGCATTATTGAGCACGTTCTTTCTTCTGCCCCTCTGTTTTCCCGTGGTATGGTGGGAGGCCTTTAAGGCTGCCTTCACCCCTCAGGGCTGTCTGGATTAATGCTGCCTTTCTCTGCTCTAGGATTCACACTAGGACAAAATGCTCTTCTTGGCAATCAGACATTTTTCTGTGTCGGAACTGAGTGAAAAGAATCAAGAGTGACCTTTTAATGAACATTATTTACTCACAGGAAGGCTTTATTTAAGTACAGACAACTCTGAGTTCATCTTTTCTCTTCTGCTTCCTTTGGGCCAGGTTGTCCAAAAGAACAAAGCAATTCTTCTGCTTTGTTTCTATTCTGAAGGAATGATGTAGGGAAATGACTGGAGAAAATTGATTTTTTTTTTTTTTTTCCCTGCTTGTGCATCTTGGTTTGATTTTCCTTTTGGAGTTGACAGATAATCCTTTTTTCTGATTTACTGGAAAATACTGGTATTCAAAGTTAGGTGTTGGACAGCCAAATATGTGATTTAAAAGGGAAAAAAAAATAAAAATAAAACCCCCATGGATTACTCCCTTTTTTTGGCAGGAAGCAGTCAGAGACAAAAGAGAAAATAGGGAGGATCTAGAATTGCAAGTTTTTGGTTTTTTTTTTCTGAGGCAAGGAAACTCCTAATTCTAATTCGCTATTAAAAATCGTTCCGGGGGACTTCATCACTGTTCTGGCGGAAGAGGGCTAGGATAATACAGGGTAATCAGCTTCTGGTGTAACTGGAAGTTTTGACTGAGGAACAAAGGTACAACATACAGCCGTGTTAGACTGCATTCCCTAGACATAGAGCCCACGCCAGGGAGTTTTATGTAAAAGAACGTTGAGAGGGCGCCTGGGTGGGTCAGTCAGTTAAGCGTCTGCCTTTGGCTCAGGTCATGATCTCAGGGTCCTGGGATCGAGCCCCGTGTTGGGCTCCCTGCTCAGCGGGGAGTCCGCTTCTCCTTCTCTCATTGCTGTTCCCCTTGCTTGTGCTCTCTGGCTCTCTCTCTAGCTCCCTGTCAAATAAATAAATAAAATATTAAAAAAAAAATGCTGAGAGAGGACAAATCAGTAAAGGAGTGGAGAAAGCAGGAGAAGGTAGGGAGGGATTAAGCAAGAGAGTGGTTTCAGGTGAAGTGTAGTGCCTTGGCCTGAACCTTTGGGGAGCTCGGGAGCATATAGCTCGGGGTCTGCTCCTTCCCTGAGGCAGGGAAGCCGGGCTTCGGGTTCCTGTCATCACACAGTCCTGAGGCATCTTGGGTGGGGGAGTGCACTCCCAGGCATCTCCAGCAAGGCCACTCCGATCGGCCAAGGGCAATCCTCCACAGAGGGAGAAGGTGCAGGGGAACAGCAGTGACCTTCAAAGCAGCTGGTCAAGGGAGCCGAGAGACCTGCGCCAAAGGCCATGGGATTAGACTCCAAATTGGGTGGTGAGGGCCACCATCACACAGCACTTGCAAAGAGTAAACAATTCCTAAGCCTCTCAGCCTCACCGAAGGGTTAAAGGTGTTGGGGGCCAATCTTCACCTGCAGGCGAGAGCCAACGAGGTGCTGTCTTTTATTTTCTTGTACAATGGACCAGACCCAGGAGAGGGGAACAAGAACCTTCAAATGAAGATCGAAGGGTTCATTATTATATGTGACGGAACACTGACTGCAGACTGTGTTCTGAGATTTAAAGTGACCACAGACTTTGCGTTACCGAGGAATAAACAGAAAAATAATTACATTTCCCTCTTTGAATCCTGGGGCAAGCGAAAAGCGAGCCCCACCTGGGGGAATTTAAAGAGGGCAATGGGAAACTAAGAAGTGCACTTGCTTTGTCAACAGCATCCTGCAAGACTTGTGGAAATAGGGTTA
Source organism: Leptonychotes weddellii (assembly GCF_054177405.1). Taxonomy (NCBI): domain Eukaryota; kingdom Metazoa; phylum Chordata; class Mammalia; order Carnivora; family Phocidae; genus Leptonychotes; species Leptonychotes weddellii. The sequence continues at coordinate 97,178,036 of NC_138385.1, read as the reverse complement.
TCACTTTATGTAGAAGACACTCAAATTGTCTACTTAAATGTATGGCCGAGAATCGCATCTGGAATTGATCAGAACTGTCAAATCCGAGGAAAAGGCCTTTTCATGTTTTTCTTGCAAGTTTCCGTCTTAGAATCCTCTTTTGATTTTAAAACATCAAATCTGGAGATACACAGGTAGACAGAGGCAGAAGTTAGAAGTGCTGCTGACGGTTTTCCAGGCCCTAATTTTGACCTTTCGTGGACTCCAAGAAGTAACACTAGTATCCTTCTAAGAAATTTTTGCTTAGCTGGCTTGAATGGACTTCTGTAACTTACAACCGAAATCTTTTAACTACATCTTGTTACATGGGAGGGTCTTGGAAGCGGTGATTGAGTTCTCTGTGGGCTGGATGAAAGAAATGGGAAGACTTCAAGCATTTAGCTTGAAGCTTTGTTTTCAGGGTAATCACACTTGTTTTTAGTTTATCTTTACCTGTGGTGACTTTGGGTAGGGGTGGTTGATGGAAATCCTCAGGGTGGACTTCCCAAGCCACAGCTGGGATATTGCCACTGTAGGACAGTGTCATTTACATCCTTTTCACAGGTGAGGAACAGGAGACCGAGGGGTTTAAATCGGTGGCCAAAGATCACACAGTGGCCAAGTGGCAAAGCCTGGGAGCCTAGCCCGTCGGCCTCCAATGACCTTGCTCCTTTACTCCCTCCCAGCACGGTGGAAAAGACCCAGCTTTGGGGAGACGTCACTTTGAATGTGTCTGCTGTGTGCATCGTGGAAGGAAGCTTTTGTTTGGGAAGATTTGAAAGGCTTTGGAGGAAGGTTATTTGTTTCTGTTCTTGTAATACAATTAGCCTGTTGAATGTGAGACGAGAATAAAATGTTTTTGTCTGCTCAGTCTATCCATTTTAAAAGAGAACCAAATCTACCGATACTGACACTAATGTGCATGGGGAAGCTCACCAGAAATGAAAACACTAATTTATCTCAGTCTAGTTATTACTTTGGCTCCTTCCTTCCCTCGGAGTGTAAATTGCTAAGAATGTGAGACTGTGTCCTGAATGGAGGTTTGTTATCATTTTGCTTAATTAAATAACATTCTCCAAGGCATGGAGTTGTAATTATTTCCTCCCTTTCTTATGCCCATTATTTGAAATCCTCACATTTATTTATAAAACATGGTAGGTTTTTCTTCCTCTTACTGCTGCTGCCAGCATGGTAGATAGTTCTTGTTCTTTGATTTTCACCGTATTGGAACAGATTTTCATTAAACTTTATGGCAATTACTTGTACAACATTTACAGGACTCATCTTTTCTCTGTAGATGGCAAGATTCTCATCTTGGGCAATTTTCTCTGGAAGAGATTTTGATCATGTAATTTTAAAATTCTATAAAATGAAAAGAGGAAATTATTATGAAGGTTTAAAAAAAAAAAACAAAAAAAACCAAGCAGCTGGTTTCATTATCATTTTTCCTCCTGAGTGTCTGTTGATGTAAATAGTAAGCTTTTGCATTCAAGCAAATAATAGTTTTATATACAAGTTTCATCAGAGAAACTAAGCATAATAGTGTCACTATCATGGAGGTAGGAGCTCCTAATTAACTCTATAGAGATATTTTATTCCACTTGAGATACATTTCTTTGGACAAATTCGACATCAAAATCTTGGGCAATGAGATCCCTTCTATTAAGTTTCTTATAAAGCATCAAAGTTATTTTTTCAAGGTCGAAAATACAAAAATAATGCCTAATAACAGTAGTAAATATTGATGTCTGAGCCTGTGCAAAGTTTTCCATGCACTATTCAATTGTTTATTTATAGTTTTAAAACCACCTATTTGAGGTATAACTGACATGTCAAAAACCGTATTTAATGTATACAACTTGATGAGTTTGGCGATAAGTACACACCTAGAAAGCCATCATCACCATCAAGGACAGAAACGTATCCATCACTTCCCAGAGTTTCTCTCTCTCTCTCTCTCATACACACACACACACACAACCTTCCCTTGCAAGGCAAGACCATTGGAGTATTTTAGAGGTAGTGATTCATTTTAAAAAAATCATATTTACGTTTCTCTGGGAAAATGCCCACAAAGGTCTTTTTCTCTGCTCCATAATGCAATCGTAAGATGCCCAGTTGCTCTAGTAATCCATGCTAGCCTGCACACCAAACGACCAAAGTGGGGAGGGATGAGCAACAAAGGACTAGAAATGGTCTTCTTATCAGGAAAGACTGCTTGCTGTGAAATGACTGGCTCTTCCAAAGCAAAGAGTAATTTCTTTCACTCTTAGAATGGCTCTCTCAGCCAACACCATTGATTATACCTTAATGCGCAATATAGAGCAGCTAATAAAGACATCTGGGAAGTAACTGTGTTATAGGAAGGTGTTAAGAGCTTGTAAGTAAAGGAAACCCAAGAGCTTTGGGGCAGAAGGTGAAAGACAGATGGAAGAGAGGTTCGAAGGGAAATGGGGATCATCTTTTCAAACCAGACTTCTAGATTACCGTGAACAGAAAGCAGGTAGACTAGTGAAACAGAGCGCCACCTACAGGGAGTACCTGCAAAATTGAAATCTGAGGTTACCCGCAACAGGTCTGCCAAAGTCCACCACTTAGAACAGGGGAGGACAAGTGACAGCCCATGGGCCGAATCTGGTTTGCCATCTGTATGGTCCACAAGCTAAGAATGGCTTTGTATTTGTAAGCGGTTAAAAAACAAAAGAAGGTTAATATTTTGTAACACGTGAAAATTACCTGAAATTCACATTTTGGTGTCCCTAAATAAAGTTTTGTTGGAACACAGACACACTTGTTTGTTTCCATAGTGTCTATGGCTACTTTTTTTTTAATAGTTCATTTTATTTATGTGACAGGGAGAGAGAGAGAGAGAGCACAAGCAGGGGGAGGAGCAGAGGCAGAGGGAGAAGCAGACTCTCTGCTGAGCAAGGAGCCCGATGTGGGACTCCATCCCAGGACCCTGGGATCATGACCTGAGCCGAAGACAGACGCTTAACGCTTAACCAACTGAGCCACCCAGGCACCCAGTCTGTGGCTACTTTTGTGCGATGTTGATAGAGTGGAGTATCTGTGCCAGAGACCGTATGAGACCATGGAATCTAAAAGACTGTCTGCCCCTTACAGAAAATGTTTGCCTGCTCCTGACTTAGACCTTCAGTTTACTTGGCTATGTTTTCGTATTAGAGCTGCAGCGGGGTTTCCTTCCTACAGATATTTTTCCTTAATAAAATAAATCTTATAACAATATATTTATTATATTCAAAAATAGATCTTAACACTTTCCCTAATTTTGCTGCTATGCAGCCTTATTAGATTAGATGTCTCTTGTCTTGTGAGCAGCTCATCATCGGAGAGCCATATATCTGGCAGTGAATAATCAGCACTGTTCATTAATTTAAGTAAGATTCCAATCTTATTGAATTTCCCTTCAAATTGTTTTCAATTTAATAAAACCAAACTGCACCTAACAGAGGATTAAATGTCTATATTTGACTCAAATGTTGAAGCCGACTTTGTCATCCAGACTCTTATTAGAATGTGCTGGAGTTGTTTTTCTTAAGCCAGCAAGGGGATATATGAAATAAGACTCTTCCGAATGGATCATTGGACCATTGGTGTGGGGGCAGAAAAACGTGGAAATCATGGGCTCCATTCTGAGGATGGAGCAATCAAAAGAGCTTAGCCTTGTTTGTGGCTATAACTGCATTTGAATGTTTCCATCTCTACCAGCTTGTGAGGACAAAGATAGTTTGATTAATATTAACGACAAATACGGATCTATGAATATTAATACTGAATTCCCCCTGGGCTCCCAGCTTCCATGTGCTTATAGGGAAATGCCAGTGCCTTACAAAGGTCTCGTCCCCGTGCATTGTGGGGATCCTCGGGGCTGCCCCGCGGGTGCCTGTTTCTCAGACTCAGTCCTAGCGTGCTGTAGCTGCTGGCCAAGTGGGGGCTCTGAGGGTGCAGGTCCGAAACCTGCTAGACAGCTGTGCAGTGGTGTCATTATACCAGCGAGAGCTTCCTCTGTGGCCTCGGTGTGGCCGAGCTGGGCACGTGCTGTCTCTGGGGAGCGTCCCCCCCCCCCCGCCCCGCTGACGTGTGTCACCGCCGCTCCCAGGGGACAGAGGTGCAGCTGCCGCTGCCAAACCTCATTCCTTGGATCGCTTGATGTCAGCACCCAAACGGCCCCCTTCGAGGTGAAAAGGAGACTGAGTTCAGGGCTGTCCCACAGCAGGGCTGCTTAGAATGAAAGTGCCACAGGGTTTGGGGAACCCGCGGGTCCCATTCACACTCACGGTTTTTCTGCCTTTCTGGGGTCATCATCTAATGAGGATGAGGAATTCCCAGAAAAGCTAAAATGACTCTCCACTCCCACCCTCGGGCCACACTTCCAAGTTTGGCTGGTTGTTCCTGGAGTTCATCTCCATCATCACCATCAATTCCCTCCCAGGGCCCTGGTCAGCCCTCCCTGCGAGCCAGTGTTCTGGGGCCTCACCAGCGTGTCGAACTTATTTATACACACCTGACCTCAAGTTACCAGTCAGGCTGAAGTGTACCTCACCCCCACTCCCCAGTCCCCAAGTAGATATGCAGAAACAAAATAAATGTGCATGCGTGCCTGTGTGTGTGTGTGGTCTATTCAACTTTGAAATCTGACCAGCCAGGAATCCCTTTTACAGAATATCAGAGGATTCTTTTGCGAATGGAAGGTTTGATTATGGTCTAGTGTGAGAGAAATGATATATCACTTTTTATGTAAGTCCTTTACTTTGAGAAAATTATGTGGATAATAGATGCTTTTCTGATGATTTTAGCAGATGCCTTTGAATGGATGAAAAATGCTATATTTAATTCAGTATATTTAAAATTTTTGTCCATTCACTTAAAAATATTTGTTGTGCATGTACTATGTGCCAGGCATCAGGAGAACTGTGGAGACACAGGAGGTCTCTGCCCTGGCTGGTGGATCTCCTATTCTGGTGGGTGAGTAATCAACACGTACATACATACAATACATACATACTTTTCAAGTCATGACAATTTTCGTCAGGCAAATGAAGGCAGGGTGAGGGGGTAGAGAGTGACAGTGGGGGAATGCTAGAGTAGAGAGACAGCATGGAGAGAGAAGGCCTCCAGGAGGATGGCACTCGGAAGCCAAGACCTGAAGGAAGCAATAGAATGAGCTTTGCACCATTTTTTGAGAAGGCGAGCATAAGAAAAGCATGTGCAAAGGCACTGGGCATAGGTTAAGACAGAGGATGGGTGGAGCTCCTAGGCTAGCACAGATGGGCATTCCTTTAGGTCAACCTTCAACCCAACCACCCTCTCCTCCCTCTTTCCCTTTGGAAAAGTTTAATCATGCTCCCTGCAACTAATACAAGGGACACCCCCTCACCCCAACAACAAAAATCACCATTTATGAAGATCTGCTATGTTCCAGAGATTTTTACATAAGCCACTGACAACATTTGAAATGATCCTGGGAGGCAGGCAATTTTATCCTCATTTCAGATTAATCACGTGACCTGCCCAAGACCGTACAGCTAGTAAGTGGTCGAACTCAAGTCTGTCGAGCTCCAAGGCCTGGGCTATTTCCGTCATTTATAAAGTTCCCAGTCTTCTCCGACCCCTGCCTCTGTCTTCGTGTTAACTCTTCTGCACTAGATGGGTTCTGAGTCTCAGATGAAGACCCATTTGGCGGGAATAAGGAGAATGGAGAAGGAAGGCTGCTGGGAGACCTACCAGCTCCCTGCTGATCATGTCACTTCCGCCAACATTTGGAGGCTCTTCCCAGGCTCTGGCAGTGAGCACACAGAAGGAAGTCTCACAGGAAGTAGGGGAAGCTCGTCTGCCTCACTGGCCTGTTGGTATCACGGAGTTAAGGGCCTGACACTAAGCATCTCATGGCCTACGAAGATGATTTCCCTGGAGCGGGCAAGTTATGGTAGAGGAGGGCCCATGCACTTACAGATCCTACAGGCTTTCTGCCTCTACAGATCAGGTTCTCTATGTCATCTATTCCATCACCCTCACTCAGAGTATTTGTGGTAGCCAATAACTGAGAATGTTCCACCCATTGAGGTGAGTTCAACAGCAATGTCACCAGCTCACTGTCCTGACCTTGGACCTGAAGCTCTGCAGGTAGAGGGGTGGGGCTCCCATGTGGAGTACCCTAGACACAGCTGGAGGACGGGCCTTTTTCTTCCAGAATCTCTGCAGGGAGATTTTCTGGTTGTGCAGGTCTGGACTCCTCAGGGATCATGGTTGGATGGAATCCAATATTCTCTTTTGTCAATCCAGCTTAGACAGGTGGGGAGCACTTTCCCTAGTTCCTGCCTGGGGACAGGAATCTGTTCTGTGTTTGTGAAATACCAGTCATGCTTTCGATGTCTCTCAAGTCCTCTGCTTCCAAATGGGAATCCTAATTAGTTATGTACTCATTATCCAATGAATGTAATTGTTCACAAATCCAATCATCTATTCATTACTCCTTTCATTCTTTTGCCCTCTGGGCCATCCCATTCAATTATCTAATCCAGAGAATGTAATGTAATAGTTCTCATCATCTGCACATGGCCACACATGGCACTATTTAAAAAAATATCACTTCACATGTATGAAGATGAGTACAAGGCTAGAGTAACCACTGTGACAAACCCTCCCCAAATTTTATCAGGTTGAAGTAGTCAAAATGAATGAGTCACTTACATCAGAGAGCATCATGTGTCTTCTCACTCCAATGGCTGCCCTGGGAGCCTGCTGTCCAGCTGCTCACTCAGGAACCCAGGCTCCTGCCTTGTTGTGGCTCCATCTTCCTCTAAGTCCTTGGAGTCCTCTCTATTCAACCAGCTAATTGAGAAAGAAAAGGAAAGGCCACATACATGAGGATTGTGGAGGGTCAGGACGGAGGCTTATATCTCTTTGTCTCACATTCTTTTGGTCCAGACTCAATCATTTTGCTGCATCACAGGCTGCGAAATGAAGCCCAGCTAGCTATCCTAGAGGTAAGAGAAGTGATCTGGTGAACACTTGGCCATCCACTTGAAGCCATGGTCTCTAAAATCAACTAGGTTGCTGCTTGCCCAGTATCCCATGTCACCCCAGTCGGCTCTTTCTCTTATATCAGTTATTTCAAAACTTAGTGTTTCCCAAATTTCTGACTCTACCATATTTCCCATTATTCTTTTATTATTATTGTTATTATTATTATTATGTTCAGTTAGCCAACATATAGTATATCATTAGTTTTTTATGTAGTGTTCAATGATTCATTAGTTGCCCATTATTCTTTTTTAAAAAGATTTTATTTTTTATATTGTTAAGTAATCTCTACACCCATTGTGGGGTTTGAATCTACAATCTTGAGATCAAGATTCATGTGATCTCCCAACTGAGCCAGCTAGGTGCCCCGCGCCCATTATTCTTTTTTAAAATAAAATATTTCAGCCATATGAAAAAGTATCAAGAACAAAGTTCACTTGTATATCCACACCCACATAGGAAATGAAATATTGCAAAGACAGTTGAAGCTGTCTGTCTATCCCTGATTCTTTCTCAGGAGGTGAGCTTGTTTCTTATTTAACAAAGAAAATCATAACTCCCTCAATGTCGTGCCATCATTAATACAAACATCCCTGCTTCCATCAGCATTCCTTCCTGTTTTCTGTTGCCACACAAGAGAGCAATGTCTCCCCACTCCCTACTCGACTCCTTCCTCTTGCTCTCTCTCTCCCCCCCATTGTCCGAGACCTCACTCTGCTATTCCATCTCTCTGGGTGTTCATCACTTCATCATGATGGCTCTTGAGAGGTTTGTTGGTAACCTTCATATTGCTAAACCCAGTGGGCATTTGTAGCCATCTTTCCCCTGACCTCTTAGTGGTCTAAAGCCTATAGATGAGTGCTTAGTAAATAAATAGACTTGTTTATTGGCTTGGGTTCTGACACCACACTTTCGCTCCTACCTCTTTGACTACTCCATCTAGACTACTCTGCTGGCTCATCTCAAACTCCAAAGTTTTTCAAGGCTTGGTCCTAGGAATTTTTTTCCCCTCAAATTTTCCCTGCCCTTGACTTCAGTTACTATTTACATCCCGATGATCCACAAGTGTATTAAATGTCAGATCAGATCATCCTTCTGAGCTCCAAACCTGCATATCCAATGTTCTCCTCCACCTTGCCACTTGCATATTTTAAAGGCTTCTCCAATTCAATATTTCCAAAACTGATATCTTGCATTTTTCTCTCTAAATCTTTTTTTTTTTTAAAGATTTTATTTATTTATTTGAGAGCGTGAGAGCGAGCAACAGTCAGGGGAGAGGGGCAAAGGGAGAGGGAGAAGCAGACTCCCTGCTGAAGCAGGGAGCTGGAAGTGGGACTCAATCCCAGGACCCTGAGATCATGACCTGAGCCAAAGGCAGATGCTTCACCGACTGAGCCACCCAGGCATCCCTCAAATATTTTCCAAATCTATTTCTCTCCATATCTACCATACCTTATCTCTGTATATCTTGTACCAGTTTTCCTTCTCTCCCTGTGATCCTACCACACTGACTCTAGAGGCCTTTAAATTAGGCCCACTGCTTCTGTCCCCTTTTCTGGAACAGTCTCTTTTTCTACTCTATCTCTCCCTAATGACCTTGGAAACTCCTCTCATAATTTTGATCTCAGCTTCCGCATCCTTTTTTTTTTTTTTTCCCCAGGGAATTATTCTGTGATTCCTCAGACTGGATCAAATTTCCCTGGTATATACTCTTATGGTTTACTGTATCTTTCACAGTACTTAAGACAGTATATTTATATTTGTATGATTATTTGACCAAGGTTGAATCTTCTTCACTAGATTATGTCGCCTAGTCCATAGTGCTAACCTCCATATTCTTGGCATATAGTATAGCACATGACACATATTTTAGGTGCTCAGTAAATGTTTGAGTGGTTTTAAGTACTGCTTATAGGCTAACAATTGCCAAAACTATTTCCAACCCAGTTGCTTCCCTGAGCTTCAGATCTATATAACGATCTCTTTACTGGGCATCTCTGATTGGGAATCCTACTGGCATTGCAAATTTAACAAATCCCAAACTATGCTTTTATCTCCTCCACCCCCATCCAAACCTTATTCTCCTCCTGAGTGTCTGTCTCAGAGAATGATTCCCCCCAACCTTTCATTTGCCCAAACTGAATACCAGGCATCAGCTCTGGACTTTTTGTCTCCCTCAACTTTCACTTTTGATGAAGCACTAAGTCCTACTCATTCTATCTTTCAATTATGCTTCCAATCTGTTCATTTCTACCCAAGCTCTTGGTCCCTATTCTAATTCAGGATATTATCAACTCTAGTCTAGATCACTACAAATGTCACTTTACTGGCCTCCCCCACCTCCCAGTTTGTATTCCTCCTCATTATTAACCTTTATACACAGTAATTTGTCTAAAATGAAAATCTGATCATACCTCTGTTTTAAACCCCTATATCATTCCCCATCACTCAAAAAGGCTTGTAAAACTCTGAAGGATCCAGTTCTTTCTTGGCTCTCCATCCTCACCTTTCATTCCTCTCTCTTCTTACTTCATCTTCCATCCATGCTAGGTCACTTCTAGTTTATTGAATGGGCCTTGCTCTCTTATACCTTCAGATTTTCTGTAATAGTAAGTTACTGCTGCTTAACAAATTGTTCCAAAGCTTAGTGTTTTATAACAACAATCATTTATTACTTCCCATGGGCCTATAGGTCAGCTGAGTAATTCCTCTGATTTGGGCCAGATTCATCTATCTCCATTGGACTAGCTCATTTGTCTTTGCTCATTGAGCAGGCCAGTTGGGGGCTGGCTGGTCTCGAATGATCTAGCATGGCCTCATGTGGCTCTCTTCCACATGGTTTCTCATCGTCCAGAACCAGTAGTCCTGGTTTATTCTCATGGTGGTAGCAGAGTCAAAAAGAAAGAAAGAAATAAAGAGAGAGAGAGAGATAATGAGAGAGAGAGAAAGAAAGAAAGAAAGAAAGAAAGAAAGAAAGAAAGAAAGAAAGAGAAAGAAAGAAAAGAAAAGAAAGAAAGAAAGAGGGGGAAGGAGGTTGGGAGGAAGGGAGGGAGGGAGGGAGGGAGGGAGGGAGGAAGGAAGGAAGGAAGGAAGGAAACAAGCATGTGAGGCCTCTTGATGCCTAGGCATGAAATTGACATACAGTCATTTCTGTTGCATTCTATTAGCCAAAGCAAGTCAGGAGATCATTCCATATTCAACAGGTTGGAAATAGATTCCACCACTTGGAGGAATTGCAAACCTACATCGCAAGGGCTGAGTACATAAATGGGTGGAGAATCTGGACTATTTTTGCAATCAGTTTAGCAAATCTTTTACCTTCCTTTTGCAGAGAACACCTGTACCTCAGCCCTTCTCTTTGATAACTCATAATAGTCTCAATTTAGATGTCACTTCTGGGAAGCTTTCCCAGATTCCTCTAGATGTCTCTCCTTTGGACCTCATCAAGACAGCACGTGCATTGAACATCTGACTATTGATCTGATTCTCCAGTTAGAACATAAGTTCTTGAAGACAGAGACTGTGTCTTACTTGGTCACCTCCTAGCACAATGCCTGGCAACAGAAGGGGCTGTTATAGGTAAATTTAAATTTAAAATACACAATAAAAATCAATCAAGTAAGATCTCAATAAGTGAATTTAAATGTAAAATGCACAATAAAATCAATCAGTATCAACATGTGATTCCTTGCCACTTAAATCTCTGATTGAGAAGAACACAGCAACAAATACTGCCACCAACTCACCCTCCTCTCTTTATTTTCCTCTTCAGTAGAAGCAAGGGAGCGGGATTTGAACTTTACTGTGTGGTTCTACTCATGCAGAGTGGCCACAAAAACACAATACAAACACCAGAATAACGGGCGTAAATCTACCTTATTTTCTTAGTGGGACAGAAGTATGTCTTTCAAGCCACCCCCCTCTTTTCCTAAATACCCTGCTCTCTACTCATCGCCTGTCTGGTAAGAAGCATTGCACTGCTTTATCTATAAATTACTTTTTCTCAGGGCTCAGTAATTCTCATCACTAGTCTCGTGTCTTCTGCAAATTGTCGACGTCTCACAACAGAGCTAAATCGGTATTCACAGTGCAGTCTCTAGAGCAGCGAGTGAGGCACAAGATGACTCCAACTTCCTTCACTCAGCTGGCTTCCTTTTTGCCATCTTATCACATTCATTTCCAAGTTGTTATTGCCTTTTCTTAATCGCCTCTTTCACTTTTTAATTTACTTTCTTCTTGCTGTAGCTGCTTCCTCACCCACACCTTGCCTCACCCCAGAGATTCTCATGTTCTGCTGTACTGTCCTCTTGAGGGATGGGAACTGACAAATTCTAGTCACATTTCTTTTGCTTTCCCATCCACATATTTTGTTCTCTTGCCAACTATTGTTGTTTTAAGTATCTGATCCGACAGGAAATGCTCATCCCCCATCCCTATAAAATTCATTTTAGTAGCAAGTTGCAATGACATGGGCTGTTCTCTCTTTCACAGCTTTTTTTTTTTTTTTAAACATTTTATTTATTTATTTGACAGAGAGAGAGATAGCGAGAGCAGGAACACAAGCAGGGGGAGTAGGAGAGGGAGAAGCAGGCTTCCCGCAGAGCGGGGAGCCCGATGCGGGGCTCGATCCCAGGACCCTGGGATCGTGACCTGAGCCGAAGGCAGACGCTTAACGACGGAGCCACCCAGGCGCCCCTCTTTCACAGCTTTAAGCCCATCAAGGTTAAGCCCATCCTGTGCCAATATGTACCCACTCCTCTGGTTCCCATCATTGCCATTGTAACACATTTTCTTGACTTTTCAAAAACTGCCCCTGAGGTTAACTACCATTTATCACAAAAGAGAAGATAAGTAATAAGTAATACAAAAAGTATTCCACAGAAACGCCCCACAAAGAACATTAGAGTTAGTCAACAAGGGCTCTGATTCAGCAAGATAAGCCTTAGGTTCTCAAAGCGACAGGATGAACTCTAAGTGAGCCACTATTCCCAGCCAGTAGGAGGTTCGGTATTCATAAGTCATGCCAAAGTAGCACCGTTTACCTTTTTGACAAGTTTATAAGACTAGGGCTTCAGTAAAATGTTTGGCAAAGTTTTCTTGGTAGTCTTGAGAACTGTGAGGAAGAATACAGGTAGGACGATCCTATGGCTGCATGGTTATGTGGATGACTCATCAGTCCTACCCATAGAAAGTTGATTAATGGGGCTCACTTTTTTTTTTTAAATAAAGGGCCACAAAGTGATTATGTTAGGCTTTGTAGGCTGAACAACTCAAGTCTGCCACTGTAGCCCAAGAGCAGCCCTAGACACCATATAAAGAATGTGCATGGCTGTTTTCCAATAAAACCTTATTTATAAAACAGACATGGGCTGGATTTGGCCCATGGCCACAGTTTGTTGGCCCCTGTCTTCGGGTCTAAGCTACCAACGGGCAGGACTACCTCATGCAAGTTTTAGTGACAGCAGAAGAATTCGAAACCTTCAATCTGCCACTGGACTGTTGTCTTTAATTACTAGACCCCATTGCACTTGGTTAGCGTTCACACCTGCTGACACACCCGTGTTCACGCACAAATGCTCAGTCACCATAGAAAGGTTTTCTTTTATTCTAATTAATACCAGCTATCCTTAGAGAGAAAAGAAACACCGAGCCCTATTACTACAGAAATCAGTGCAGATTAAGAATTAATCTACACATAGATGAGCTCATAAGAACATAAGAAAACATTAGCAGCTGATTAGAAATTAATGCTAAAATGCTAAATGAGGTTCTTAGATTGAAGCAACTACATCACACTTGAATTGTTAATATGGCAATTAGCTCAGCCACCTACGAAATACTTGTTAATAAATACTTCATAAAGACTTTTGTTAAATGAGAGCACACAGCAGGTTTATGAAATATAAGTTTAGATGGTCTTGAAAAATGTATTCAATGTGCTTTCTTTTTAAAAAGTCTAGTCATGGTGACTTCTCGAAAGAATTCATGCCATAGCTAAATTTCAAATATTTTGTCCTTTCTGAAACTAAAGCCCAATAATCTACAAAATGGTTCTCAAAGTGTGGCCTGCAACTAGCAGCATTAGCATCACCAGGAAACCTGTTAGAGATGTCAGTTCTTGGTCTTCACCCCAGACTTACCCAATCAGGGTGGGAGCCAGAAGTCTGGGTTTTAACAAGCCTTTCCAATGATTTTGATGCGGCTCAAGCTTGAGCACTACTGCTTTGCAATACTGAGGATTAATCGCAAGTAAGGTTGAGCTGTGTGTCCTACTGTGTGCATGGGGCAGTGGGTCCTACTGTGTGTTCACATTGGAATCACCTGGGGTACTTCATACATACTGAGTCTTACCTGTGTCCTACCCAGAGATTAAGATTTAATTGGTCAGGGATATGGCCTTGAAATGCTTAAAAAATCCCCACGTGATTCTTAACCTGTAGACATGCTTAGTAAACACAACAGTAGAAGAAGCCATACTCCAACCCAAACATGGTAGAAAAAACTATCTTGATGGTATGGAGGATGCATATCTGCTTCCTAGTTTCCTTCAGTTAGATTTAGCTCCATTTTGGTTGAAAAATGGTTTGTTTGCTGTATTTGTCTTTGGGAAAAATCCTGGGTCTTTTTTTTTTTTTTTTAAAGATTTTATTTATTTATTTGACAGAGAGAGAGAGAGACAGCGAGAGAGGGAACACAAGCAGGGGGAGTGGGAAAGGGAGAAGCAGGCTTCCCGCCGAGCCGGGAGCCCGATGTGGGACTCGATCCCGGGACTCCAGGATCATGACCTGAGCCGAAGGCAGTCGTTTAACCAACTGAGCCACCCAGGCGCCCCAAAATCCTGGGTCTTAATAGCATCAGCTTACACATGATCTTTGTGATGTTGAAAAGAGTGGTATATAATTGTATGCATACATGTATTCTTGTTTTGTGTACATTAAAATATAGTTTCTTATGCTCAATCCGTAACCATCAGGGAATGCAAATCAAAACCACAATGATATATCACTTTATAGCTGTCAGAATGGCTAAAACCAAAAACATAAGAAATAAGTTTTGGCGAGGATATGGAGAAAAAGGAACCCATGTGCCCTGTTGGTGGGAATGCAAACTGGTGCAGCCACTGTGGAAAACAGTATGGAGGTTCCTCAAAATATTAAAAATAGAAATGCTGTATGATCCAGTAATTCTACTACTGGGTATTTACCTAAAGAATATGAGGACACTAATTCAAAAAGATATATGCATCTCTGTCTACTGAAGCATTATTTGCAATAGCCAAGAAATATATGGAAGCAGCCCAAGTGTCCCTCAATAGATGAATGGATAAAGAAGATGTGGTGTGTGTGTGTGTGTGTGTGTGTATGTTTATATATATGATTGAATATTACTCAGCCATAAAAAAGGATGAAATCTTGCCGTTTGCAACAACATGGATGGACCTAGAGGATATTATGCTAAGTGAAATAAGTCAGTCACAGAAAGACAAATACTATATGATTTCACTCATATGTGGAACTTAAGAAGCAAAACAAATGAACAAACAAAGAAAAAGAGAGACAAAAAACCAGACTCTTACATACAGAGAATGAAGTGGTGGTTGCCAGAGGGGAGGTGGGTAGGGGAGGGATGAAACGGGAAGGGGATCAAGAGCACATTTATCTCAATGAGCACTGAGAAATGTATAGAATTGTTGAATCATTATATTGTACACCTGAAACTAATACAACACTGTATATTAATTAAATAAAATTATATAAAATAAAAAATAAAAAACAAAAACAATAGTTTCTTCTATCCTTAAAATATTTACACACACACACACACACACACTCACACACACACGCTCATCTGTTAAGCCAAAAGTCCATGGTAGCAGGTACACCATGCCCTTTGCATTAGTAGATGAAATCCTATGAATGGGGAGATGGTTTGGTTCTAAAGATAATGGGTATGAAATAAAACTAAAAATAAAGAATAAAACTAGAAACAAAAACTTCCGTAACTTAAAGATTTAAAACTACTATGTCAAAATAACTAAACAGTAAAATCAGCAAGTGCAGAACATCTAAAAATAATGATAATGTTGTTATGCATATAGGATATGACCAATATGGCTTCCAGACTGCAAGTCGTTTACTAGACAAGCAAAAATAAAATAAATGAATTTAGAGGTCAATTCCAGAAGTAAATAATAAATATAAACCAAAGGAAACAGAAGAAATTCATTAATAAATATACGAAGACATTAATAAATGAAAATACAGGAAAAAATGAGAAAAAAATAGCTGAACCATTACCTAGTCTAATTAAGAAAAAAAAGATGAAACTCAGCAAACATAATTAGGAATAAAATAGGAGCATCACATATAAGAGGAAATAGAAAAGAATTATACAAATACTCTACATATTTCTAAGCTAATACTTTTGAAAATTTGGATAGAATGGAAAAATTTCTAGGACTACATAGTTTTTAAGAAAATGATCCAGAAAGAAGTAAAATACTTAAATAGATCAATAAGTATAAGAGAAATTGAAAAAAAAAAAAAAGGCAGTTTTTCAAATCTTAAGTTTCAGATATCCCTCAACCATTAAGACAGTTGCAGGGAATAGAGAGTAAAAGGACCTTTTCATCTTTTTACAAAGCCAGAAACTAGAGTAATGCTGAGAAGCATACCTGACATTCAAAAAGATTTTCACAGACTGGAGAACACGAGAGGGAGGTGGGGAGAAGGAGAAGCTGGCGATTTCACAAGGACTTCACGAAACGGCTCTAAGAAAAACTAAATTTTATTTATTGGCTCAAGTGTGAGGCCAGGAAAGGGCCTTGAGCCTTCTGGAGTTTTCCATTGTTCAAGGATGAATGGCCTGAGGGAATTATTTCTCTGATTCTAAATTTCTATCGACTATAGAACCATCAATTTAATTATAGATATTTTAAGGATAAAACAAACTATATTTTTTATTTTTAAAGATTTTTATTTATTTATTTGACAGAGAGAGAGAGAGAGAGAGAGAGCACAAGCAGGGGGAGCAGCAGGCAGAGGGAGAGGGAGAAGCAGGCTTCCCGCCAAGCAGGGAGCCCGATGCGGGGCTTGGTCCCAGGACCCTGGAATCATGACCTGAGCCGAAGGCAGACGCTTAACTGACTGAGTCACCCAGGCGCCCCCAAGGATAAAACAAACTATATTTAATGTACCTAAAACAAGAAAACATGCATTCATATATTTATATGCCATTTTCTCCTCACTATCACAAGGTTGCATCTAAACCTTCTTCACACTGCAGAGTCTAAAAATTCCTGGGGCTCGTTTCAGCACACAGTGATGGGCTGCTTTTCAAAATCTCAGCTGCGGGACTTGACCTTTCCACCAGCTTTAGGATGACAGTCTGTTTGGTGGACTAAGAGCACCACCACTGTGCCTGCATTTCTTACTTGGTTAAACCCTGTTTCCTTTTTTTTTTTAATCAAACCACATATCTGCTTGAAGAGATTCGGCTTCCTTTGAAAGTCAGCCAGAAGCTTTAGACTTATAGCTGTTTGGTGCCCAGGTGATAGTTCCTTGTCACATGTGTATGAGCTACACCAACCACTCCTGGCTTTCAGAATCCTGTGGTCTTTTCTGAGATTTCTTATTTCCACTGCCTTTGATGGCGTGTCCTGGTATTTCACAGGAAATCTTATATTTGCACAATTACGTCTCTTTCCAGTGCAACACAGAAATGGGATATTTTAAAAAGCCAGTTTAAAAGACCATTAAGGTACCTATACTGCCGAAATCTTGGGCATTCTACAACAAAACCATCCTCCGATAAAAAGAACCACGGCTCTTTGGACAAAGAGTTGACTCTAGGGCTGGGGCAGGAAATACACAAGTCTGGAGCACCTTGTAGTGCCAGAAATGGAAGTGCTAAAAAGACCCCCACAATGATGGGGGTATGCCAAGGGATGCAAGACTCAACTGAAAGAGTTCCCAATGGATAAAGCTGGAACAGTTTTTCACCGACAAAATGAAGTTATATAGGATTATAATTCAAAGCATAGAATAAATATCCACAAGTCCATATTGATATAAATAAATGATTGAATAACTAACCAGAGGAAAAGCAGTAAATCTCCCATGCAGAAGAATCTCAAATAATTCAAGTAGATACTCTGCCCTCGATGAGGTAGAGTGTTACTCTCCACTTATGTGTAGGCTATGCACAGTGACTTCCTTCCAAAAAGTACAATATGAAAAGGGAGAAAAAAGAGTAAGTTTATGGTGGAGATCCTGGACAAACACTACCTCAATCAAGTGATCAAGGTTAAGCTCATCATGTTAAGTCACTTTGAGTGTGTGAAAATTAATAAGGGGAAACCTCACTGAGGGGGACTCGGGGATGCTAGAAGGGTAGGTTGGTATGTACACTCAATGTCAATTACAGGAGGAATTGTCAATTACAGACCTAACAGAAGAATCTCAAGAGGAAAGAATCACCAATTACAGCCCCCAAGAGGGAAAGATGTACACTGTATCTCCTATTAGACACTGACTACTCCTGCAACTTAGCTAATGAGAAACTATCATCACCCTCAACACTCGCTTTTCTTCAATAGACTCTTGTTCAGAACAGCCCCTCGAACAGCCCCTCCCCACTTCCCCTTTGTGTGTTGGACTTTTTTACGGTTTTGCTGTAGCCTCCTTGTCCTGGATTGCAATTCTCTGCTATTCCCGAATAAACCCACTTTTTTGGGGTATAATTCCTTTATTTTTGAAGAAATGTAACTGCAAAGAGTGGAGGTTTTTTAAAGCGTATTTAAAACTTTTATGAAATAAACCTATTTTTTGCTGGTAAAATAACTGGCAGTTTTATTTTTAAGGTTCACAATAACATCTATGATGTGATTAGAAGGGCACTTTATTTACCTCTGTGGCCTTCCTCCTCAAAACTCATAACCCTCATCTATAAATGAGACAAACATCAGACTAAGTCCAATAGAGGGACAGTCTACAAAAGAGCTGACAAATTCTCCTCAATATTGTCAAGATCATCAAGAGCAAGGAAATTCTGAGAAATTGTCACAGCCAAGAAGAGTCTAAGGAGACAGGACAAATAAATATAATGTGGTATCCTGGATGAGTTTCTGGAAAAGAAAAAGGACATTAGGGAAAAACTAAGGAAATTTGATATGGACTTTAGTTAGTAATAATGTATCAATATTGGTCCGTTAATTGTGACAAATGTATTAAACCAATGTAAGATGCTAATAAAAGTGGAAACCGGGGTATATGGAACTCTCTGTATTATATTCCAACTTTTCTTTAAATGTAAAACCATTCTAAAGGAAAACATTTATTTAAAAGACAAGGATGTAAATGTAAGTTAAAATTCAATTATGTGTAGCACTTTCAAAGCAAATCTCCTTTTAAAATTAGTTGCAAAGCAAACATCTCAATGGAAGTGGCAATTAGATAAATAAGGTCCTTTAATACTTGTCCACATTCAAATATTCAGGCAATAACAACACAGTCAGCATTTTATCTCTCTTCTAACATTATTTTTAAAATGTATATTGATTTCACAGATATTAAAATCTGAAAAAAGTTCACTTAGTATTAGGGATAATTAATTTATTTTTGTACTCATTAAGTTTAATTGTAATTGATAACAGAAAAATATTTATTTTTATTGCCTCCAATGCTGTGAGCTCCTGGGTCCCATTCATCTCTGTCTCCTCAGCACCCCACAACACAGGTACTCAACTGTATTTGAAATATGCCAGGCTGGATGCATAATGGCATCAATTTGTTGATTGATTAATAAGAGTGCCCGGCTCTGGCAACTAGGGTAATTACAAAAATGGAGAGGCAGTAGTGAAGGGCCCACACTCACACACTCACACACACTATTTTCTTTGGGCCCTTTATTCATGTAAGTGTACTCTTGCAGGTGTGTTCTTTTAGATGAAACACGCTGATGTCAAACTGATTTTCTTTTGATTGTCCTTTTATTTTTTATGCTCAACAAAATGATATTTGAAAACCATTTCACCAAAGGCTTTTGCATTGTATGTTTAAATAAGATACAATGGGCAAGGGGCGCCTGGGTGGCTCAGTCCATTGAGCATCGGACTCTTGATTTTGGCTCAGGTCAGATCTCAGGGTCTAGGAATGGAGCCCCGCCTTGGGCTCTGCGCTCAGCTGGCAGTCCGCTGGAAGATTTCTCTTCCTCTCCCTTTGCCCCTCCCCCCACTCATGCACACCTGCGCACGCTCTCTCTAAAATAAATAAATAAATCTTTTAAAAAATACAATGGGCAAAACAAAAAATGCAGAAACTTTACATTTTCTTGAAGACTTGTTTGGAGAACAGTCACCACGTATCTGCTGTGTATGCTGGAGGAACGGCAGTTTCTGGGGATGATGATTCTAAACAACAGGTAAGTCAAAGTTGACCTTAAAATCTTGTGGCAGATTTGAGTGCTGTTAAATTATCAAAGAAGACTTTAATCTTTTCTTGCAAATTTTCTCCTTCAGTGATCCCGTATCCAGATATCCACCTTTATCCTCCCTGTTAACCCTTCCAAAAGCCCATGGTCCATCTGGATACTTCCTTCTCTGCATTTCAACAGCAAATTAATCACACGGGCTTGCACATTCTAAGCCTAAAGTGCCTGGAATTTGCCCACTTCTCTTGAATCTTGCCTCTTATGTCTGAGCTACCACTCTTCTCTAATGGATTTCCTTTCTTTGACTCTTATTCCTTCTGATCCATTGCCGCCCAGGAGCCAAAAGGATTGTTAGCAAATGCAAATTTGATGATGTCATTCTGAATGACTTCCCGTTGTTCTTGGCATAAAGCTTAGAAACCTTTCTACAGCTTCTCCTCTGTAGTGAAAACTGCAGCACAGTGCCTTGACCCTCTCCCCTCAGGATCTAGGTATTGTCCCTCCGCCCCCCGTTGGCTGCTGAGGGCTCACAGCTGTCTCTCCTGGGAAATCACCCTCAACCAGAGGCGATTATCATTTGATGACAGGTCAATGGTGGGATCTACAAAGGTCTCGCCCCTTGCCTCAATTTCAGACAAAACTGAGGGGCCATCCCGACTCCCCATGTTGTCTGCTGAGTCCTCTATTGGAACTACACTGAGGTTCAAATTCTCCCTCTGCTCAATCCTGTATCATTCCCACCTCCTTTTAGAGATACTCTTTTTTAGTTCACACCCTAACAACCTCCCTGTACTCAAATCTGAGAGGCTGTTTCTCAGAAACCCAGTTTAAGACACCACCACCTCTCTTGTCTCACTTCTCTGTCTCCGTGGAATGCATTCGCTGCCCCATCGCTGTGGTGATCTGGAGTTCAATCCTGCATCTGCACCAAGTGACAGAACCAAGGCTCATCATTTGACATGCTTATTCTTCCATAAAAGGAGAAGGCATCGGGCGCCTGGGTGGCTCAGTCCATTGAGCGTCTGCCTTCAGCTCAGGTCGTGATCCCCGGGGTTCTGGGATGGAGCCCTGCTCAGCAGGGAGTCTGCCTCTCCCTCTCCCTCTGTGCTCTTGCTCTCACTCTCTCCCTCACTGTCTCTTAAGTAAATAAAATCTTAAAGAAAAAATGGGGAAGGCGGTTTTATTTATTTTTTATTTTTTAAAGGATTTATTTGAGAGAGAGAGAGAGAGAATGAGCAGGGGAGGGGCAGAGGAAGAAGGAGAGAGAGAATCCCAAGCAGACTCCCCGCTGAGCACAGAGCCCGACTATGGGCTCCATCTGAGGACCCCAAGATCATGACCTGAACCTAAGTCGGACACTAAACCGACTGAGCCACCCAGGTGCCCTGAGAAGGCATTTTTAGATCAGAAATTCTCAAACTTTAATACGCCTACAAATCACATTGATTTTGCTAAAACGCATGTTTGGATTTTTTGAGATTCTGCATTTCTAGTATCAGCTCCCAGGTGATCCCAGAGGCAGTCTGTGGACCACGCTCCAGTGTTAAGATTCCAGAAATTCTTTTAGATTCTTTGCATCTGTACTAATCCGATAGCAGCATAGAATTTGGGATCAGAGATTCTGGTGTCATACAGATCGGGCTTCAAGTCCCCACTCTGCCCTTCCCAGCTGTGTGGCCTTGATCGAGGTGTCCTGTCCAGGTCTCAGTTCCCTCATTTATAAAATGGGAGGAAATAGTGCCAACTCCCGGGCACGAGTGTGGAGACTGAATGATCTAACATGCGCAGAGCACTTAGCACAAGGGCTGGCACACAGCCTCCAAAAACGGTCAGCTTCATACTATGACTGCAGATCAGCATTCCATGTGGGATCACGAAGAGCGTTCTTGTGGGTCAGTCACTTGAGCCACAGAGAGATACTCAGCTCGGTGGCGTGAGCAGCATCCCCTGTGAAGTCTCAGCGGCACAGGGCTGCGGAGAGGGACGTAGCCCAGAACGGACTGTTCGGGAGCCGAGAGATGGAGAGAGACTTGATCAAACAGAAGAGCAAAAGCTAGGAAGGGAGATGGCACCCTTTCTGGAATTTTCCATGTCATTTCACAGGTAAAGAAAGGCACCAAAGTCTCAGCTGCTGGCTGTTCAGTGGCCCCTGGGGCTGGGTGATCTGGGAAGCGGGCATTGGAATCCTCACAGAAGCAGAGGAGAACCCATCATGTTTTTCCCCTTTTCTGCCTTTTGTGCTCAGTAACCCCTCCCAGAATACACCCGTAAGGCTCATGCTGGATTTAATCCTGGTACGTATATGTGTGACCAAAAACAAACAAACAAACAAAACCCCAAGAGTCCCCAGAGACAGCATTAAAAAGGATTCCACAGCCTTAACATGTTACCTTTGATTCAGAGCAAAGGAGCTATATCAACAGGAAACACTGTTGTTTTCTCTCAGTAGGGATGGCTGAAAACAGCAGCTGTTGTATGAACCAGTGTGCCGACAAAGGGACAAAGGGACACATCTTGGAGCTGTGTGAGACAAGCAGGCAACCAGCAAATGTCATTAAATTCCATTTCAGCCAAGAGCAAGTTCAGATAGACTGGAGAGGCAAGGCCACACGCAGGGCAGGAGAGTGGGGGGTGGGGGCCTGGGAGGTGGGGAAGGGGTGGGTCGAAAGCCGCCCAGCAAAAATGCTGCACCTGTAAGTCCTTTGTGGTCCCCAATATGAACAAACACACTGTCAGAGGAGGGGCAAAGCTAAGGCAGGCCTGAGTAAAATCATCCTGTTTTTACCTGGTGAAAGGAACTTGACATAGAGAAGACACATTTTCAAAAGACCTATATACAGCATCTCTCAAAACACAAAGGGAAAAGGGACCATGAAATTTAATTCACCTGGTTATAACTCAGTCCTGTTTGCTTGTTAACAAATTCAGTTGATATTAATGTTTCAGTCATCTACTAAGAGCAAAGTGTGCACAGTTCTACATGAACGAAGTTGTCCTATACTCACAACTCATTCATTCATTCATTCAACTTCATTTCTAGCTCCCTTTGTTGTTACATGTGGCCGAAGGATGGGGTTCTCACCAATGAAAGAATGTACTCCAAGCCTGGCCCATAAAGCCTCTCTCTCACAGTCCTTGCTCTTTTTCTTCATTTGACTGCAGAACAGAGATTTGTAGGATCTCCCGGAAGACTGAGCCACAAGACAGGAGAGTGAGTCCTTGAATGACTGAATGAGTAGAGCACAAATACTCAGCTGATTCCACAGCCCCATTATACGTGTGAGAAATCAACATTTACTGTACTGAGCCATACACATTTTAGTGCTGTGTACCCCCGCAGCTAATCTACCCAGACTAACAGGTGTGCGTAATGCAACGAAGGCATAGAGAATGAATTACCTTAGTCCTAGGGAATCTGGGAAGGCATTGCAGATGTGAAAACACTCAGTGGAGTGGAAGGAGGACTAGAGGTTTGCTGAACAGGCAAGGGAGAAGAGAAGGGAATTCAGGGGGCAGTCAGGAACAAATGCAAGGGAAGACATCACTAAACAGCTGGGTTATTTGGGAAACTATGTTTTAGTGTGCCTGGAGTGATAGATGGCAGGTGAGGCTTGGGAGGCCCCAGACAAGTGAGGGGGAGGAGTGGGCAAACGATGGCTCGTGGGCCAAATCCAGCCTGCCCCTTGTTTTTATATAGCCTGTGAACTAACAATGGTTTTGATGTTTTTTAATTGTTGGAAGAAATCAAAAGAATCATGTTTTGTGACACATGAAAATTATAGGAAATTCAAATTTCAGTGGTGATAAATTAAGTTTTATTGGAATACAGCCATGCTCATTCATGAATATATCGTCCATGGCTGTTTTTACACTAAAATGGCAAATGGCAGAGATGAGTAGTTGAGACAGAGACCATATGGCCCACTGAGCCTAAAATATTCACCATCTATCTCTTTACAGAGAAACTTTGCCAACCTCTGCTTTAGAGTCTGGACTCTATCATGTGTGATAGACTACATTATGATTCCCATACTTTGCTTCTCCTTGAATTCATACTCTGTCAAGTGACTTTGAATTCCATACCACTGGGTGGACTATATTTTCCTGCTTCATCGATGAGGACTTGGCCATGTGACTTGCTTCAGTCAATGGAACATGGGAGAAAGTAATAGTGTACCTGTTCTAAGCCCTGGCAATAATAGAAATCATGTTCTTGCTTTTCCTTCTAGTATTTCGCTCATTGTCACTAAAAGAACCCATCCCTCACAGCACAAGAATGAAAGGACTGTGGAGCAGAGCTACTGCAACTAAACCACAGACTCAAATCTGAAGCAGAGCCATTTGAGCCAATTCTCAGACCTGTTAATTCTCAGAGTGTTAATACATGTTTATTGTTGTATGCCAATGAACTTCGGAATTGGTTGTTAAGCAGCAGTAGCTGATTGATACATCATGTAGCTGCTGTGGAGAGGAAGTTACTAGGTGCAAGCCTAGACACACTTCCTTATAACTAAATGTTGAAGAATATTAGCGAGTTAAGTTTGCTGAGGCCTTGTGATAAAGGAATGTTATGTTAATCATATAGAAGTCTAGTATGAAAGCAAAATTATTGTGAATTTAGGCAGAGAACTCTTGGCTCTTTTTCCTTTTCTTGAGATCTGAATTAGGCCTCTGACATCCCTTCCCCAAAGTTAAGTGGTCCTATGTTTTCTTATAAATTTTCCTTTTCTTCCTTTTACTGCTGCTTGTATTTGTTTTGCCATACCTCTGCTATATCCTCAATTGCTCTCTAATAGGGATGTGGCCTTCCCCACAATCTGACCTGTATAATTTTAGATGTTGAAAATCTTGAATTCATCTATCCCAGGAAATTCTGGAACATGAATCATACTATGCAATGCCTAAGAAAGGAGATGAGGTTGAACACCAAAAGTGTCCCTTTCAGGTTTCTTGGCTAATGCCTGTGTGGGTTGTCATGGTGATTGGAAAGAGATGGAGAACAGAGAAGAGATTGGGGAAGATATTGTCATATTGGGACCTATAGAACCTTTGTGAACATTTGCTTCTTGGAAATTAACTCAGGGAATTGTATCATTCACTAATTTGGTTTCCTGATTGTCACAAGATCAATGAAATCCCTTCAAGAATCTATAAGCTGGGATTTCTTCTTTCTCTTATCCCAGAGTCTAAGGGGCCATGGCTAGGAGAAGAAGCATCCCGGACATGGTAACATTGAAATTTAAACTTTAGAAATTTGCATACCTATTTTTTACATTGAAGTCTCTCACTTTCTCCTTCCAGTTGCCACCTGCCCTCTCATCACCAAAATTAAGCAAATAAGATAGAAACACAAAACCCCAATCACACACAAAACAATTAAATCACAATCTCTGGGAGATGAGACACAGGCATCAGTTATCTTTTGAAACTCCTGGGTGATTCCAATGTGCAGATTAAGTTTAAGAACCAGTGCTCTAAGCCTTGTGCTTAGTAAAGCAGTGTTCTACTCATCACAGGGGCACAAAGAGGCAGACAGTCACGTCATTGTAAGAGTTGGGGGCATTTAGTCCAGACCAACACATGTATCAGATATTTTCAGTTTTAGAGTAACAGAAATCCTGACTCAAAGCAGTTCACTTAAGACCAGCGATAATGTCATGCAAATGGAAAGTTCAATGGCCGGATTCTTTTTGTCTCTCTATGCTGCCATCCATGGTGTCATAACTGGTGGCTCTACGGTTCTAAGAACCACCTGGGGCTATATGATTTCTCTTCAGGTTCAGCCCAGGAGATAAAGCTTTCTTTCCCTCAACTATCAGACAGCGTCCTGCCTTTGCCTTGGTTGGACCAACTTAGGTATGTGCCACCCCCCAATGCACATATTAACAAATTGCTAGATGTCTTAGCCTGGGCTGCTATAACAAGATACCACAGAGTGAGGGGGGGAGGTGTTTAAAACAGCAGACATTTATTTCTCACAGTTCCGAAGGCTGAAATATCCAAGATTAAGGTGCCAACAGATTTGGTGTCTGGTGAGAGTCCATTTCCTGGGTTGCAGATGGCCACCTTCTCACTGTGTGCTCACATTGCCTTTCTTTGGTGTGTATGTATAGAAAAAGAGAGCTCTCATATCTCTTCCTTTAGTTATAAGGCCACTAATCCCACCATGAGGGCATCACCTTCATGACCTACTTTAAACCTAATTCCCTCACAAAGGCCCCACCTCCAAATACTATCGCTTTGTGAGTTGGGGCTTCAACATATGGATTTTTTTGGGGGGAGGGTGGTTGACACAGACATTCAGCCCATAACACTAGCTAACTGGCCAGGAAACTCTTTTGCACTGATTGCCTTAGAGATAGGTTACAATTTATCCCTGAACCAATTACTAGGACAAGTGTTTTGTTTAGGCCAATTAGGAACTGCTATTAGAGCTGGAAGGGAGAATAATTCCACCTAGAAAGCATGGCTGCCCCATAATAGGATATGACTGGGTCCTGTTAGGAAGGAAGAAGTATGGGATTGGTGCTGGTTAGGCAATAAACAGATTGTCCACTGAAGAGCAGAGACAAAGTAGAAGACGTTTTGAGATTATTTTTTGGTTCCTCCATGGTAGGAGAACAGTACTGGATTTCCCCTAGGAAGAGGAGGCCCTTCCACACTTTTTTTTCCAATTCATGAGCCATGCAGAGAGATGACAAACATCACCGAAGTCCGATCATTCCTAAAGGTTTGGATTTCTTTCATCTTCTTAACCATTCTGGGAAAAGGGGAGCAATATGGATGTTTTCCACCCAGTCAGCCAGAATATACCAAGGAGTCAGGAACTCCTCATTCTTGGGCCCAAAAGAGCAGACTCTACTTCCTTATCTTAAAAGCAATAGCTACTCTTTACCCCATTGGGAAGATATCAAGTTGCCCTCTGAATGTCTTCAGCAATCCCCCAACCTCAGTATAAGATGGGAGCTACTCTTGTAGGATTAGAGTAGCTCCCTGAGGAGTATGAAATCCAAAACCACTAGAGATTAGTCTCTTGGCTGAGGTAATCTCCAGTCAAAATGCAAATACTCTTTGTATTTATCAAGGAAATCATTAACATCTATAAATCTTTCAGTGTTAACTGGTGGATCAGAGAAAATCAATCCAAGTGTCTCCTAAGAGAATTGAAGAGGAGGACAAGTGGGCTGGTTTTCAACCTTAGCTGCGCATTGGAATTTCCACCAGATAAATTAAATCAGAATCTCTGAGGGTGAGGCTCTGGTATCAATCTTTTCAAGCTTTAACAGGATTCCAATGTTCAGCTCAGATGGAGATCTGGTCTTGATGAGGGCTTTTGGGAGACCTTTGCCAGGTGAAGCAGCTGGAAGGCTTTGGAAGCTGGAAGGTAGAATAGGTGGAGGTGAAACTGGGATAGAACCAAAGGGAGGGACAGTGCTGGAAGAGGAGTTTGGTAGGGTACCAAAAGCAATCTGTACCAAAAGAACAAATATCTCCATCTTCACAATTCAGCCTTGGTCTATCTGTAGTCTGTATCTGATGAAATGATATGTCCAATCCTCTGTTATGCTCTTCTCAAACTTGAATGTTCTACAAATCCCTGGGGACCTTGTAAAAAATTCAGATTCTGATCCAGTGGGTCAAGAATCAATCCTGAGACTTTGCATTTTTACCAACCACTGAGGTTATGTTGCTGTTGATTTGTAGATGAAATTTGAGTAGCAATTATACAGTATATTATAGGATGTTACCATTTTTCCTGCTATAGAGGTACCAGCCTAATTTCCCCCTATTAACTTATAAATCAAATAAGATATAAAATTCAATAAATTTCCTGTTTATTAAAGATCGGACATGACCAGAAACACATATACTTTGTAGGGGAGGAAAAATATCCTCTACCCATCTTAGGTTCTCAGGTAGGTGTCTGTAACAAAAGACAGATTAACAAGAGAAAAGCATACACATTTATTTAATATAATCTCTATGTGGCATAGGAGCCTTTATAAGGCAATGAAAATCTGAAGAAATGGTTAAACCTGAGTGTTTTTATACTAGGTTTGATGAAGAGTGGAAAGTCACGGAAAAAACATGAAAGGAAGAAAGGTCATGAGCTAAGGGGGGAACCTAGCAAGTCCTCTTCATTCAAATTCCCCTCAGCACCCCTCCCTCTGCAGAGATCAGGATGTTCCTTTCTTCCAGGTATAGGGAAGGTACCTCAGCCTCTCAGGAAGATCTTATGACCTGCTTCAGGGGAAAGTCAGAGTACTTCCAGCATCTGCCATTTCTCACACTACTTCAGCTTAAAACATTCCATCTGCCAAGGTGCCCTATTTTGAGGTAGCATGTCCTGAACTCATTACCTTCTGTCCCACTATCTGGCCAGACATGAGCACCTACAATGAACCTTTAGAGTTCCATTTGCACCATCTAAGCCATACTTCACTGTTAATTCAGCCTTTCTAATTTAGTAATGTGGAGTTCCTGAATGTTCATATATACTGAGGTCAAAGCTCCGAAGTTGAGAAAGAACAGCCAGAGACACAATAAAATAAAAAAAAAAAACTCTTTTAGAAGGTTGTCACATGTTCCCTTGGAACAAATGACCCATGCAATAAAAAGAAATGGGGCGCGGGGAGCATAGATTGAGGTCAAGTACCTTAGAGGCTCCAATAAAAGGAAAATACATTTGTAGAAAGCTGAATTAACCAAAAAATGAACAGCAGGACTTCTAGTTTGCCTAGCAAAATAGACATACTGAATTAAACATTAACATCAAATTGATCCAATGCTGGTGATGTAATGCTGAAATAAATGAGTTTTATATAAATCATATTCTTAAGAATGTTGGCTTCCTACTGCCATCGGCATTTTAGCCCCAACTGTCCTCTGTCTGGATCAAAAGGAACGTTCACTTTTTTTTTTTTTTTAGGTAGCACAACAAAAGCTTTAGATTTCTCCAAGGGCCATTTGTAACAATAAGCACAGGTTAACACTGCCTTCTTATTCAGAGACCATAACCCGAATTTGAATTGGATTTCAATAAAGTAGCATTTGGAGTGCAAATAGGAAAGTAATTAAGGTAACAAAAAAGGATGTAAAAGTATAGGGTTCTCGGAATGCATCCTAAAAACTCTTTGGTTTGAAGAGTACCCCTAGCTGGAACCTGCACAGAATGAGTTGTGCTAATACAGAAGCAAGAAAGTGAATAGTTTTTAAAAAATATATCTTAGTCCTTTAATATTCTTTCAAATCAGCATGCCGGTAATGCACAGATCTTTGCAATTAAATGGAAGGATAAAAGCAATGCACACATGCTTATGCCAGGGAAGCCTTTCCTGTGGGAGTTATCTCTCTTGATCAATAAGCATGGACTGTGGTAACACCATAAGAGCCATGGGGGCCTGATAACAGGTTTGGCCCCGCAACCTTGAAACACATAAGGAAGATGTGATCTATTCTCTTACTCTTCACAACTGTTCATTCCCTCACTTCTTTGTAAGAGGACCCTTCTGCCCCATGGATTCCGGACTTGGCCACATAACTTACCTTGGCCAGTGAAATAGGAGGTACCGTGATGTCGACAAAGTTCAAACAAAAGCTTTAAATATGGTTGTGTGGTTTGGCTGAGCCTCTTGCTCTTCCTCTCTGCTAAAAATTGGGCAGATCCTACCTTAAGTGTTCCTAAAGTCTGTGTGCTAGAACAAGAAGGCAAAGCAAAGCAAGGCAGAGCCCATCAGAGCTGAGCAAAGCCACAATCCATACACCTGAGCCACAGTTTACTTGTTCCAACATGCAACACGAGTGAGAAATAAATGTTTATGATCGTAAGCCATTAGGTCTGGGGGGATTATTTGTAACTGCAAGCAAAACGGACTAATACAGAAATTGGTATATGGAAATGGCATGCTACCACAACACTCTCTTCCTCCTCTCTGTATTCTCTCTCTCTCTCTGTACACACACACACACACACACACCATATACATGCATATATATATGAGTTGTTTTAATTTTATTGGTTTTATTACCTTGTTCATATGCAATTTTAAAATGTTTCCTTATTATCTTTAAGAAATAAACATTTATGAGGAGAATGCTGGTTAAGGTCATGGATCTGAAATGATCATGCCTATGTTTGAAAACTGGCTCCTATAAAATAGGGATTGTCAAAAAACGAACAAACAAACCACACAGGCCCAAAATGGAGTCACTTATGCTAGTCCATGTCACCAAACTGGAGCTTAATACCGAACCTAATTGCAGTTTCAACTTTCCTCAGGAATGTAGTTTTAACTGGTCAGTCAGGACTTTTCTGGTCAGCACCAATGTGGTAATCTGTCACATGGACCCTCTCCATCCTCCAAAGGAAGACGAAGTAATTGCCCCAATAAGACCCCCTGCCCTTCCCCTAATGGAAGGTGACCATGCCTGGAACAATCCTTTCTTTTCTTTGGCTACTAACTTCCTTGCCCGACCCTCCTTCCCATAAAAACCTTCCATTTCATACAACTCCTTGAGCTCCCCTCTACTTGTTAGATGGGATGCTGCCCAATTCATAAATCACTTAATAAAGCCAATTAAATCTTCAAATTTACACAGTTGGATTTTTGTTCTTTAACAGGATAATAGTTTTTACAACATAAGATTTTTGTGCATATAGAACAAGCTTAGCCACTGAAGGCCTTACAAGGAATCCTGGCTTTTACAGAGCACTTAACACAAGACTTATTCATATATTATGTTCGTGCATATTTATAACATTATGATAAAAATAATGTGTAAGAGTTCAGAATGAGTAGCCCCTAAATGTGTCACTTTGATATGCAGATTATTTTGAGCTAAAACAAGGCCCAAAAATACTGAGGAAAAAACCTTGACATTCCCCATAACTATGTAAAAGAATTTTGCTAAAACACCTGCTCCAGGAAGAGAGCCACCACCACTGATAACTACATTATGATATGAACTAGGTACAGTAGACAGGGAGGAACCTAGCAAGGCCTGTTTGATGAAATTCCTCTCTGTGTTCCATTGTTTCTGGACAGCCTAGCAAACATTTGTTTACCCAACATTTACTCTTTCCATTCTTCCTGTGCATTGCCTTCCTTCCCTTTGAAGCCCTGGATGCCTAAGCCCATTTCTGGTTCAAGCTGACATATGTACCTCATTTTGTCTGTCTTTGGAATCTCAAGTTTAGGTAAATTTCCCATAGCTATGTAATTAAATTTGATTTTCTCCTGTTAATCGGTCTCATGTCAATGTGATTTTTAGACAAGCCAGAAGAATTTTGAAGGGTAGAGGAAAATTTTTCCTCCCCAATGAATGTAACTTAAAACCGGAAGTCTGTAAGGATATTTTTCCTTTTATAAAGGTTGAATATTTCTCCAGCTAAAAAATGAAACCTTTAAGCTTGTCCTCAGCAGCTGAGTTTAGCTTGTGGCTTAAGGTGAAAAGAGATGAGTTTAGGAACCGATGGAAGATAATGCTGCAGAACAGCGTGTTTGTGTGTGTATGAAAGATAAAGAAGTCATAAGCATGTGCCCATTGAGCATATGTGACTGGCTGGTCAGATGTTATAAATATTAATGCAAAAGCTAAGGCAAGAGGAGGACTTAATGCTAGCAGGAAAGTAGAAAAGAGAACTCAAGAAACAAGAACAGTGCCTGGCATAAAATGGGACTCCATAATGCAAGACCTCTTTTCTTTTTGTTTTTATTTAAATTACAGTAAGTTAACATACAGTGTAATATTAGTTTCAGGTGTACAATTTAATGATTCAATGCTTCCATACAACACCTGGTGCTCATCACAAGTGCACTCCTTAATCCCCATCACCTATTCAACCCGTTCCCCTACCCACCTCCCCTCTGGTAGCCATCAGTTTGTTCTCTAGAGTTAAGAGTCTGTT
Source organism: Leptonychotes weddellii (assembly GCF_054177405.1). Classification (NCBI taxonomy): domain Eukaryota; kingdom Metazoa; phylum Chordata; class Mammalia; order Carnivora; family Phocidae; genus Leptonychotes; species Leptonychotes weddellii. The sequence continues at coordinate 97,146,637 of NC_138385.1, read as the reverse complement.
TCTTGGTTTGCCTTTCTCTTTTTCTCCCCTATGATCATTTGTTTTGCTTCTTAAATTCCACATATGAATGGAATCATATGGTATTTGTCTTTCTCTGACTTATTTCACTTAGCTTAATACTCTCTAGCTCCATCCATGTCATTGTATCTATCTATCTATCTGTCTATCTATCTATCTATCTATATCACATTTTTTTTTAAGTGGGCATAGAGCCCAACTTGGGGCTTGAACTCATGATCCTGAAATTAAGACCTGAGCTGAGATCAAGAGTCAGATGCTTAACTGATTGAGCCATCCAGGTGGCACCCCTATACCACATCTTCTTTATCCACTTGGGCTGTTTCTATAATTTGGCCATTGTAGATAGTGCTGCTATAAACATCAGGGTGCATGTATCCCTTTGAATTAGCATTTTTATATTCTTTGGGTAAATACCTAGTAGTGTAATTGCTGGATTATAAGGTAGTTCTATTTTTAACTTCTTGAGGAACCTCCATACTGTTTTCCAGAGTGGCTGTGCCAGTTTGCATTCGCACCAACAGTGCGAGAGGGTTCCCCTTTCTCCACTTCCTTGCCGACACCTGTTGTTTCTTGGGTTGATTTTAGCCATTCTGACAGGTGTGAGGAGATATCTCATGGTAGTTTTGATTTGTATTTCCCTGATGATGAGTGATGTTGAGCATCTTTTCATGTGTCTATTGGCTATCTGTACGTCTTCTTTGGAAATATGTCTACTCATGGCAAGACCTCTTTTCTACATTACTTAACTATCTATCTCCTCCAACTAAACTCATCACCCCTTGTCAACTGAACATGACCTGCCTCTGGGTTTGCTCTCAACAGCCAAATAACTCATTGTCATGTGACTTAAACTGCAAGTATACTTATCCCCCATTACATTGTGATGTTAGGGTTATGTGATATAACTCGCCCTAACACCAGAATTCATATTACTCTTCCAGAAATCTTTCATAAGGATGTAATAAATGATCAATATTCTGATTTATTTACAATAACATTAACTGCAGTCTTACCTATAGTAGCAGAACAAAGGAAACATTTTAACAGTGGAGAAAGGCTTAACTAAATTATGGACCACTCATATTCTGAGATATTATGCAGCCATTTAAATTCCTGTTTTCAACGTCCATTAAATGACAACGAAATATATGATTACAATCTATCTTAGGCTTTGTTATAAGATTAAGGAATAACTTGCACAATATAATCCTGGTTTTATTAAAATTTATATATATGCATTGACACAAAGGTGAAAACTACAAGGAAAAATATCAAAAAATAAATATTAATTATATCTAGGTATTGGATTTATGGGTCACTTGCATTATCTTCTTACTTCTTTTATGGACTTCAAAATGTTCGTGAATAAGCACATCTTGCCTTAATAAATAGAACAAGTACATTGTAGCTAAAATAATTTTATTTAAAAAAATTTTCTTTTTTTTTTTTTTTTAAAGATTTTATTTATTTATTTTAGAGAGAGAGAGAGAATGAGAGAGAGCACATGAGAGAGGGGAGGGTCAGAGGGAGAAGCAGACTCCCTGCCGAGCAGGAAGCCCGATGCGGGACTCGATCCAGGGACTCCAGGATCATGACCTGAGCCGAAGGCAGTCGCTTAACCAACTGAGCCACCCAGGCGCCCCTTTAAAAAAATTTTTAAACCATTTTAATTTTTACTGAAAATTCATGTAAAAAACTGTTAAGTTAGGGAGTTGTGCCTTGGGACATTTCACAGAGTGAGTTTCAGGATACAGTTTCAAAAGATGCAGAGCTGACTGGAGCTATAGCAGCCACAGCCCACTCATAGCGAATGACTTGTAATGTGAGCAGGAAAAAAATGTTCCTATAAACCACTGTAAATGAGGGGCTGTTTGTTACTGCAAGAAAGTTATGTCAGATGATAATACATGAAAGCTGCATGACCTTGTTAGTTCTTCTCTTTACTTCTCCTAATAAGATTCATATGTTAGACTAAAACATTTTGGGGATCATCTTTTGCCTTCTCATTTTTCAGATGAGTAAACTGAGATTCAAACACATAAAGTAACTAACCTAAAGACACAGTGATTTAATTATAAAACCAGGATGGAATTTTTTTTTTCTCTAGGGTTCCTTCATTGTTTTTCTAGTGGATGGGATAACTGAGAGTTTATTGGGAAGATCTTGTATGTTGGTACCCCAACCATTATCCACCTAGGTACGCCCCCCCCCTTTTTAAGTCAGAGTGCTACTGAACAGCACAATTTTTGGCCTCCCTGATGTAGATTACAGGTCCGAATATAAAAGCCGTACAAAACCTATATATGTAAAATTTTAGGAACTTATTAAAAGTTACTAAAGGACACCTACACAAATGTTTATGGTTAGAAAAGACAAAAAAGAAAATCAAAACAATATAAATATACAACTTCTCTACAAATTGGTCTGTAGAATCAATGTGACTTCAGTGAAAATCCCAACAGATTTATTTTTTAAAATTCAAAAGTTTAAATGGAAAAGAGTTAAACTTGTCTATATATTCATGAAGAAAAACAGGGTTGGCTTATTTACTTTGGGGGAATATCATTATTTAATAAAGCCAAAAGTAAGATAATTAGGACAGTGAAGAATTTACACTGGGATAGAACAAATAAAGCAACAAAACAGGAATTTCTAGAAACAGATACAAAGATAGCATTTCAAATCATTGGAGAATAGATGGGCTTCTCAACAAATAGTGGTATGACAATTAGTTAATCTATAAAGAAAAAAATTTTTGGATCCTAATCACAGATCATCCACATGATCAGTTCTAGGTAATTTAGAAACTTAAGTGAGGAAAGCAAAACTTTCAAAATTCTAAAAGAAAAATAGGAGACTATCTTTACAAGCTGGGGGTAGAAAATAATTTTATAAACTACATATAAAAGTATGGACTATTAATGAAACAACTGATAAATGTGACTACATTTAAGAAATTAACAACTTCTAGTAATCAAAATATGCTATAAAGAAATTGAAAAAGTAAACCACAAACTGGGAGAAGATATTTGCAAATTATATGACCAACAAAGAATTAGTATCCAAAATACACTAAGAAATTATAAAAGTCCATATAAAGATATAAAAATCCACTTAAGTCCATATAAAGATAAGCAAACCAAGGAAAAATGATCAAGAGAACTTTACAGAAGCAAGAAACCTCAATGACCGATAAATTTATAAAAACATGCTTGATCTCATTACATTTCAGAGAAATTTAAAAGAAAACTACAATGACATGTCTTTGGATTCTAACAGTGCTATGGACTGAATTGTGTAACCCCCCCGCAGTTTATATGTTGACGTCATCCAATGTGATTATATTTGGAGTAAGGAAGTAATTAAGGTTAAATGAGATCATAAATGAGACCCTAATCTGATGAAATTAGTGTCCTTATAAGAAGATGCACAGAGAGCTCTCTCTCTCTCTCTTAGTCTCTCTCTCCACCCCCAGCCCACCATGTGAGGACACAGTGAGAAGGTAGCCCTCTGCAAGCCAGGAAGAGAGTCCTCATTAGAACTCAACCGTGTAGGTACATGATCTTGCACTTCCAGTCCCCAGTACCATGAGAAAATAGTTTTGTTGTTTAAGCCACCCAGTCTGTGGTATTTTGTTATGGTACTCAAGCCAAGACAACCAGATAGGCAAAATGTTTTAAAGTCTGACAATACCAAGTGGTATGCACATGAGAGGGGAAATCTTATAGATTCCTAGTGGAATCAGTACTTTGAAAAACTTTGGCACTACTCAGTAATTTTAAAGATAATCTAACTTATAACTCAGATATTCTACTTCTTGCTATTACCCTAGAGAATCACTTCTATGGGCACACAGTAAACATAAACAAAATCTTCTTAGCCCCATTTTTGCAACAGAAGTAAACACAAAACAAAATCAATAACAGCAACAACAATAATAAAAATAATATAAATACCTGTGATAGGATATGGTTAAGAACATTCTGGAATAATAATGAATGGAACACTACACAGCAGTGAAAATTAACAACCTAGTACTAATTCATCAACATGTGTTAATCATAGAAACATAACATGGAATAAAAAAGCAAGTTGCAGAAGCACACCATTTATAAGAATTTCTAAAAACCCCAGTTTAACTAAACCATTTGCATTTAATTTTCTTTTTATAACTAGGCTCCATGCCCAGCGTGGAGCCCAATGTGGGGTTTGAACTCATGACCCTGAGATCAAGACCTGAGCTGAGATCAAGAGTCAGATGCTCAACCAGCTGAGGCACCCAGGCGCACCGATACTGATGTTTTCTATTAAAAAGTTTGTATTCCTGGAATGGATAGTGCACCTAAACCATTCGAATTTTAGGAGTGTATATGTATGTCCATATGTGCTACAAAAGTATTAAAGAGAAACAACATAATAATACAAACACTGAAATTGGGTAACGACTACCTTGGAGGAATAAGGGAGAAGGAATCAAGAAAGGACAAAGAGAGGTGTTCAAATTTTGGCAATGTTAAATTTCTTATCTTGGTAATTGGTACACAGGAGCTTATTTGATTAATATTTTATATGATGCACATATTGATTTGTATTTACCAAATATTTTATAATAAATGACAAGATTAAAATTATTGGCAAGTGTATTTGGCAATTATATGTGATTTTCTTAATTAATGGGTATATGTTCTTAAGTACTTTTAGACCACACTGGAAGAATATAACTAAAGAAACAAGGTACATGGCTTATGACAGAATTTGAATCTGACTAATTGGAATTAATTGCTGAGAGGTACACTGTGAATTGCTCAATTTTATCATTAAGTACAGGGAATGAGAAGCCACTATGAAAAATCAATAAAACAACATCTCAAAATGTACCTTGCCTGATTATTCAATGCTTATGTTTAGCTTCAATTAATTATGAAAATTAAGTAGTTCTTACTATACTGGTAGCATTAACTCATTAATTTGCTAGCAGAAAAAAATAGCTGGTGACCTGAACAGGGAACGCCTTTCTTGTGGTATGTTACATTTGAAAAAACGATTAGTATGTCTCTTTTGAAGGGAAAGATGTATAGCCTCCTTTTGTAAGATATTTTTCTGTTAAGTGATTCTTACTTTCATATCAGTTAATATTATACAATAATAAATATTGCATAATATAAAAACATCAACCCTGGAGAGAAAAAAGTAATGATGGATTTGTTTCAAAATTCTGTACCGAACAGTCTCCCCCTCCTTAATAAAACTCCTAGAAATGATAGAAAAGATAGAAGATAAATTGACGAATGCATAATTAATCACAAAAACAAAAAGAGGACCCTGGGCAAATCAGAACTCTGAGAAAGTTCTGAAAGATAGAAAACCAAGGGGATGATATTGCAAAAGAAAACAACAGGCCCAAATGCTTGGAATTGAGACTTCTATCAAAAGGAGAAAACAACACCAAGCTTTCTTCATGCCTGGATGTCCTCGATACCAGCAGCAGAAAGGGTGGGCTCCTGTGTGCTGGTTAGTGAGGTACAGCAGCTAGATTAGTCAGGGATATTCCTGCATGAACTGAGCCACACATTAGCAAAGGGGAATGTTTGTCAGTCTCTTGTGGGAGCAATGAGCAAGGGAGCTTGAGTCAAAGAATAAAGTAGCACTCCCAAGAAGAACGGGGAAACCAATCATAGAAGACAAAGTGCTGAGGGTCAGTGCTTGATTGTTCACCTCTCCATCCTGTAGTTTGACTTCAAATGCATTGAAAATATAATTTGATGTGAAATGTTGGGGGGTCCAGGAGTGAACCATCAAGAAAGAATTCTTGAGACGTCTTTGGTGCAAAAAAGGTGGTTTTATTAAAACCCGGGGACAGGACTCTTGGGCAGAAAGAGCTGCACTGGGGTTGTGAGGAGTGACTGATTATATACTTTTAAGTTGGGAGGGGGTTAGGGATAGCATAAGTCTCTAAGGAATTTGGGAGCAAGGTTTGCAGGACCTTGAGGGGCTGGCTAGCTGCTATTAAGATAAGGTCATTTATGACTGTGTAGTAAAACCTTAGTCATGAGACCCTTCAGATGTATATCAGTGGACCACATGTTTGGAGGATGATTGCTAACACCTATCTTGTTGGGGTGTGTGTGTGTGTGGGTAGAGATAAAGGAAGTTTCCAAAGGGGTTTTTACAGGATCCTAGAGGTCAGGCTAATGTCAAGCTAAGGTGGCCTTTTGCCTTTAGCAAAGTATTAACATTGACACAGTTGAGTTCCTGGAGGAAGGTCACTCTGCCTGTCTCAAGTACTTGTCAATGGGCTGTGAGTTCTAAGGATATCTGTTTTTTTTCTACATTTCTTGTGTCTTTGTTCTGCATATCACAATTCACTGCAGCATCTCTTGTCTATCAAGAGATCTTGATGACAAAGTTGAGTATACAAGTCCAAATTTCTATACATTTAATGAAGGCCAGTTCTGAAAGGGAGACAACAAACCCAGCAAATGAAAGAATTTATATCCAAGGAAATAGAATAAGAAGAGCAGATGGGACGGGGTTTTAAAATAAGCTTAATTGGTATCCTCAGAGAGTGAAAAGAATTTGTACCTATGCAGAGGAACATAAAATTATAAAAAAGTACTAAATTGCAATCTTAGATATTAAAAATAATAATTATAAAATAAAAACCTCAACAGAAGAACTACATAGCAGATCCAGAAATTTCAATATCCTTAAATATTTTTGGAAAGGGACAACAGAGATAATGGAAGCATGATTCAATATGTGAGGGTTTTCCAGTGGTAAATAAAGAATAGTCTACAGATTAAATGGCACAACCAATTGCTGAGCAAAACAAATTGAACAATACTTTCCCTACTGCAAACACACACACACACACATGTACACACGTGTATGTACACATTTAGACATGTCATTATGAATTTTCAGGACATCAGCATTGAAGAGAAAATCCTAAAAGACGGAGTGGATAAAAAATACATGAAAGTATAAAGATTATATTGATATGAGGATAAGCATTAGAAATTATGGGTTCATGGTAATTGAGCAGTATCATCAAAGTGCAGAGCAAAAAAGTCATTTTGACATTAGAAATTTTCATCAGGTTAAAATATCAGTGACATGTGACAGCAAAAATAATATTGTGACACAGAAGTGCTGTACCAGAAACTAATCCATTTGGAAACAATAAAAAATGTATTTGAGCAGGAAGAAAAATGAATACAGGGGGGGATAGTGTAATTTGGGGTAGAGTTGGAGTGTCCCTACCATGCTTTTAGACAATGACGAAAAGCTGGGGACACTGCAAATACATGAGTTTCCTGAGCCATTGGAAAGCTGTTTTCGGAGCAACCATTGACCCAAGAGTCATGAAAAGGCAGGCCCCATTAGGGCCAATGAGAAGCAAGCATTGATTTACCTGGGGGTAGACTCAACCACACACCAGTAAGAAGAGTTCAACCAGGATAGTTTGCAAATTTACCAAGGTTTTGTGTGCACTGATGACAGAGTGTGAAGTGTCTGGGGACTGCATAATTTGGTGAATCTGAACCCTCTTCGTGATTTTTCTCCACGCCCTACCCCTGGGTACACACAAAATCAATTAGAGAAAGTATGAAGAAGATGTCCTTTGTGGAGCAGGTGGGTTGGAACAGGAGCAGCCGAGGAAGGGGCACGGACCCTTCTCCTCTCTGTTCCCCATGGAAAGAGATCCTGTCTTAGAATTTATAGAACTGCCAAAGAAGTTCCTTTAGTTCTTTCAAAGTGAAACTTGTATGGAAATCAAATATCACACAGAAAAATGCATGAGTAAGATACAACTTCATGCAGTTCATAAGTAAACATACCCATGTAAGCAGCATCCACATTGAAAACAAACAAAGAAGAACATTATCCGAAAGACTCCCAAGGTCCTCCACCCCCATGACAGCCCCAGGCACTTTTCTTCAAATATAACAACTATCCTGACTTCTAACACCACAGATTAGTTCTGTTCACTTTGGAACTTTATATAAATGGAATGATGCTGGATGGATGTACAGTTAGTTTTAACATGCCAGGAAAATAAAGATAATAGACCATAAAATAAGCTCCAAATATCAAATCCTTAGTAACAGTGTCTCTTGGGTCAGGTAGTATTAGACAATCAACTGAAGACATCAGTGGTGACTAGAAAAGTGGGTCATGTCTGTGTAGACAGCTCTGTGTTCAATCTTAATGCTTTAAGTTTATAGCTGGAATCCTCAGTAGAGAGCGTACGCCCATTAAAAAGTAATCTGAAAAGCTTGAAAAAGTTCTGATACACTTGTTAACATTAGGCTGTTATAAATGTTGAAGAAGCTGGGGACTTACTGAAAGGGCACAAAAAGAAGCTGGTAAGAGCACAATGGCAGCATCGGGATGCCCAAACCCGTCAGGGTGGGAAGAATGGTCCTTTAGAGCCACATCTTCCATTCTTAGCTTCTGAAGTTTCCCCCGTTTTAGCTGTAGTAGGCACCAGCGTTGGTCAGGAATATGATAGGGTTGCACTTCCTGCCTCCTTGAAGCAGCCATGCAACCTGCTTCAGCCAATACAATGTGATCAGAAGAATCTGTGTCCTCTCTAGTTGCCAGCTTTAAAAGCCAGTGATTTACCCCAGTCCTATCGCTCTGCTGTAGTGATTACAAAGCAAGTGCTCAGGGAACACCATGAGCAGAGGCTCGTACTGACTGGTGTTACTCATATACCAGAAGTGAGAAAGAATTTTTATGTGCATTAAGCCATTGAGCGTTTTGGGCTATTTGTTACTGCAGCATACCTGAGCCCAGGCTTACTGAGGATTGGTTTCCATTTCTTTCTTGAAACAATTAAAAGATTAAATCATTATATGAATTTTTCCTTTGAAAGATAAGTATTTGAGATTATCTGAGCTTACAGTGATATTGGTATATGATGTTTTTATGTATGACAATTATTGGAAATCATATGGGCCCACTCAATAGTGACTCAAACGATCACTTATCCATAAAGCTCCCACGGAGCTTATCAGTATTATAAAGTTTCAAACTCTTTCTATTCTCAATTAAATATCATTTAATTTAACTTAATTTAATTTAATAATAGACTGATGGGTAAGGCAGGACTTACAAAGTACACTGATGTCAAAACACTGGTTAGTGAGTAGCCCAGAAAGGATCAGAGTTCTATGAGTGAGCCTGAAGATGGCCTCCACTGGAGCCATGAGTTGTATCCATTTGGTCCAAATTCTCAATTTGCACATCAAGATTATTCTAGGACTCCCAAAGACAGTGTGAAAAATTAAGTGGTGAAAATTACATAACTGTGACTTTTCGTTCATTGAAAATGAAGACCATCCACACCTGCCAGGTGTTGTTTGCACACTTGAAATTGCAAAGAGCAGTGGCTACTTCTTGCTGTCACTTAGCAACAAACCTCCAAATCATACAGATAAGCATGGTGGGTGCTGAAATACAAAAATGAGAGAATTCTAAATATCAGGCCATCGAAATGCTTCTTACCTATTTTAAATACCATAATATATTGTTCAATATTAATCTCTGGTTTGTCTATTCAATCACCCAATCAAATATTTATGTAACTTTTGAATTTAATGTTAATAAATTATACATTTCTCTTTAAAAATTCATTTAAAATAAATCACATGCCTGTATCATGCACAAACTGTGAAAAGTAAAATTTGTCTTTATGAATTATGATTATTACTATATTTTAATTAAACTTTATATTAAATTATTTGACAGTATAATGATCTTAGATGAAGCATATGTGCACATTTTTCCTTAAAACAATTTCTTTATGGGCGCCTGGGTGGCTCAGTTGGTTAAGCGACTGCCTTCGGCTCAGGTCATGATCCTGGAGTCCCGGGATCGAGTCCCGCATCGGGCTCCCTGCTCAGCGGGGAGTCTGCTTCTCCCTCTGACCCTCCCCCCTCTCATGCTCACTCTATCTCATTCTCTCTCTCAAATAAATAAATAAAATCTTTAAAAAAAAAAAACAATTTCTTTACCTCTTACCAGGCAAAAATGCCTAAATGATTTAAAAAATGTCCTAAAGAGGTTTATAGGATTATTGTATATTTTTATGAGAGAGGACCAGAAGTCAAGTAAGGTTTGTAAACAGTGTTTCAAGAAACCATTATTATCTTTATGAATATATTTCTAGAGTTGAAAATTCCATTAAATCAGTTGTTACATAATATTGATCCCTCCTAACAATTACAAAGCCATTTGCTGATAAACAAATCACTTTTACATACTTTCTCGTTTCACTGTTCTCTACAATTATCCAAGTTAAAGGGACTTGTCTGAATTTAGCAGTGTCTTGGATCCAAGATGAACCTTCTATAAACTACTCACTCCACTAAACTAGGATCAGGAGTATACCCAAAAGTATTAACGAGGATGTAAATTGTATAAGAAAAATTAAAGAAGCCAAACACGTTTGGTCTAAAGAGAGAAGAAGAAAAAAAAAAAGACTAAGGATTGCAGGATGGAGGATGATTACTATAAAATCTTCTAGTATTTTAAGGGGTAAATGAAGATTATTTTTATAAATCCTCTTCTCACACAGAGGAAAATAATCATAACTTTCATTTATTGAACATCTTATATATGCCAGGAGTCAGAAATAGATTAGCTCATTTCCATTTTGCAATACATCTTAAATTGGGGTTTATCATCTCTATTTTATTTTATTTTACTTTTTTTCTCTTTCCAAAGATTTTATTCATTTATTTGACAGAGACACAGCGAGAGAGAGAACACAAGCAGGGGGAGAGGGAGAAGCAGGCTTCCCACTGAGCAGAGAGCCCGATGTGGAGCTCGATCCCAGGACCCTGGGATCATGACCCGAGCTGAAGGCAGACGCTTAACGACTAAGCCACCCAGGTGCCCCTATCATCTCTATTTTAAAGATAGAGAAATTATGTTGTGAGAGAGAGAGACTGAGAGAGAGAGAGATGGGAAATAACCAGTAAATGCAGGAGTCAGGGAGCAAAATTGTTCTGTATATTTCTACCCAAAACCCTCACTTAGCCACTGTGATCTATTGGGCACATGAAAATAACATAAATTGCAACAAGACACTGAGAAGATTAAGGGTTTTGTTGTTGCTTTGTTGTTCTTGTTTTATTTTGTTGGTTTGTTTTGAAATTTCTGAGCTTCCAGAAGAAAATCTCTGATTTGGGTGTGCTCGGACTAAGGCAGGCTTGGAATTTTTATTTGAAGCCTTGTTTATGTGGAAAGACTCAACCATGTCACAGAACATTTTGAGATCGTGTGCCTCAATATTTTGCATTTCACATATCCCGGGAGACCCAGTTTCCTAGCCTGGGCTTGGTCTTCTCTCTACCGAGCTGACGCCACATGAGGAAAGAAGCCTTCCTGAGAACGCACAGCTTGTCCTTCAGACAACATCACCATTTGAAACCAAAGCATGGGGAACAATTTTTTTCTCTGCTTCAGGCATTAGGAATGCTATTACTCCATCAATCCCCTAGCAATGTAAATGTGTACACTGGCCCTCGAAAGACCCCCATATATATTAGTACTCGGTCTGCATATTTTCCACACACATATATTTTACTTTATTATGAATATACGTTCAGACTCACCATACAGGATTCCCTAGTCTGCAAATGCTATAGTCTTGGTCCTCTAAAAGAGTGGTTACTAACCAATTTGAAGTTGCAAAATACTAATTTAATTTGATTTGATGACATTCTTTTCCCCTGAAAATGCCTTATAATTTTATATATTAAAGCTAACATTACTTTCTGGATTTCTTGTTTCTCAAGATAATTGGAGGTGTCCTGTGGTACTACAAAGCCAGGCTGGTAAGGACAGAGGAAGTTGCAAAAGTTAAATTCTAGGATGTATTCAGTTAGCAAGCGGGGCATAATGTTGAACATCAGGTTTATCTTACCTCCTGGAGATGATAGTGGGTGGGCAGTAACAAACTCTCCCCAGGGGAGGCCCTTCTGATGGAGAAAACTAGAAGCCTGAAGGTCCAGAGCAAAACTGAGTTGGAAAGCAATGTGCATGACCAGGTATCACAGACAAGAACAGGGGAGTGGGAGAGGATGGCTCAGTGTAGTTCACGAAATGGTTTGCCTGCCATCTTGTCTGGCCTTTATTAAACCAACCCAGCAGCAGTCCATGTGACATTTCTTTGGGGCATCTTAAAAATCCCATGTGGCCCCTGACACATAAATTATAAGTTAATGATGGTCTGCAGTAAACTTGAACCATCTTTGGTACCAGTAAGTGCTGTCCCTGACCATAACATACATAAGCAGATTGATGATGATAGATTAAAAAAGGAGAAAGGGGGGCACCTGGGTGGTTCAGTCAGTTAAACGGCTGCCTTTAGCTTGAGTCATGATCTCAGGGTCCTGGGATCGAGCCCCGCATCAGGATCCCTATTCAGCAGGGAGTCTGCTTCTCCCTCTCCCTCTGCTGCTCCCCCTGCTTGTGCTTGCTCTCTCAAATAAATAAAATCTTTTTTTAAAAAAAAGCAGAAAGGAAGAGATTGTTGAGAGGGAAATGGGGGAGAATTGAGGTAGTGTTCTGGGCGCTGAAGTGGAAGAGAAGGGGCAACGAAGAGGATGGTTGACATGGGAACAGAGGTTGAGCCATGAAGAATCCCTACATGCTGGCTTTTCCTCTTGTCTCTCCTCAGAACAAGGTCCTGAGGAACAAGGGGGTATTCTTTGGAGAAAGGTGAGCACAGCATATTGAAGAGGCTACTGAGATAGACACCTATTGGGAGGTGAAGTAAT
>NC_138385.1:97087179-97133722 GCF_054177405.1 Leptonychotes weddellii | reverse complement strand
TTTTAAGATGTTCCTTGGGGGCATGAGTAAAATGCTCCCGAAGAACTTGGAAAGAATGTGTCTCAATGAGCATTAATCTAGTAACGCAGACACACACACACTCACACAGAGAGAACACAGCAGTGCTCAAGCTAGGGATAAACCTACATCTGGAATGTCAGATCTTAAAGTTGGACACACAACTTCAACCACAGGGACCTGACTATACACTGAGGCTGAGTGGGAAAGTGAGTGTAAAGTTAGGGAGCAGAAACCTGATCCATTGTAATTCAACCTGTTTGGAGAAAGGTTGTGGACATATGATTGTCCCATTTGATCATAGTGCTTCTCAAATATTTTTAAATGACCAATATTTTAAAATTGAAATAGAATAGAATAAAATAGAAAATACCTGAGGGCATCATGTGTTGCCAGGGTGAGAACTATTTTTAGTTGGTATGTGTGTGTGTGTGTGTGTGTGTGTCTACCCCTCAACTCCAGTGCCTTTCTCTGCTTTGGCGTACTCTGTCATGGACCATAAAGTTTAGGCTTCTTCTTCTGATTCCCTGCTCACCTGACAAATTTCTGCCAACTATTTGTTTTTGCATGAAGCTTCCCTATGAGGAGAGAATGCCCTGATCCTCCACAGCCAGACTTCCAACGGTATTTGGCTTGATGTGTAAATTAATTACGGTGGTATTTGGCTTTATGTGTCAGTTTCAATGAACATGAATGATGTGAGTCTTCCCTTAAGGTGGATCCACTTTTAGTGTGGGGAATAAAAACCAAGTTTCTAAGCTGGGACTGGGGTGAAGTCATCAGCTTAAATGACACCGTGGGAAACATTTTAGTGACACACGACCTTCTCTGGTGACCTCCAACCTTGACCAGCTCCTAGGGTAACCAGTCCTTCCTGGAATGCCTGGGACTGAGAGGGGCTTCCAGGACATAGGATACCCAATATTAAAACTGAGACAGGGGCACCTGGGTGGCTCAGTCAGTTAAGCATCTGCCTTCGGCTCAGGTCATGATCTCAGGGTCCTGGGATCAAGTCCCGTGGCGGGCTCACTGCTCAGTGGGGAGTCTGCTTCTCCCTCTGCCCCACTCTCCCCCACCTGTGCTCTTTCTCTCTCTCCTCCTCTCTCTCAAATAAATAAATAAAATCTTAAAAAAAAAAAACAAAACTGAGATAGTGCCAGGCAAACCGGGATGAGGCGATCTCCCTACCAGCACTGTTTCATATGAGCTGCAGCCGTGTTCCTGGCCCAGTTGTCGGGAAGAGGTAGCGATGTGAGGGGCAGGAGGAAAAAGGAGACACTTTCTGCCCACAGATGGGGACACATGAGCACACAGAGCAGGGGACCCAGCAGCTGCCCAGGCAAAGGGCTTGTATGGCCTACAGTCCCCCATCAAGATCACTCGACTGAGGTTACATCTCCTCAGGTCCCTGCAGAGTTTCCCTTTCTCATTCTCCTGACTGTTCAGGAGCCTCCAACCACATCACCTGTCTGCCCAGGCACTGGTGCAAATAACTGGCAATAGGACCAACATACTGAGGCTGAGGCAAGTCTGGATCCACTGAAGGTTGGTTTCATGCACACACTGCCCTCTTAGTCCCAAACTTCAGACTCACGGAAACCCTACTTCTTCACTAGTTACCTACATGTGGTCTCATATTTATATTGTTCCACCCTATTGTTCGATTCCAGGGTTTTACCATCCTTTTACTCAAGAGTCTGCCACCCTGCAGAGTGTAGCTCACAGACTGACGCCATTTTTGAGATCCCTCATCCCAGCCTTGGAGCAGACATTCTACTAAGAGTCACCCTGTCTACGCCGGGGACCTCACTCTGCCTCTTTTTTGTTTTTTTTGAGGGGGTGGTGTTGGATACAAACATGATGTTTATTGGTCCTAAGAAGGCAAGTCAGAAAAAAATATCTTTTCATAAAAGGTTTATACATATTTCCTTTCAAGTCCAAAGGTCAGAGCGACAATTGAGCTGCAGGTATTTGTCTCAGAGTGTCAGCTTCTTTCACTGAGACAGATTTTGTACCCAGTAAATGCCCAGCTACCATGTATACAGTTGGATAAGACTGACAAATCTATACAACCTTGTTAACTATCGCTTAATGAAGACAGCGGAAACATTTTCATGAATGATTGTAAGTGTCACAATCAGGTTTGTTTTGAGAGGTGCTCTTTTAAATTAAATTTTTAATTTTGAAATAATTGCATATTTATATGCAGTTTTAAGAAATAATGCAGAGAAATCCTGTATACCCTTTATATACCCTTTACTCAGTTTCTCCCATTAGTAACATCTTGCAGAACTACAGTACAATATGGCAACCGGGATACTGACATCTATGTAGTCAAAATACGAACATTTCCATCAGCACAAGGATTTGTCCTACTGTACTTCTATTTTTTTTAAAGATTTTTTAAATTTATTTGACAGAAAGAGACACAGCAAGAGAGGGAACACAAGCAGGGGGAGTGGGAGAGGGAGAAGCAGGCTTCCCGCGGAGCAGGGAGACTGACGCGGGGCTCGATCCCAGGACCCCGGGATCATGACCTGAGCCGAAGGCAGACGCTTAACGACTGAGCCACCCAGGCGCACCTCCTATTGTACTTTTAGAGTGACACCTACTAACCTCCCTCAACCCCTGAAAACCACTAATCTAGTCTCCATTTCTATAACTTTGTCATTTTAAGAAAGTTGTATAAATAACATCATACAGTGTGCAACCCTTGGGGATCGGCTTCTTCCACTTAGCATAATTCCCTGGAGTTCCATCCACCTTGTTACAGGTGTCAATAGTTCTTTTCTCGTTACTGCTCAGTAGCATTCCATCTAAGCAGCTGTTATATCTTAGGCAAGTCATTCTACTTCTCTTGGCTTTACTTTCTCCTCCGTAAAGTGAGGGAGTTGGACTGGATGACACTACTTTTTTTTTCAATTGTGAAATTTTTATTTTATGGGTTCTCATCTCCCCGTTGATATCATTTTATGATTGTAGAACACAGCCCACTCTCTTCTCTCATACATTCTGCTTCCAGGCTAACGGCAGGAATAACAAACCCTGTAGGAGAGGTGGTTAGGGCAGGAAGTGGGAGCAGTGAGCTAGCTGATCATGTCTGATGATGTTTTCTCCTGAATTTTATATCTCATGAATGACTATTGGGATAACCATGGGTTTGAGTTATGGGCCCCTCTCCTTTCTCCTAGCATCAAAATGAGCTTCATTACCTGACTTATGTCATTTGATTTTTGGCCTAGACTGAAAATCTGGTGGGCCAAGTACAAGGTTGAGGTCATAGCTAAAGGAAACCCTCAAAACAATCTAAATTGTTTAAGTTTTTGACATTTGCCAGAGGCCATCACAATAAAAGTCTACAGCTTTGCAAATCATGTTCCAGTTTCGCAATTATTCATTCCGTATGGGGTTGTGGCTGGTGCTGTGGTGGAGGTGTGGGGAGTGAAATACAAGCCCTAATAGACTGCCATGAATAATGGAGATCCATATTTACATTTGAGAAGAAGCGAAGCAGCACTAGGTTGATAATAACCATCCTCCCATCATTTCTACTGGAAAATTGGGGACCTTCCCTACTGTGCCTCCCTAGCACTTATATATTCAGGGAAAGGTAACTGCATAATACCTCTTAGATCCCACCTCCATGTGTTCTTTCTGGAAAAAGTTCACCCCATATACAACTCTGAGACCTAAACTTCCATCTTAACTTGTGCAGCTGCTCATCAGAACTGGGTCGATAATTCTGTATCATTAATTATCTGTGCTTTCACTCAGCTTCTCAATAGAGAACTCCCCCCCCCACCAGTTGCCTAAGACTCCATATGTCATTTATTTTTCTTGTGTCAATTTTCTCAGTTTTCAGATGAAAATATCTCAGCTAAGTGACTCCCGACTCTGCCTCTGCAACTCCCCAGGACATCTCCAATTATCTCAAGAGGTGTCACAATATTCTTCCCAAACAAAATTCTAATTAATTCATTAATGAAAAAACAAGAATTTTGGAGACAGTAGGAGAGGAGGGAGGACTCTAAGTTGTCACAAAACCTAGCAATGGCAGAGTATTCTATTGCCAGAAGGTTGGGACTTGCTGGGAATGACCCAGTCATGGTAAGCTGCAAGCGAGATTGAAAGAGATCAGACAAATGAAGATTTGAACTGGACTGCCTAATTAGAAATGATTTAGTTTTTTAAATCCAGACAGTACTGTATTTTCAAGCAAGGTGGGCATTATTTGGAATTATCCATAGAAACAATGTCACAAATAATGAGTGGTTTCTTGGGAGACCAAGGATTCCCAGAAGCTGAACTAATGGTATTAGTGTAAATTCTGGAAAGCTGGGTGGGGTGGGAGGAGTTCCTGGCATGCAGATGGGAGGTCCAAGACAGGGATTTACAAAATTTTTCTTTCAGAGCAATATTTAACATAGTTGGGGCTTGGCTTTGATGCTCTTCCATCTTTGCTTCCTTGCTTTTTTCTCTAGGTCTCTGTGTCCTAGTGAAACTTTCAGCCCATCTTCAACAGCCTATTCAAGACAGTCATACCCGGTCCCCAAATGCTCATGTTCTGCCACTTTGATAGTATGCAAGACAAAACCTTTCCTCAGGGAATTTTGGCCACCCTGTAATTCTTTAAGATTGCCCACCATTTTATAGGAGCCCTGTTTCCATTCTCAGCTTTCTGCTCCTAATTGCCACTCTAATACCTGACATCTCAAACTCCACATGTACAACTGGGCTCCTGATCTCTTCCTCAATACCCTCTCCTACTACATCTCAGATAACAGTAACTTAATGCATCCAGTTTCTCAGGCCAACAGTCTTGATATTACTGTTGATTCTTCTTTCTCTCACACCTCACATCTCATCCTGCAGCAAATCTAACCACTTTTACCTGTGAACTGCTACTTTGGTAGAACCACCACCATCTCCTACCAGATTCTTGTAATGGCTTGCCGTAGTCTAACTGATGTCCCTTTTTCTACCCTTGCCTTTATATAGTCATTTCCCAATAGAACTGCCACAGCAGTCCCACAAAATGTAAGCAAGTTCACATCATTGTGTTGCTCGAAATTCCCCAAGGTTTTGCCATCTCACACAGAGTAAAAATGGAAGTCCTTACAGTATATTACAAGACCCCATGATCTCCTCCCACCATTCCCCGACTGACCTGTTCTTTTACTTTTCTCCCCACTGCCTCCTCCACCCCCACCTCGCTGTGGATCACTGGTGTTCCCTCAACACACCAGGCCAGCTCCTATCTCGTTCCCTCTGTCTTTTTTCAGTATTCTCAAGGCTTGCTTTCTACCAATTTCCAAGTCTTCTTGACAAGCCTATTCTAAATACTGTTCATCTATAGATGAATGAATAAAGAAGTGGGATATATATATATGTATATATATATAATGGAATATTACTCATGATATATATATATATATATATATATATATATATATATATATATATCATGGAATATTACTCAGCCATAAAAAAGAATGAGATCTTGCCATTTATGACAACATGGATGGGCCTAGAGAATATTATGCTAAGTGAAATAAGCCTGATAAAGACAAATACCATATGATTTCACTTATATGTGGAGTCTAAAAAAACAAATGAATGAACAAGCAAGCAAAAAATAGAAACAGACTCATACATACAGAGAACAAACTAGTGATTGCTAGAGGGGAAGTAGATGGGGGATGAGGGAAATAGGCAAAGGGAATTAAGAGGTAAAAACTTTGAGTTATAAAATAAATAAGTCATGGAGATGAAGAGTACAGCATAGGGAATAAAGTCAGTAATATTGTAATAATGTATGGTGACAGATGGTGACTACACTTAGAGTGATGATCACTGAGTAACGTATACAATTGTATCGATATGTTGTCCATCTGAAACTAATATAACATTATATGTCAACTATACTTCAATTAAAAAAAATAACTTGCAGTATCAGGGCTTAACCCTGACCTTGTAATAATATTATTCAATGTCCTTATAAAATCCCCGTTGGCATACACGAAACTATGAAAGGGCATTTCACACCTTCATTAATAAATGTTGCAATTACATTCTAAAAATACAGCCATGTTTACCAATTAATTTTAATGAACCAGGTTACAGGTAAGCATTCACTATGCAATATGTTGCTGATTAAAACCAGAACATTATTAGCATATGGTGAAGTAAATAATCCTGTAGATATTCATGGGAAAGAGCATATTTTAACTCTTAATTTGTTACATTTGACATCAATCATTTTTAGAAGTTTGCTTCCCATGACTTGTATGGTTAAGCACAAATTTACCTACAATTATTTGGTCCCAAATGTTCTCCACTTACAGATCTCTCCCATTTCCAGCCTCACACCTCTTGTTTTATTCTATATAAGGAGCACCAGAATGGGCTAGTCACAGCTTTGCTTCTCAGTGGCTCTGTGACTTTGGACAAATCCCTGTTCTTTCTGTATCAATTGCCTCAATTGTAACAGGAGAACTACAATGACTCTCTTATTTCCTCCTTCATGGTATATCCTTCATCATAGATACACACAAACTCTCCTTTCTCTCCCCCCTTTCCTCCCTCCCTCTCTGTCTCTCTCCATCCCTCCCTCTCTCTCTCTCTCTCTCTCTGTCTCCCTCTGTCTCTCACACACACATACACACACAATTATTGACAACTTTCTTTGGTTTTTACATTTACATAGGAGTTGCAAGATAGTACAGAGGGTTCCTGTATATCCTTCACCCAGATTCCTCTAATATTAACACCTTTCACAGCCATGGTACACACATAAAAACTCAGAAATGTTTGTCTCATTTGAAATCACCTTGTGTTCTTCCACTTCTAACATTTTGTTCATCTAATTTCTGCTTCATGGGACACCTCTTCACTATGTGCAGCTATCTGTCTTCACACAGGAAGTTCTCATGGATCACTCCAAGCCTTCTTCCATTGCAGTCTCCCAGACCTCAACATCATGTGGTAGCTCACATACTTATTTGACATTATTTCTTCTTATGCCTCATCTTTCCCATAGAACCGCCTAGCAAGAAAAGACTATATCTGGGGTCCTATAATGATGGAATGGAACAGAGCCTTCCCATGTACCCCCCCCCCATTTCCCCTTGCCCCTGTTGACCATCTTGGACTGTTACATAAACAAATAACAAACTATTACTGGGTTAAACCTCTGAGATTGTAAGTTTATTAGAGTATTTAACACTAAATGAAGTATTGTAGAACAAATTAGGTAGAAAAATCATTGTGAGAAGTACATAGTTCTTACAATAAGAATGTCTAAATGGATGGTAAAGTTGATGGTAAATCAATAATTATTTTTGATGTTTACCTACTATCGGATGGTTATGAGGTTTTTTTTTAAAGATTTTATTTATTTGAGAGAGAAAGAGAGAGAGCATGAGAGGGGAGAGAGAGGGATAAGCAGACTCCCACTGAGCAGGGAGCCCGATGTGGGACTCAACCCCGGGACCCCAGGATCATGACCTGAGCCAAAGGCAGTTGCTTAACCAACTGAGCCACCCAGGCGCCCTATGAATTGTTTTTTGAAGTATGGTCTGTATGCACTGGTTTTTCACTTGAGAAATGAAAAACAGGATGAATTTATGGCTGTATTGGAGATCAGAACTATATGAGTGGGGCCTCAACCTCCTTAGGCCTATGTTGTAGGTAGCTTTCTGCTATCACTACACCCCGAATCTCATGAGCACTTTTGCAGCCTCTTTGCCGTGTGATTCCCATAATCCTGGGAGGCTGACAGGACAAGAAATGTTAATCCCACTTTTCAGATGAATAAATCAGAGCTCAAAGATGTTACCTGAATTGCCCAAGGTGAGAGAACGGGTGTTGACAATCTTAGAGATCTCAAGTCCCTAAATTCCATAGGCCTCCACCTTGCAATGTGGGGATGCAGCATTACAAAATGATTTCTATTTCCCTTACTGCAAAATACAATTGTTCATCTTTGGGGTTTTATTCATGCTATTCTGACTCCAATACCGTTGTTTTTACTTTCGGCCACTGTCACTTCTCTGATAGAAGTAGTTCTCTCCCTCCTTTCCTCCCTCCCTCATGCATGTCCACATACCTACATGTATCTCACCTGGCTATGGGGATGTAAAATGGGGTAGCGACTATGGAAAACAGTTTGTCAGTTACTTAAAATGCTGAACATAGAGTTACGATATGACCCAACAATTCCACTCCTAAAAATATACTCAAGAAAACTGAAAACATGGGTTCACACAAAAACTTGTACACAATGTTTATAATAACCCCAAAGTGGAAACAACCCACAGGTCCATCCATTTGAATTATGAGTAAATAAACTGTGGCACATCCATACAATTGAATATTACTCAGCAATAAAAAAGAATGAAATACTGATATGTGGATGAATCTTGAAGCATTATGCTACATGAAAGAAGTCAGACACAAAAGGACATGTGTTATATGATTCCATTAACATGAAATGTCCAGAATTAGTAAATCCATAGAGACCGAAAGTAGATTAGTGGTTCCCCTGGGTTAGGGTGAGGGAGAGAACAGAGAGTAAGCGCTAATGGATACGGAGTTTCTTTTTGGCATTCTGGAGTTAGACAATAGTGACAGTTGCATAACGTTGTGAATATGCTAAAATCCACTCAGTTGTATACTTTAAATGGGTGAGTTTTATGGTATGTAAATTACAGCACAATTTTTAAAAAGGCAAAAGAGAAGTCTTACCTGGCTCACACCTATTTGCAATTTACTGTTCCACACATGCATCAACTCCTTCAAAGAATCTTCCCTCGTATCACCCCCATGTGCTATCATAACTCCTGTGGAATTAATGTTACCATATTGTATTGTGATGACACGTGCTTTTGCTTTGCTCTTTCAGATTTTGAGCTCTTTGATGAAGGATTTATTTTAAAAAGTGCTTTTATTTATTTTATCTATTTATTTATTTTTAGAGTAGGCTCCATGCCCAATGTGGGGCTTGAACTCACAACCCTGAGATCAAGAGTTGCATGCTCTACCAACTGAGCCAGCCAGGCAACTCTTTATTTATTTTTGTTTAAAAAAATGAAACAGTGCTTTTAAATTTCCCAGAATGTATGGAAAAGGAAATTTTGTTAGTGATTACTAATGTTATTTCAATATTATCAAGAACCCAGCTATACGAAATTTATTCTTTGATATTTGCTGAGTCCTGTTTTGTGGCACTTTATGGTAAATTTTTGTAAATGCTCCATATGTATTAAACAAAATGCACATTCCCTAAATTCCCTATAATGGATAACGTTTTAAACAGCATCGCTCAAAACTTCTATATCCTACAATTCTCTAGTCTGCTTGATCTACCAATTATTGAGGAAAATGTATTGAAATATTCCATTGTGATTGTGAAATTTAAATTTCTTCTTGTAAGTCTTCACTTTTATAACCTTACATATTTTGGACATAGATTTTCAGGTGTATATAGGTTGGGAATTGCTATATCATCTGCTGAAGTTTCTTTTGAGTATTATGAAATATTTCTCTTTAAACCTAATGATATTAATTTTCTTAAAGTTCTATTTTGATTAATATTGGTATATAGCCATATTTGCTTTGTTTAGGTTGCATTTGCCTAGTATATTTTTATTTTTCCTCTGTGCATGCATATAAAGTAGGCTTTAAAAATTCAATTTGACTATCTCTGCTTTTAACTAGTAAATGTAGGGTTTTTGTATTTTTTGTGATTATTAATGTATTTAGATTTATTCAAACTCTTATTTTGTGCTTTATATCTTACTTTTTCTAAGCATGCTTTTTCTGTTTTTGTTCATATCAGATTGTTTGGGTTTCTTTATTTTTTTAATCACCTACTACTACTACTACTTTGGAAATATTTTGGAAGTATCTCCAATATATAATAGTTGTTACTTTTCAGTATGTAACTTGTATATGTTAAATTAATATTATTAAAATTACTATTTTTATTTTCCTTCTAAATAATACAAGGGACTAAGGCTACTTAAACTATATTCAGCCTTATCCTCTAACTTCCATTTTACATATTATTTCCCAGTATTTAAAGTATAACTTGCTTTTGCTATTTCCCAAATTATTCCATTGTGATTACTGTTTTGTTAGAGACAATATGCTTATATTTTTGCATCAATGTCCTTTGGCATCACCATTAATTTTTGTATCTCACTCCTTCCTTCTGTGTTCAATTTCCTTATTACAGAAACACATCTTTTAAAAATTTATTTTTCTGAGTAAAAGCCTGAGAATGACCAATTCTCTTACAAGTTGGCAGTTTTCTCTCAATTGTTGTATAGCTTTCGTTGGTACTAGTGGATGTCTGCTGACAGATTAATTAATTTATTGCTTTTTATTTCATAGGTCTTATTTCTGGTCATTTATAAGATGTTCCAAATGGCTTTGATTTTCTGCAGTTTCTCAATGATTTGTCTAGGTGAAAATTAATTTCATTTATGCTGCTTGGAACCTGGAGGGGGAGGGCTCTTGAATTTGAGTGAGCATGTTTTTCATTAATTAAAGAGTCAATACAATTTTCTCTTTGTATATTGTCTGTCCTTCATTCTCTGTGTATCATTTCAAAAATTCATATTGAATATGTTGCTCTTGCTATTCTATTTTCTATTTTTCTCAACTTTTCCTTTGTATTATTCATTTCTTTAGCTTTCTGTGCTGTATTCTGGGTAATTTTCTCACACCCAAATTCTAGTCAGTTAATCCATGGAGACAGAAAGTAGATTAGTGGTTGGGTTATAGAAACATTTCTCCAGATGAATTTTGTGTTTGGTTTCCTGGGTGTTCTTGGTTCAAGTTGGTACTACAAATAAGAACCCCAAATCTGTGTTAGTTGAGGCCCAGAAGCTAAGACCCTCAGATGAGAGCACTCTTACTCAAGACCAGCTTAAGAAAGATGAAGACTCAAAGTTTCTTCTTGTGTCTATCTGCTGAAGGGTGGATTTTTATCTGTTTCACCGTTTGTTTGAGGCTGAGCCCTTCAAGATCTTACTTCCAACTTCTCACCTCATTCAGGCTCAGGACAACAGTTTTGTCCCTGCGTGGGCATTAAAACCCAAGCCTGCAAATGACTAAGTCATATCAACTCTCCCAGGCAGCACTGGCCCACTTGCTGGCTTCTCTGGGATTTTAGCTTTCATTTCTGTCATCTGTATTTCTTATGACCACACATACTTAAGCTATTTTTTCTTTTGAGAATGTCCAGATATCTTTAGCAAGATTTTTTTTCCTGCTATCTTAGGCTACCATGTTGTTGGAACCAGAGGTTTGTAATAACTTCATCAAGGGATTCCTTGCATCCAATCTCACAATTCTCAAATCTATTTTTACAATTACAGCCAGAGAGATGATTTTGAAATGCAAATGTTACTCTCTGACTTAAAAATGTGTCATGGCCCTAAGGAAAAAGATCAACTCCTTGGCATGACTACAAGGTTCCCCAGGATATGAATCATACCTATCTCTAAAATCTTACCCATGGGGCGCCTGGGTGGCTCAGTTAGTTAAGCACCCGACTCTTGATTTCGGCTCAGGTTATGATCTCGGGTTCCTGGGACTGAACCCCATGTCAGGCTCCACGATGCGTGTGGAGCCTGCTTAAGATTCTCTCTTTCCTCATTGTCTATTGTTGGTGATAAAGGATTGTTTTTCTGCAAACGGGTCATGTTCTCTTCTACTGCAGAGCATTTATATAAGCTGTTCTTTCTGCATAACCCCTCCCCACTTTTAGCATCTCTAATTCCTATTGTTCCTCCTGGTTTCTGCTTAAATGCTACTTCCTCCAAAAGGCCTTCACTATGTACACCCTGACGGCATGGGCACTTGCCACTTTATAACATCCTTAATCTTGTAATTATTGTCCAAGATCTGTCTTTCTGTCTTGGTGCTAAGCTTCCTAAGAAGTAAGACTGTCTATCTCGTTCACTCCTTTTGGTCTAGCAATTAATCTAGTGGCTGGCATATAGTAGGCCTTAATAAATCTTTGGGAACAAACAAATGAACAGATTAAGTACTCCATTTGTGAATGGAGTTCCCTGACTGAAGCTTTGCTTAACATCAGATTGCTGCCATCAGTTTTAAGAACAGAACAACTCTTTGGGCGCCTGGGTGGCTCAGTCGTTAAGCATGTGCCTTTGGCTCAGGTCATGATCCCAGGGTCCTGGGATCGAGTCCCGCATTGGGCTCCCTGCTGGGCGGGAGGCCTGCTCCTCCCTCTCCCACTCCCCCTGCTTGTGTTCCCTCTCTCGCTGTGTCTCTCTGTCAAATAAATAAATAAAATCTTTAAAAAAAAAAAAAGAACAGAACAGCTCTTTAAGGAAATTTCTCTTTATATATATATATATATATAGTGTTATTGGGAAAAGTGTGATTCTTGGGAAGTGAAGACTAAAGCAAGGTAGAAACCCAAATTCCTCTTTCAACTCATGCAAGGAAGGCTCTGAGCTGAACAGGCCAGAGGGAGAAAGACAGGCATGGTTTACAAAACTTCAGCGCTGGCATAGTAATGAGATTCAATCAATGAGAATGCTTGGATGAGACAAAGGAATCTTTTAAAGGTGAGCAAAGATTTTCTATTTCTTCTGGATCAGTGACCTTCAGTGGGACTTAGAAAAGGCTTAGGACACACGTCACCATGTTGTCAAAGAGCAGGTCATCTTGTCATCAAGTACAGAGTAAGCATGGAATCACTGGACTATGAATCAATAATACAATTTGGATTTCATCACCATCATGTCAAGATACTCCTTACACTGCCATCTCCAAAACCATTTATTTTAAGAATCAGGTATTCATTGATTAGAAGACCAGAATTTGTAATTGTGTCCAATACATTTTTATGACCATGTGAAACTTGATTCTATTTTCTTTTAACTTGAAGTTTAATCATTCACTGTTTTTTTTTTTTTTTTAAAGATTTTATTTATTTGACAGAGAGAGACAGGCAGAGAGGGAACACAAGCAGGGGGAGTGGGAGAGGGAGAAGCAGGCTTCCCGCGGAGCAGAGAGCCCGATGCGGGGCTCGATCCCAGGACCCCGGGACCATGACCTGAGCCGAAGGCAGACGCTTAACGACTGAGCCACCCAGGCGCCCCAATCACTCACTGCTTTTGCAGATAACATCCTTTCATGTTAATATTCATTTTTACTGCAGGACACAGAGGCAAGCCTCTTTTTAAAGCTTCCTTCTATGTCAAGATATAGGATGAACATTACTTTTGATATGTGGTTTGTCTTTGCTTCTTTTCTTTCATCCTCCTCTTCCCTTTTATTTTTTATTTATTGGCGGAGGCAGAATGAGAGGGAGCTTAAAGAATGAGGTGTTTTCTTTTCAGAGTCTACTAAGTATCCTTTCCTATTGACTCCATCAGGAAGATAAAAAACAAAGCCAAAAAAGTAATTTTAAAAGATAAAACAAACAAAAAGCAAACATTTCAAAAGTGATTATTCTTATTTTCTGGAAAAAGTCCTGATACAGCAGTCTATGATATAAAAATATGACCATTTAAAAAGCTCTCTGTAGATATATCCATTACTACCATGGGAAGTAGATGTTAGAAAAATTTAAAAGTCTCTATTAGAGGGAGAGAATAGATTATGAAAAGCAATTCTCAGGGCAGTGAGGATATCTAAATTGTCTCCCTTTACTTCCAATAGTTCATCAAATATTGACAAAATTTTTTACTTACTTAATGTGCCTGAAATTCTGATATTGAAGATTCAAGTAGCTTATCAAAGCTATCTTTTAAGAATTCAAATTCCTTTGGAAGGATTAAGGAATCATTTTCATGTTAGTGTAAATTAGTTCAACCAGACTGCTTTCATATTATCTCAATTTCACTGAATAACTCAGAGATTCAGAGTTTTGATGGGGAAGGGATAGAGTATTGGGGACAGCATGAAGATACAGATATCCTTTTTCTCATTTTTACGTTTTTTTATTAAAAAAAATTTTTTATTAACATATAATGTATTATTTGTTTCAGGGGTACAGGTCTGTGACTCATCAGTCTTACACAATTCACAGCGCTCACCATAGCACATACCCTCCCCAATGTCCATCACCCAGCCACCCCATCCCTCCCACCCCCCACCACTCCAGCAACCCTCAGTTTGTTTCCTGAGATTAAGAGTCTCTTATGGTTTGTCTCCCTCTCTGGTTTCGTCTTGTTTCATTTTTCCCTTCCTTCCCCTATGATCCTCTGCCTTGTTTCTCAAATTCCTCCTATCGGTGAGATCATATGATACTTGTCTCTCTCTGATTAAATTATTTCACTTAGCATAATACCCTCTAGTTCCATCTTTGTCATGCAAATGCAAGATTTCATTTTTTTGATGGCTGCATAATATTCTGTAAGATACAGATATCCTTAAGGAGGGGGGCAAAAAAGGCAATATAAGACTCATAAAGAGAGATAGGAAAGTACTAAAGTAAAAGGGAATTTTATTCTTCCTCCCAACACCGGAATTAATTCAGTATTCAGGCATTGTATATAATAGTATGATAGTATAGTTAATATATATATTATACATAATATATAGATAGATATAGTTAATAATACTATTAATATTAGAGTCTGGCTAAATCACGGTTTATACAGTCTTTTAGAACTATCTATATGACCTAGTTGCCATTTAAATATATTTATTGGAAAAGATATTCTGAAGTTGGAAAGATACCTTGAGATTCAAATCTTGATGTATAATCATACTTTTGATATTATAGATTGTTCCTAAGTTGCTACGTGCATCATATCACATCACTTTGGAATATAAAATTTTAGGCCAGATACAGTAAGAACCTAGATGCTTAATTATTAGTTATTCTTTCTTTGAATTCATAAAGAAAATAAAAGTCTTAACATATCCACTCCTTGCCTGGCTGGGGAGAGAAAAACCTCTCTCCAGTACTTTTCCAGACTAATGCTTATTTTTGGAGAGTAAGCTGTTAGAGTCTACTGACATTTATAAGGAAGAAAGAGAAAAATCCTCATTTTTTCAGTTCTCAAGTTGTCACCTATCAGGAACATAGCCAAGAACAAAAAATAAGTTATAAAAATATCTCTGAGTGACCCAAGTACCAATATGCCCTGTTTTTTACTCATAGGAAAACTACCCAGATTAATCTCAACCCTCATTTACTCTTACTTTACATACACTTCCAGTAAGTTGCATTGTCTGGTTTCCAAGTCCAAAACAGTCTGGAAGCAGTGAACTAGAGATGGTATGGGAAGAGGCCCTTATGCAACCTCATGGAACATTGTAAGTGACATATTACTTTTAAGAGAATTTATCTTTATTTTCCTTAAAACATTTTTTTGAAGCTTATCTCTCTTGAGTAAATACTCTTTCCCAACTTCAGGGCTGAGCACTTCAGACATTACTTAATTATCTCTCCCTCAATTTGATGAGATAGGAATTACTATCAGCATGCATTCTCTTCCACTTCTCCTCCCTTTACTCTCATAGAACTAAGTGGTTAGGTAGGGGTATTACATTTATTGAATTCATATTAAATTCATATGATAGGTTATGTAATATTTGAAGGAGAGTATGAAAGGTATTGTTCTAGGCAAATTTGCTATCATGATTGCTGTTAAGAGACTATATATATATTCCTTTATCCTGACCACTCCACCTAACCTCCTGCCCCACCCCACCATTTCCATGGTAGATGATTTTTGCCTCTTATCAGAGAAGGGTCCAGGAAGGACATGGGCAGGTTTCCTACTTATCCCGCACCAGCAGCCAATCACCACCTTGTGCTTATACAGTTTGCTCTACCCTTAAATTTAGGCAGAACGTAGGCAAGCCTGCAAGCATATGTATGTATACGTACAAAATGTTCTCAAATTCACTAGTAATCAAGGAAATGCAAATTAAAATCTGTTCATATTACTTATAATAAGAATACATTGATGCTAGGAGTAGAAATTTGTAAAACAATTTAGAGGTTAACTTGGCAATACCCACCAATGTTATATCTATCCTAGTACCCAGAAATTCTACTCATAGGTCTATGTGCTAGGATTAACTCTCACACATGCACATACAGACAGAAATATAACACTACTATTGGGAGCAATTTTATGGTAGAAAAATCAGGAAGAATCCAAATGTCCATCAGCAAGACAGTGTTCCCATTATTGCTTTTCTACCCAATAGAATAATAAAGAGCAATGAAAAATCCACTGGCCCAGAGCTACATATATCCACATGGATGAAAATCCAAGTTTAATACTGAATGAGGAAAGCAAGTTTCAGAAGCATACAAACAGTATACCATTTATATAAAATTTAAAACACTAAATATTATTCAAGCAAATATATATACAAAATCAAACTCCAAAGAAATCCTCTAAATCCTAGGCCATGATTACCTTTGGAAAGTGTAAATTTTTATCAAAGAGGCATCAACAAGGAGCATTAATTCTTTTGGTAATATATCATTTTTTTAAGTTGAGCGAGACGTACATATGTATCTGTTTTATTATTTCAATACTTTTTTGTATGACTGAAATATTTCAATATAAATTAAAAATATGTAAAATTAAGGGTGCCTGGTTGGCTCATTTGGTAGAGCCTGTGACTCCTGATCTTGGGGATGTGAGTTTGAGCCCCACATTGAGTGTAGAGATTATTTTATGTATATACACACACATATATATATAAAATACTGGTTACTACTAAGTCACAAAAACTGACACACCCAAGCCAAAACTCTCTTAAACGAATATCATCAAGATGACAATGGAGTTACATGTGAGACAGGAAACCATCAAAATCCTAGAGGAGAACATAGGCAGCAACCTCTTTGACCTCGGCTACAGCAGCTTCTTACTAGACATGTTACCGGAGGCAAGGGAAACAAAAGCAAAAACGAACTATTGGGACTTCATCAAGATAAAAAGTTTCTGTACAGCGAAGGAAACAATCAACAAAACTATGGAATGGGAGAAGATTTTTGCAAATGGCATATCTGATAAAGTGTTAGTATCCAAAATCTATAAAGAACTTATCAAACTCAACGCCCATAAAACAAATAATCCAGTTAAGAAATGGGAAGGCATGAATACACATTTTCCAAAAAAGGCATCCAGATGGCTAACAGACACATGAAAAGATGCTCAACATCACTCACCATCAGGAAAATGCAAATCAAAACCACAATGAGATACCACCTCACACCTGTCAGGATGGCTAAAATTAACAAGTCAGGAAACGACAGATGTTGGTGAGGATGCAGAGAAAGGGGAACCCTCCTACACTGGTGGTGGGAATGCAAACTGGTGCAGCCACTCTGGAGAACAGTATGGGGGTTCCTCAGAAAGTTGAAAACAGGACCCTATGACCAAGCAATTGCACTACTAGGTATTTACCCAAAGGATACAAAAAATACAGATTCGAAGGGGCACATGCACCCCGATGTTTATAGCAGCATTCTCAACAATAGCCAAACTATAGAGAGAGCCCAAATGTCCTTCGAATGATGAATGGATAAAGAAGATGTGGTATATATACACAACGGAATATTATTCAGCCATAATAAAGAATGAAATCTTGCCATTTGCAAGGACATGGATGGAGCTAGAGTGCATCATGCTAAGTGAAATAAGTCAGTAAGAGAAAGACAAATACCATATGATTTCACTCATATGTGGAATCTAAGAAACAAAACAGATAAACATATGGGAAGGGGGAAAAAAGACAGAGAGAGGGAAACAAACCATAAGAGACTTTTAACAATAAAGAACAAACTGAGGGGGCGCCTGGGTGGCTCAGTCGTTAAGCGTCTGCCTTCCGCTCAGGTCATGATCCCAGGGTCCTGGGATCGAGCCCCGCATCGGGCTCCCTGCTCCGTGGAGAGCCTGCTTCTCCCTCTCCCACTCCCCCTGCTTGTGTTCCCTCTCTCGCTGTGTCTCTCTCTGTCAAATAAATAAATAAAATCTTAAAAAAAACCAAAAAACAACCTGAGGGTTGCTGGAGGGGAGGTGGGCAGAGGGTGGGCTGAATGGGTGACGGGCATTAAGGAGGGTACTTGTTATGATGAACCCTGGGTGCTGCACGTAAGTGATGAATCACTGAATTCTACCCCTGAAACCAATATGGCACTGATTAGAATTTAAATAAAAATTTGAAGAAAAAAAAAGCTGACAATAGAGTTGCATTTCCCCAAAATTCAATTACTTGCTAACCTCCACTAACAGAAAAAAAAAAAAAGCTGAATTTCAGGAAGTGGAAAGATGCAAATATTCAGACACAAATGGGTACACACACACACACACATGCATAGACACACATACTCACCTGCACACTCATTAATAGCTATGGTAAAAAAATTCATGTATGAAAAGCATGTATATTATACTTTGAAAAATATGATAAGTAGGCATTTTAATGGCCATAATAAGTGACAACTAGCTTCAGGGAAGAGGACAAAATAATACATTATCCAGAAACAAACTGCAAAAGCTCAGGAGCATGGAGTGATTTAATGTAGGACCAAATGTTTATGATAATAACATATATTATTATTATTATAGTCTCTGCTTTTATTGTCTATAAATCTGTCAGTTTTTCTGTCCACCCTTTTATTCCCTTAACACTACACTTTAACCAATCAAGCAATGTTACATTCTCTACTTTTTTACTTCTAGAAGCTCAACCATCAATAACACGCCCCTCTAACTCATGCAGATGCATTGATTATTCCTAAGTGGGCTAATAAAGAGGGGCACAGAGGGAATTCCACTCTTTGAACAGTGTATTTCATTCCAGGTGCCTGCTGCCTATGTGAGCGAGGAGAAATGGCTAAAAAGCAAAGCCCATTGCTTTGTACTGGCCTCACCATATCATGGATCTATAGGAGCAGTTTCTATAGCCGGGAATTAAGGTCTTCATATTGCTTCTTATTTTCAGAGAGAAATAGTGTTCAGGAAACTAAAATAACCCATTCTTTTTGCTCGGGATCATTGAGATGCCCTATTGTAGAATTCCTTAGTTGTTTGCACCACTGATGTTACGTATCTTCTTGCTCAGATGTAAACTCCTGGATTCAGTCCACTAAGCTTATGTAAATAACTTGCTGAGATTCATTTAGAGTGAAATTTTAGTTTCTTTTTACTCCTGAAGGTGATGGTTCTAATTTTTAGCAGAAATGTGCCCTAGGCTAGCGGGTTCGGGCTTAAACTCGTTTCTTATTCATTGTCAATAGTTGCCTTTTAGGTTGATGTAATGAGTAAAGCTTAGCGGTGAAGTCCACCCAGACAGGATCTTTTTCAAGAAAGGCATGCTGCGCAGACCTTTGTCCCAAAGTAAGGGAGCAACTAGTCACAAGGCCGGCTGAAGCCTTCCACTGACACCTCTACTTTATGATGCTCAACAGGGAGTCTGCTTCTCCCTCAGGGAGTCTCCTTCTCCCTCTGACCCTTCCCCCCCCCATTCTCTCTTAAATACATACATACATACATACATACATACATAAAGGAAGGGGGGAAAATTGACGACTGCAGGGTTGAGAAAGTACTCTCAAAGTTTTTGTCCTTGACACCTCACCTTCCATTCTTTGCCCCTTTCATAGCTCTCTTCTCAAGACAATTCCCCCATTGTCTCCTTTACTTTTTCTATCGTGGATGAGTGTTATCTAATAAAATAATTGAAAACAAGTGCTTTGGTGAGTCACTTCGTGATGTCGGCCATAAATTTCAAGAGATAATTTGCAGGTTGACATTTTTAAGAGATTTATCACCATCCAAGAGAAGAAACACACCTACTACATTTATTGTATGTGTTGCTACAATATGGTGCTCGTGACTTGATGATAATCTACAGTTCATGCTGTAGTGGGATTTATCCAAAATGATGAGATTTCTCTTTCTTCCACAAAACATGTAACATGCTATTGACCATATAAAGAGGCAAGTTAAATCTATGTTATTGAACGTTGAGTTTTTAGAATATCTATAGTGTTCACTTCAAAAAGTGCACATTCTTCTTTTATTAGTAAAATTTTTCCAGTTTGTATTTGTCATTAATCTTACTGTTACATTTTACTGAGACTTTTACTTTATAATCAACTCCTCAGGCTTCAGGCCAACTTGATATCAAAAGGCTTCTCACAGGGTGGCTGGCGTAAGGGGAAGATGAGTGCAGGGTATGTGGAAACTCACTTTCTTTGCAACTCTTCCGTAAATCAAAAATTATTTCAAGACAAAATGTTTTCTTTTCTGTTGTTTTGTTTTTAAAGCCTTCTCAGGTGAATTTTTTCATTTGTCAGTGTGTTGACATTGGATTGAATTTTCTATCTGAACTTTATTAAATTTTTTCTTTCTTCTTTTCTGAGACAGCAGGTATGTGCCAAAGAGTATGGTCAAATATGTGCAACTTTTATGTAAAAAGTATGTATTCTTGTGAGAGATTTTTTTTTTCCATTAAGAAGGGAAAAATGGCCATTTCTTTTAAACATCGAGAGCATAAGACAGTGGGTGCACTCTAGAAATCCAGCTGCTTCTTGAGGTCCACGTGCAAACAGTGTTTCCCCTCTTCACATTGAGCAACCAGCTCAAACTTCAGATTACATCATCGGCTATAAATTGTTTTATTAAAAGTTTCCCTAGGATGGCTTTCTTCAAATCCTTTTATTTTTATCAGGAAAAAAAATTTTAAGCAGAGAAAGTACTCAAATAATTTAGGCAGAAGTGAAAATTAATTTCAGCGTATGTTTTCCAATCGGGTTTCCATTTTATAAACAGAATTACAGAAAGCAAAATTTAGCATAAATGGGTGAATTTTGGGTCTTATTGGGCTGATATCTAAAAGCAGATCAATGGGGTGCTTGCTTCAGCAGCGCACATACTAAAATTGGAACGATACAGAGAGGAGTAGCATAGTCTCTGCGCAAGGATGACACACAAATTTGTGAAGCATTCCATATTTTTATGTCCTTTAAAATTATGTTCAGTTCTTCGCCTTAATAAAGTCACCCTGGTATCAAAAAAATAAAATAAAAGCAGATAACGGGAATGCAGACCCTCCTAGATCTTTGATATGCACAATATTAGTTACTACTTGGAAGAAAAGACATACCAAAACACATCTGGAATTGACCTTTCTTTCCTTCTTTTTTTCCCCTGGCATAGTCATCTTGCTAGCCACATGCACCACGCATTCAGAGAAAGGGCCATTTTAGTATGGCTGCTGAATGTTATATAATGTGCTTCTAGGAAGCACCAATATATATGGAACCGTCTTTTACAAAGCTACACCTTGCACTGGGAATTGGGAGGCAATTTATTTTCAGAGTCTTTCTTTTTCTCTTTGGCTGGAAGGCTCAACCAGCCCTTCCTAGGTAGTCTCCCCTTGGGTAATCTTCCTAGCAACATCTCAGCAAGCAGACAATTTGTTTTTCCTTGGACAAGCTACAATTCATGTTATTGGGCAGACTGAAGATGTTCTTGTAAGGCTGTTCTTAATCGAGCTCTCTATTCTGGGTGCTCCTTCAGTCACTTCTACATGTGGGATTACCTTAAGGTTTCTCTTCAACCGGAAGTGCTGCTACGTTCTAGGTTCATGGGTTTTTTCTACCAACTTCAGACATCTGGAGTGCACTGGCTATGCCCAGAGAGAGGTAGATGACCTCTTTGAGACCTCTAGTCTCTTCTTTCTTGTCTTGATGGGCCAAAATTATTAGTTGCTTATGGTAGGGTGGACATGTTGAATCTCAAATCTGCCAATGCCCCAGGCCAACTTACTGAGTCTTTTGTCATCTATAAAATAAAGGTCATAATTCTTACCTCTTAGAGATTTTGTGACAGTTTAACATGATTGATTTCATATCTATATAGATACAGATATATAAAATCCTCCTGCATGTGCTCCATATCTTTGGTTTTCTTACATTTTCATTTAAATTCCAGTTAGTGAACACACAGTGTAATATTAGTTTCAGGTGTACAATTTACTGACTCAACACTTCCATACATCACCCGGTGCTCATCACGACCAGTGCCCTCCTTAATCCCCATCACCTATTTCGCCCATCCCCCCACCCACCTCCCCTCTGGTGACCATCAGTGTGTGCTCTAGAGTTAAGAGTCTGTTTCTTGGTTTGCCTTTCTCTTTTTTTCCTTTGTTCATTTGTTTTGTTTCTTAAATTCCACATATGAGTAAAATCATATGGTACATGTCTTTCTCTGACTGACTTCTTTTGATTAGCATAATACTCTCTAGCTCCATCCACGTTGCTGCAAATGGCAAGATTTTATTCTTTTTTATGGCTGAGTAATAGTCCACTGTGTTTATATACTACATGTCCTTTATCCATTCATCAGTCAATGGACATTTGGGTTCTTTCCATGATTTGGCTATTGTTGATAATGCTGCTATAAAGATCGGGGTGCATGTATCCCTTCAAATTAGTTTTTTTTTTTTTTGTAAATACCGAGTAGTGTAATTGCTGAATTGTAGGGTAGTTCTATTTTTAACTTTTTGAAGAAACTCCATGCTGTTTTTCAGAGTGGCTTGCCTTTCTGAAAAGGCTCTTGCCTTTTTATGCGCTCCTAGAGTTGGTAGTGGTGGCTACTCTTAGTCCCTCTAGAGGGCAGCCCCAAGCAGTATCCCTGAGAAGCCAGCAAGTTTGACCCACTGTGTGGCATATTTCTGCCCAGATGTCTCACTTCTTAGCAATAAGTGGAAAGTCTTTCAGGGGGCTTAGTGGTTCAAGACTGATACTAGGGGTGATACTAGGAAATGTTTCTTCAAAGCTGACACTCTATCTGCTGCGTCTTGAAACCTAGTCCTTCAGTGACCCAAGAGAGCCCACCAAGCAGGCAATAATAGTTGTTGCTTCCTCTGTAGTGTTGAATGTTGCTACCAGAAGAACTAGGCAAAAAATCCTGGGCTGAGAATCACAGAATTCAAACTGAATCACAGATATTCTCTATTCACTCAAGCCCACAGTCCAAACTAAGTGCAATAATGATGCCAGTTTGTTTATGCATAAGCACATTCTCTATTATGGATTGTTTAGTCTGCCATGCTGTTCTATCCAACCCATTATGCTCTTTCTTTCATTGCTCCTTACTTTAATTCTATTGACCTTTCAAACTTGAGCTTAAAATCCATCTGTTCCACCAAATCTCTCTAGATCACTCGTCTCAGCCTGAAGTTATGTATCTCTTCTTTGAATTGCTGTTGGTATAGTCATGCATTAGCCTGTGATTATCATCATCCTCTCAAAGCACCATTTAAAAATTTCATTGTTATCTAATGAGAAACATGTATCAGGTTTATTTTCTCAAAGAAGTTGGCGAACCCTTTGAGAGAATACATTATACCTTTTTGGTATCTGCCATAATGCCTACAATATCTTAGTGGATATGATATTTTCATTTGCATAATGGCTTCTTCAAATACCTGCAAACCATCAACTCTCAAAGATTTCAGCTACTGGAGAAGGTCAAATGGATATGAATAATCCAACACTTGAATTATTCAAAAATCATTTATACCGAGTTTTGGAAGATATTAGTGGCAGCTACATTCTTTCCCTAATAAATGATTTATAAAAAAATAATAGTAACATCAACACTCACTAGGCCTTTATGCTTTTCAGAGCTCAGCTCGAACTAATGATTCACCCATATTTCTCCAAGCACCTGGAACAGAAGGTGAAAAGATAAGGCCCAGTCAAGGACTGGTTATAAGAAAAGCCTAGAGATTACAGTTTCCTTGGTACTCCACATAGTACCCACAAGCATATTGGTCTATACCTATGCATTTGCCACATTTCACTTGTGTTTCTCACTGATAATAGTTGATAAGTGAGAGCAGCACACAGCCTACATTTACATTCTGGTTTTCTCATTTCCTAGCTCTGTAATCATGGATAACTTACCTAACCTCTGTATTTGAGGATACTCCTGAACAAAATTGGAATAGTAACAGTGCATATTTCATAGGTTTTTTGGTATGGGACTTAAAATGGTTTATGTAAGATGCTTAGCACAATGTCTCAAACGTTAAAAAGAGAATGAGCAAGTGCAAGAATGCAAGAGTAGAAGAGGGTCACTAGAAGTTTTATTTTCTTCCTTTATTCTCCTAGAATCCAAAGTGTAAAGAATACCTGAGAGGGAAGAGTAGCTACATGTAAAGATAACCCAAACCATGTTCTTCTCTTGGGAGAGAATGATAGGAAAGAAAAGCGGTACAAAACCAGTGTAAGAGCAACTCGTAAATGGGTACAGAATTTCTAAGTGTGAGCCATTGGAGGGATGCTATTAGCTACTGGAGGCTACATGTAAACAACACAGAGTGCCTCAACCAATAACATATGTTTGACTTCCAGAAGCTTCCAGAGGGTGGACTTTGTGCCTAACTCAATTTATAGGCCAACTGATGATGTCATTGAGTTCCTGCTATGATGTTGGGGCTGGTGACCCAAAGAACATTTAAGGGCTCAAGGTTTTGGAGGGGGAGGTGGGACACAGGTGCAAACATAACTACAGCTTGGAGCAGGAGGAATGTGAATAAAAAAGGAAGCAAGAGTTCAAGCTATCACATAAAAAGTGCCAAATTAGGGCTACAGAAAGAAGATATTACCAGGGTCACTGAGAGAGAACTGTCTAGAAGGGGTGATTTCAGCCAGACGTTGAAGGTTGAATAGGAGGTTAATTTAAGCATGCCACAGCCATGTGTTAGGATAAAAAGAACACTCACTCTTGCCTCCAATAGGCCTGAGGTTAGAAGCCAGGTTCCATTCTTCATGAGCTGCATTTACTAAATAATACATACTTTCAAGACTATTGTGGGAAATATTTGTTAAGTATCTAGTATGGTGTCTGGCATATAGTATAGCCTCAAATATAATAGCTACTATTGGTAACCATAGAGTCTTAGAGTATTCTTTTTTTTTTTTTTTTTTGATGATGATGTTGCCTTAAGCACTGGTAAGCACAGCTGTTTCACATTTCCTCTCTATGAGCCTGAGTAGCAGTGGTAAACATCTGCAGGGGTTTCTGTGCTCACCTACCTGAAAATACCATAGGGAAAGGATAGCCGAGGTTCAGAGTATCCAGAAGCCCACGACAGAAGCAAAGGAACAAGCTCAAGCCAGTCATGACAGCAAACTCCAAGGACAGTCAAGGTCCTTGGAAAGGGCTGATCTATACTGAACAATAAATCTGGGACACTTTGCCTTTATCTTTCCTTCCTCCTTCTCCTTCACTCCTTCCTTCCTTTTCTTCAAGGTGCTTTGCTCTTCCCATCAATGGATAAAGTCAGCAGCCTAATCAAACTCCTAAACACTAAGAGTTAAGGGATTTATTAAGTCACTCTTCCCACTGACATTGGTGTTTCAAATATTTCAAGGGATGGTAAATGTTTAATTTAAATCATGCATGCCTGAGAGCAGGAGTTTGGGTATTAGCAGTCAGTCAATGATGCGGTTGAGAGGGGGGTGGTTATGACCAGAACTACTGAATTCATTTGAAAAATTTATATGGAGAAAAGCATGGTGGAAGGAAAAGGTGCTTGCATTTAGAATTAGGGGAGCTACCTTAAAATCCCAACTCTGGCACTTTTTAAGAATTGATCCTTATCAAGTAATTTTACTCTCCTGTTCTCATTTTCTCCAGTGAGTAATAAGAATGAAAATCCTTAACTTATACAGGATGTTGTGAGGGTTAGACAAGCACTTCTCAAACTGAATGTGTACACAGACTACTTGGGCATCTTGTTAAAATACAGATTCTGATTCAGGAATTCTGGAATGGGGCCCAAGGTTCTGCATTTCAAATGAGCTCTCAGATGGTGCCAATGCTGCTGATCCAAGGACCCCATTTTGAGTAGCAAGAGGCTGTTAGATAATGTAATTAATGATAAAGTGGGCTTTCTTCCCAGATAATTGGGTGGGAAGAGATCATTTCTCACCCTGGCTTGCTACCAGTTACAAAAATAAAGTCAAGTCGAGGCTGGAGAAATGTAGAGAAGAAAAAATTGCTGTCAGAGTTTGGGGAGGGAGCTACTGCTTAATCAGAAAGGCTGAAAACTGTATTTTTTCACCTTGGAAGGAGCTGCTTAGCAATGGCC
Organism: Leptonychotes weddellii; assembly: GCF_054177405.1. NCBI lineage: Eukaryota > Metazoa > Chordata > Mammalia > Carnivora > Phocidae > Leptonychotes > Leptonychotes weddellii. Next base: position 97,107,574 of record NC_138385.1, on the reverse strand, counting down.
TGGCCAGGAGTTCTTGAGGGGAGGCCAACGGTACTGTGAATTTTCCTCATCCAAGCACCAAGCGATGGCTGCCAATGTTTCCTAATGAGGGCTGTCTAGTTCCAGTGTGGCCTTTACTTGCTGTTCATTTGCTCCTTTTTCACTTGGTTGTAAACAGGATTGATGTTTATCTTAGGGAGACTAATCTCTTAGTTTCAGTGTTCTTGCATTTCATTTTCTTTCTACAAATGTGAGTGAGCTGGAGTTCTAAAAGTTTGCTTCATAAATAATCTGCTCTCAGAATGATTCCTGCCCTACGCTTCATCCTTTCTCTCTCGCCTTCCTGGTCTTGCTCGCCCTGCTAATGACGGTAAACTACATTCTGGAGGAACTTAGTGCAGTATCAATGCAGCCACATCATTAACACTGTCTCATTTAGAGGCTCAATTATCCTATAGTTGAAAAACACTGTGTTTCTATACATAGGATTAAAACCGTCCTCTTGACCTAGAGTTAGTTAATTTTAATCAGCCGGGAAAGTGTAACCATGCCAGCCAGGGCAATATGACCTCCTGAGTCTATGCACACATTGTTGATAAACACTTGTAAAGCCCCATGTCAGGTGCTAGTCATGCACAAGACATTATAGAGAAGATAATTAGAGCAATCAAAAAGGAAAGCCAAATTCTCCTCTAGCAGGATGGAGAAGACAATGTGAAGGAGCTAAAGGGGAGGGAGGTAGAAGTTGGATCAATGTTCGTTTGCCTAGGCGGGCAGACAAACGGGTGTTTCATGTGCAAAGTGAAGGGAGGTTTAGTGAGTCTGTAAAATGAATTAAAAATTTGTGTTAAAAAGAGCTTTTGGTAATTTAAAAAGTTAATCCTCGACAACACATTTAAAAAATTAAGGGGTATTTTAAAAACACACTTATTGAAGTAAAACTGACATATAATAAATATCATGGATTTAAGAAGTACAGTTTAAGTTTTGACATATGTATACACCAGTGAGACTACTACCACCATCAAAATAATGAACATACCTATCACATATGCTGCCTTGTGGCCCTTTGCCATCCCTCTTCCTGCCCTTCCCATCACATCCCCCATCCCCAGGAAATAACTGATTTGCTTTCTGTCACTATAGTTTGCATTTTATAGAATTTTGTATCAGTGGAGTCCAATAGTACATACTTTTTTTGATTGACTTCTCTCACTCTGCATAATTATTTTGTGATTCATCCATGTCATTATGTGTTCATTCTTTTTATTGCTGAATAATATTCCATTATATGGGTATATCATTGTTTATACATTAACCTGTTGATAGACATTTGGGTGGTTTCCAATTTTTGGCTATTACAAATAAAGCTTTGATGGTAGTCTTTGTATAGGCATATACTATCTTTTTATCAGATAAATACCTAGGAGTAGAATGATCAAATCATATGGCAGGTGTTTAACTTTTTTTTTTTTTAAAGATTTTATTTATTTATTCATGAGAGACAGAGAGAGAGAGAGAGAGGCAGAGGGAGAAGCAGGCTCCCAAGGAGCAGGGAGCCCGATGCGGGACTCGATCTCAGGACCCTGGGATCATGACCTGAGCTGAAGGCAGATGCTTAACCATCTGAGCCACCCAGGCGCCCAGGTGTTTAACTTTTAAAGAAATTGCCACGAACTGTTCTCCAAAGTGGTTGTATATTCCCACCAGCGGGGTATGAAAATTCCTTTCTCCATATCCTTGCAAACACTTGATATGCTCAGTCTTTGTTATTTTAGAACTTTGAATGCGTGTAGTAGTATCTCATTGTGGTTTTAATTTTCATTTCCCTACGACAAATGATATTGAGCATATTTATATTGATTATTTGTCATCTGCATGAAGTGCTTTCTTTGATGAAGTGTCTGTTCAATCTTTTCCCCATTTCATATTGGGATATTTGTTTACTTTTTATTAAGTTTGGGAATTTTGAAATATATTTTGGGTACAAGTCTCTTATTAGAGAGATGGTTTGCAAATACAGAGCTAGCACTTCAGTGGATTCAGAGGTGAATAAGAGCTAGACCCTGTTTCTAGGAGCTCACAACTCAACAAAGGGATCAGGACAATAAAAAATAATTGCTGAACACCGTGTGAGCTATAATCAAGACCCTTGCTGTGGGAGTGTAGAAGAGAGTACGATAAATTTCACCCAGGAGAGCATGGAGAGATTTCCCAGAGGAGGGGAACTTAAAGCTTCGTTTTGAAATGTGAAGAGTTGGGTAAGTTAAGAACATCTGTAAAAGAACATTCTAGGCAAAGAGAATCTGTGCAAAGGTAGGAAGGTAGGTTTGGGAATCATGAGTTCTGGATGACCAGAGGGAACAGGGAAGGGTGAAAAAGGGTAAGACAAGGAAGGCTGAGACTAGCTTGTCAGATTGTGGAAAGTTTTGTAGGTTAGGCTTAAGAATCCGAGCTTCATCTTCAAAGCAATAGGGAGTCTGGTAAAGGGTTTTAAGCTTCAGAGTAAAATGGTCAGATTTGCATTTTAAGAAAATGTCCTGCAGTGATAGTGAAGGATTAGAGGATAATGAATTCAGAAAGATTGACAAGAACCTAAACAAAGCAGTAATAGCACGGATAAGGGAGGAGGGAATGGATTCTCAAGATATTTAAGAGGAGTGGTAGCTGTTGGTAAATGTTTAGATGTTATAGGTGAGGGAGATGGCGGTATATGGGCTGGCTCCCAGATTCTAGTTGAGATAACGGGATGATTTGGGGCATATTCCTTACATCCAGGAATATATGAATTGAAACAGGAGAGGTGGGGAGTATTAGAGGTTCATCTCGTATCATTGATTCATTAATTCATTAATTTAGCGCATTTTTACTGAGTTTCTACCATATGTTAGGAATTAGATATCTGATGGAGATCAAAGTAGATACCGTGATAGCCTTCACAAAGTAAAAAGTCTAGCATGGAAGAGAGAAAATGAAATAGTCCCACAAATGTGTAATTTAAAACAATTGGCTCTGAATTGCCTAAAGTAAAACAAGAGGGTTTTTGGATAGTGCATTCAGGTAGATCTCAGTCTCAAGAAACACTACCTTGAAGAAGTAGTTTAAGGGGAAATCTGAAGGAGGTAGGCTGAAGAAGATCAAAGAATAATGTTTCAAGTAGAAGGAACAAGGCAGGTTAAATACTACAGGTCATCCAGGTGGAGGTTTCCAATAAGGAGATAGAAACGGGTACCCAGAAACAAGGCCTCAGATGGAGAAGTTATCAATCCATGGGGGCAAGTAAAACCATGGCAGAGAATGAGAACTTTGAGAAAGGGCTTGTAGGATGAGGAAAGAATAAGACTGATACTTGACTTGTGGCATATCAATATTTAAAGTGCAGGCAGAATAGGAGAACAAGTCAGCTAAAGAACAACGAAGAACAGTCAAGCATCCAAGAGAAGTGAGATGAAGCAAGGAGAGAGGAAATTCAATGCCCAATGGGTGGAAATGACTGTTCTGGTTTGTGTAATTCTCCTTCCCTCACCCTATATAGAGCTCTTTGCCTGGTATTAACTGATTCTTTTATTTAAATATATTTTTTTAAAGATTTTATTTATTCTAGAGAGAGAGAGAGAGAGTGAACGAGTGGGAAGGGACAGAGGAGGACGGAGAAAGAATCTAAAGCAGACTCTGCACTGAGTGTGGAGCCCAACGCGGGGCCCGATCCCACAACCTCGAGATCATGACCTGAGCTGAAACCAAGAGTTGGATGCTCAACCGACTGAGCCACCCAGGTGTCCATGGTATTAACTGATTTTTTGGATTGTCTTTTGCCAGGCTGAACCAGGTCCCTGCTTCCTTATTTTCAAGGAAGGCATGCACATAAAGAAAAATATTTTTTATATCGGTTCTAAACATTCTCAAGGGAACTTGTTTTGGCATTTTCCCCTTTGCCTGTCATTCTGAAGAGTGATTAAAAATTTTGGATTCATGAAATCACTTTCCAGCATCTTTTAGATGTAATTACATTCCAAATTGTGTGCTTTGTGAAATGAGTCAGAATATTGTGGCCATTTCTTCTCTTCCGGGAAGAAAAATCAAGACCCCCAAAAGAAGGTCTTCCCATTCTGTAATAATGGCATGCATCTGTACATGAATAAGAATGTTTGTTAGGCAGCCTTGCTGCAAGGCTCAAACTAACCACCAAAGAAAAACTATTACCCTTCTCTCTGCCTCCTTGCTTCTATGAGTTGGTCCTTCAAAGTCTAGCTCATCGTCTTCTGCGTAAAGTTAATTCCAATATTATAGTCCTCAACTCATTTCCCTTCTAACAATCATTTCCTAAGAACCTGATATGTACTGTGCACTATGCTAAGCATTATTGAACAATACATTGCCCTGCTTAACTTCAAGCAATTTTGTGAGGAAGGTTTATGACACCCATGTTATAGAGGAGGAGGCTGGGTCTTAGAGATGCTAAATGATTTGTCAGATCTGTTGAACTCTAGTATCCTAAACAAATAAAGATCATTTTATCACTCAGGATATGCCCAGTTATGCTGCAGTAACAAACAAACCCCCTGTCTTAATAACAAATGTTTGTTTCTCACTCACATGGTATGTGCATCCTAGGTCGGTTCTGCTAAATGTCCCCTTGCCACAAGACCCAAGCTATCAAGGATGTCACAATCTTGAAAGTTGTTGATTGTCAAGGTAGAGGGAAAGAGCTCTGGATGGTTCTGTATCAGCAATTCAATGCTTTGGCATAGAAGTGACAGGCATTGCTTCAATTCACAGCTCACTGCCAGGGCTAGTCATTTGGCCCCACCTAACCACAAGCCATTCAGAAAAATGAAAACTGACTCAGGACTTGGAAGGCAGAAGAGTACGAGCTGCACCAATGACCACACAAAGTTAGAGAAGTTCCAAGTATTAGATTTCTGCATCCACTTCAGTGCTTGCATTCCAGATGGTAGGGGATAAAGATGTTAAAATTGTATTGCAAAATCAAAAACAAAATGAGATATCACTTTTAAACCCACTAGGATTGCTATAATCAAAAAGGCAGAAAGTAATAAGCGTTGAGGATACAGAGAAATTGGAATCCTCATACACTGCTGGTGAGAACATAAAATGGTACAGCCACTTTGGAGAACAGTCAGACAGTTCTTGCAAGTGCTACACATGGAGTTACCATATGACTTAGCAATTCTACTCTAGGTATATACACAAGAGAAATGAAAATATATGTCTACACAAAAACTTCTACACTAATGTTCATAGCAGCATTATTCATAATAGCCAAAAGTGGAAATAATCCAAGTGTCCATCATCACCTGAAGAATGGATAAACAAATGTGGTATATAGATACAGTGGAATATTACTTAAAAAATTTAAAAAATAAAACAACGCAGGACGGATACATGCTACTACTTGCACGAGCCTTGCCAACATTACGCTAAATGAAAGAATCCAGCCACAGAAGATCACATATTTCATTAATCCGTTTATATGAAATGTCAACAATAGGCAAGTCCATAGATATAGAAAGATTAGTGGTTGCCTAGGACTGAGGGCGTTGGGAGGAAATGAGGAGATGTAGCAGGTATCAGTACTCACTTTCTGGCTATTAAGGAGAACTGACACTGAAATCATGATACTGTTCCTAGAAGAGATCCATTAAGAATGGTAACATCTGGCAGGAGGGAAATACCTCCCAAGCAAGCATCCTGCAGACCAATGAAAGACTTTTTTCAGGCAAAATTGGGTTTAAATGTGAGGGGGTGGAGGGAGCGGAGATATTTTTATTGTCACTGACCCAAGGAGGCAGATCTCAAAGGTGAAAAATAACATTGACGATCTTGCTATTACTTTAAGCTATGATGAATTTATCATGTGTAGAGACTAATCTGTATTTTGGATTGTTAAAACTCTTCTTCTGAAAAAGTGTAAGCTCCAAAAACTTGGAGCTATGTGATTTGAGCACCCCCAATTTTTTTAATTTTTATTATTTATTTTTTTAAATTTTATTTTTAATTTTTTTTATTATGTTATGTTAGTCACCATACAGTACATCATTAGTTTTTGATGTAGTGTTCCATGATTCATTGTTTGCGTATAACACCCAGTGCTCCGTGCAATACGTGCCCTCCTTAATACCCATCACCAGGCTAACCCATCCCCCCACGCTCTTCCCCTCTAAAACCCTCAGTTTGTTTCTCGGAGTCCATAGTCTCTCATGGTTCTTCTCTCCCTCTGATTTCCCCCCCTTCATTTTTCCCTTCCTTCTCCTAATGTCCTCCATGCTATTCCTTATGTTCCCCAAATTAGTGAAACCATATGACAATTGACTTTTTCTGCTTGACTTATTTCACTTAGCATACTCTCCTCCAGTCCCATCCATGTTGATGTGAAAGTTGGATATTCATCCTTTCTGATGGCTGAGTAATATGCCATTGTATATATGAACCACATCTTCTTTGTCCATTTGTCTGTTGGAGAGCATCTTGTCTCTTTCCACAGTTTGGCTATTGTGGACATTGCTGCTATGAACATTGGTGAGCAGCCAAAATTTTTTTAATGGCATACAGAAGTTTAGGTCTCAGAAATAATTTTCTATGTGACCCAGACATATTCCAAAGTGGAAATCAAAGTATTTGAGACACTAAACTGCCAATGATAAAAATTAACAAAAGTAATTACTTTTTGAAACTTCTGTTCAAGAGATGTGCATGTAACCTGATGAAATACAGCACTAAGGAATGTCTGAGAAGCTGTGAACTATATTCATAATTCTGTCCAGGGTGAGACATGCTCTCTAAGCATACTCACCGATTTGAAATGGTCTCAACACAGTGCAGCCAAAGTGTTAAATAACTGTTATTTGCAGACAAAATTTTGTTTAAGAAAATATGACCTTCCTGGGACAGAACCAACTGAGATAAAGAAGGAGACCCTGGCACAAAGCCCAGATCTCAAATCTTGGGAAAAGATCAACTACTCTTCCCTGTCTAGAGCATTTAGAATTTTGACTTGAAACTGTAAGGAGGTTCACCAGGGGTGGGGGCCTGTGGGTAAGGGCTTCCGTCTTCACCGCCACCTTTTCAGTGAAGGGTGATTCAAAACTGGGGGAAGTTCCCTAAGAGAACTTTGGCGAAGTGAAATTTGATTTTAAAATACTTGGAAAGAAAAATTCTCTAGCTTCCTTCGGCAAATTAAAAAGGATCCTGAGAGAGGGAAGGGCAAACAGGAAATACAAGTCAAACAAGAAATTTTTGAGGACATTGGACCCCCTGAAGGGAAGAGGGATTAAGTCCTTCTGCAAGATAGACTGACGATAGAACCCCCACCCCAACCTTCAGCAGAGCAGCGGCCATTAACAGAAGTGATAACCTCAGGAGATCTGTAGGTGAAACCACATGGCTCTCAGGTATGGGCGTTGCCCCTACCTTAATCCAGATGCTAACTAAACAAGGAATATGAAAATCCCTTACCATATCCCAAGCAAGCAGGTGTCCAAGACAGTTAAATTATTGCAAACCCTAAATTCTGAAACACATAGACTACCAAACTATTAAAAATAAATTACTTGCTTCTGGCTCCTTCTAGATCCAAGTAGGAATCTCAACACGCAATGGGCCTGTTTAGATTTGGGCAAAGCTATATCTCACATTTGGAGATCTTATTATGCCCTATTCACCAAGTTCTTTAGAAGAGAGTAACTGATTATTCCTTGTCTGTAGTAATTATATACAGATTTAAACATTAGAGGGGCTAAAATCCCTGTAAAATGTTGCATAATTGCATCAACATATTCTACAGCTACAGTTTGCTAAATTGTCGTATTTGTTTTATATGTGGATTACAACTTTTGGAATATGTCCAAAAATGTTGGGGGACTTGATGGTACAGGGATTTGGGGATATTCAAATGTAATATGATTACAGAATTACAAATGAAATGTGCTATAACCCAAATGCACTAGTGTTTTCTGAGTCAGCTCTTGTAAAATGTAGACAATTCATAGAAATTATTCTACCTGAACTCTTGGGATTAAGTTTTATAAGTGTCTCAAATTTCCCAATATCAATTTGGTTGTATTTTCTAACACTTTTAGTTGCTTTTTGAAAAGGTAGACTGGTACAACGCTGAGATAAATAATTTCAGTATATTTTGTATCAGTTACCTATTGCCATAATAATGCTACATGACAAACAAAAAAACCTCAGTAGCATAAAACATTAAGCGTTTATTGTTTAAGCATCTGGAGTGGTTGGTTAAAGTGGCTCTCCCATTCTTGGCTAGGCTCACTCACATGTGTGGATCTTGCTCACTGTTGGTTGATCTTGGCTAGCTGTGCTTGGGTAAACGGGACGACTCAGACATGCGACATGTATCTTTCATTCTCCTGGGTATGTTTTTATGGCAGAGGCAGAGATAAGGGAGGGACTGGCATGCTGTTACCTTCGCCACGTTCTACTGGCTAAAGCATGTCGCAGGACCAACTCAGACACAAAAGATGGAAAAATACCTTCTGCCCCTTTAGTGAGAGAAATTGCAAAGTCATGTAAAGGGTGTGGACACAAGAAGGGGAATGCAGGTGAAAAACTGGGACTCCTGACAGAATCAATCTGCTAATATATATAAACACAAAGTTCTCTACAACTAATGAATCGTTGAACACTACATCAAAAACTAATGATGTACTATATGTTGGCTAACTGAACATAATAAAAAAATTAAAAGTTGTAGTTCAATATTAAGGTCCTCATGATAAATAATAAATCATGGCACTCTGACCCATAACAATGAAAAGTCAAAGAGCTTTGGGAAAAATCTTAAAGGTTTATAATGATCTGTATTGATGCATTCCATGTGATTGCTGGCAAATTGATGGGAATCTAGTTGAATTACTGGGTAGCCTGTGTCTCTGTATTCTTTGGTGTTCTCTTTGAAGGATATTTGGATTTCTTTTTCTTTTTAGACAATTGGTGATGACAGTATAGACAAGGGAGATCATTCAGACTAAGGGATGGTGAACTCTTTCTTTAAAGGGCCAGATAGTAAACATTTCAGGTTTTGTGGGTCAGGTAGTCTCCATCACAACTACTCAACTTGGCCCTTTTAGTGCAAAAGCAGCCAGAGACTACATGTAAACAAATGGGCTTGCCTGCATTCCAATAAAGTTTTATTTTAAAAAATCAGGCCATGAGCCGGATTTGGCTGATAGGCTGTAGTCTGCTGACCCCTGATCTAGACTTTCATAATCTGGTGCCAATTCCACGATGCTTTAAGCAAAAGAGAAAGAAGAGAAAACAAAAGACTTCTAAATTTGGAGCAACAATATAAATCAAGAACACTGTTGTTGTAAACTATGGCAGGGTATACCAGAAGTTACTGGAAGGGATAAATAAAATGGATTAATACATTCTCATGCTAGAGAAAAGTAAAAAGGATACCTGAACACTTGGATTTTGGAGAAAAAGTGCTTTTTCTGCCTTATGTCAGTGGTTTGAAGCTCCTGTGTCATGTCGCTCTGCTTTGAGTTTCCTTGTGAAATAATACAATGTCCTCTCCCTGGTACCCAGATGTCCATCTCTTTTGGCCAAGAGAACTGAAAATGAACCTGGAATATCTTGTTGAGGATATACTTTTTAAATATCTGGAGATGATGACCCTTAAAAGGGTCCCTCTCAGGCATGCTGTGACAAATTGAACACCAACAAGGAAGCAATGATTACACTAAATTGGGATCAGCTGAGCCTGTGGATGGCATTAAGTCCAGATTGACACTCACAGAAGGCAAACGATAAATATGCACTCAAGAGAATATCCCTACTGCCTACCAATTTGAGTTAATTATTTGTATCCAATTGTCAAAACAGGAAGAGGGTGGAGGACAAGTAATTCAAGGGACAAAGTAATATGGACCACATCAGTTTGTTTAACGGATACAGTACTTTCCTTTCTTTGGGTAGTTTGAAATTTTTTTATGCCTCTAATGTGAGCTACAAATTAGCATATTCCCATTAGTCATGCCATCTCTCCATGGAGGTCTCAAACATAAATCCAAAACTGAGTCATCAAATTCTCTCTCTCTCTCTCACACACACACATATTTCTCTTCCAGAGTTTCATATCTCTGTAAATGAGACACCTTCCACCCAACTGAGCTAGCCACACTCCACGTTCAATTGATTTCTGAGTCCTGTGTACTTTTCCACTTATGTGTCTCTCAACTTTACCTTCTCCCCATATATATCACCAACCTGGTTCAAGCCATGATTTTTTTGTGACCCAGACCACTGTCATGGCTTCCTAACTGGTCCCCTCCATGAAGTTTTGTTTCCCTCTGGCACATTCTCCATTCTCCAGCTACATAAACACAAATATGGTCATATCAGCATTGTTTAAAACTCTTTAATGCTTCCTAAATCCTTTATAACAAAGACCAGATGCCTAAACTTGGCTCATGAAGCCTTCCATGATCTAACTATAGCCTGCCTATTCTGCCTCGTCCTCCCCCTTTGCCCACTCTGCTCAACCTGAGCTGTCTTGAATACACCAATGCTTCTATGCTCTCACACTTACTGTTCTCTCCCCACACCCATGTTTCTACACTCATCTCTTTTCAACCTCCAACCCATTCCCCTGCTTCCCTTTTGTACTCTCCTTCCCTTTAGAGGGCATTTTCTTTCTTACCAATTTATATTGCAGGACTCAAGAAAGTAGAGGCTGCTTCTCATTCACACAGTGTTGCGTTTCTAGTACCCAGCACCACTCTTGATACATAACAGATGTTCCATAAATAATTGTTGAATGGGTAAGTTAATACTTTAATTATGTTACTATGTGTGACTTTGGTAGGGGTTACCAAATTTCTTTCAGAGAGAAAAGATGCTCAACATCACTGATCCTCAGGGAAATACAAATCAAAACTACAATGAGATGTCACCTCACACCTGTCAGAACGGCTAAAATGAACAACACAAGAAACAACAGGTGTTGGTGAAGATGTGGAGAAAGGGGAACCCTCTTGCACTGTTGGGGGGAATGAAAACTGGTGCAACCCCTTTGGAGAACAGTATGGAGGTTCCTCAAAAAGTTAAAAACCTTATAATCTAGCATTTGCACCACTAGAATACAAAGAATACAAAAATATTAATTCAAAGGGATACATGCACCCTGAATTTTATAGCAGCATTATCTACAATGGCTAAATTATGGAAACAGCCCAAGTGTCCATCAATGGATAAAATAGATGTGATATATATACACAATGGAATATTACTCAGCCATTAAAAAGAACAAGATCTTGCCATTTGCACTGATACGGATGGAGCTAGAGAGTATTACGTTAAGCAGAATAAGTCAGTCAGAGAAAGACAAATACCATATGATTTCACTCATATGTAGAATTTAAGAAACAAAACAAACAAACAAAGGGAAAAAAAAAGAGAGAGGGACAAACCAAGAAACAGGACTCTTAACTATAGGGAACAAACTGATGGTTATGGGCGGGATGGGTGAAACAGGTGATGGGGATGGAAGAGTGCGTTTTTCGTGATGAGCACTGGGTGATGTATAGAAGTGCTGAATCACTACATTGTATACCTGAAACTAATAGTACTCTGTTAACTAACTGCAATTTAAATAAAAACTTAAATTTTTTCAGAGAGACGTACAGAATGAATAATTTGGGGAAAAATACATCTTTGGCTAGACTTGTAATGTTATTAATGTCAGAGTCCATAATTTTCTTAATTAACTTTATATCTCCATAAAGCCTCACATGAGACCATGTGATAAATGAATGGTTTATTATCACAAATTCCCAAGTTCCTTAGTTCCAAATAAGCAATGATTCCATATTTATTTTTCTTTCTCTTTTTCTGACTAACTTTCTAACTCTGGAAGGTTGTATATATTTATTTTTTTTAAAAGATTTATTTTTTATTTGGAGAGAGAGAGAGAGAGCGCAGGGCTGAGGGAGAGGGAGAGAATCTCAAGTAGACTCCCCACTGAGCCAGGAGCCTGATGCAGGGCTCAAGTCATGATCCCATGACCCCAAGATCATGACCTGAGCCCAAATCAAGTCAGATGCTCAATCAACTGAACCACTCAGGCACCTCAGGAAGGTTGTATATATTTCTCCTAATCTGGGACTATAAACAAATAGTTATTTCCCCTAGTTTCAAAAACTATATATATTTTTTTCATTTACAGTCTGATAGGATTTATGAAGATACAGATCTTTTTTTTTTACATTTTTTTATTATTATGTTAATCACCATACACTACATCATTAGTTTTTGATGTAGTGTTCCATGATTCATTGTTTGTGTATAACACCCAGTGCTCCATGCAGTACGTGCCCTCTTTAATACCCATCACCAGGCTAACCCATCCCCCCACCCTCCCCTCTAACACCCTCAGTTTGTTTCTCAGAGTCCATAGTCTCTCATCTTCTTAACTTCTTTGTGTCTTGTCAGAAATCACAGACATTCTTTCATCGTGTAAGCTGAAGCCAAATGAAAGATATGGTCTGCCAGCATGTGGAAAATCAACTCTAAATTAGCTACACACTGAAGTAGAATAATAAAAAAGAAAATGCACACAACTAGGTTTCAGAAAGGCCACACTCGAGTCCTGGCTCTGGTGCCTCTACAATATGTAACAACATGGCAAACGTACGGAACCAGAATCCCTTACATGTAAGCTTCACGAGAGCAAGGATTTTGTCTGTTTATCAACGTAGAACTGTGTACCTGGAATAGTGCATTGCACAGCAGATAGTTACTGCCCAATAACTGTTTGCTTAATGAATGAAAAACGAAGCTTTGGGTCACAGATCTTTTTAGTTTCAGGTTGTTACAAAATGAGGTGATATTAATAATTCTGGCAATTTTAGGAAATTATTGGGACAGGCCGAAATGTATGTTTGTAAAGATTTTAAATCTAGAGATAAGTGCACAAGTTTAAGATGTTGTTATCAACGGCTGTGTGGCTTCCCTCTAATGCCTAATTTTACTGGATTATTTATTTCATCACATATGGGAGTTTATGCCCTATCATTGCAGTGAGTGATTAGTGTTCTTTCATTCAAGGTGCATTATAAGCTTGAAATAAGATGTGAGATTACAGAGATTGTCAGTAATACTCATAACTTGAAAACAGTTTGTGTTTAGGAAAAAAAAATAATTTCAATACAGTGGCAAGTTTCAGGGAGCCTGATTTCACATGGAATAATTTCAAAGACAACAAGGACACATTTGTATAATTAACATGTATATAAAACTTGGCAGTTTTTAAACATTCCATATCCATTATCTTATTTAATTTTTGCAGTAGTCCTCTTGTATGTAGATGGTATTATTTCTGTTTCACAGATGAGGACAATGAGGCACAGAGAGAGTAAATAAATTGTCCAAATTCACGCCCTGGTAAGTGATGGACCCTGCCCTTGAACCTGGATTCTTCTGCCTCCAAATGCTTTGCCAATTACATTATATCACTGTGAAGAGTTTAGACCAAAATATGAGACTGGAGGGCGCAGTCTCCAAGGCTGCTTTCATTTCTGTCACCAACTATAAGTTTCAAGGGGTTCCCCAAAAGCACCCTCAGTTTCAATAATTCACTAGAACTCACAACTCACTGAAAGCAATTATACTCAGGGTTATAGTTTATTATAGGGAAAGGATTTAGAATAAAACCAGTCAAGGGAAGAAGTGCATAGAGCAGAATCCAGGAAGGTTCCAAAACAAAACTTCCATCGTCCTCGCCCTGTGGAGTTAGGATATGTTACTTTCCAGATATCAATACATATGGAGTATCGCCAAACAGGGAAGCTAACTCGAGCCTCAGGGTTTGGAGTTTTTATTGAGAGTCCATTATGTAAGCATGATCAATCATTTGACTGCCCACATGATTGATCTTGGTCTCTAAGCCGACTGCCACCACATGATCCGAAGCCCACACCCTATGTCACAGTGTCAGTCTTTCTGGCATGGCCAGCCCCCCACCTTAAGACTATATGGGAATGGCCAGCCCCCCACCCTAAATCACTTGTTAGACTATTCAGTAGGACTCAAGGCACCCAGGCAAACAATGACACTCCAACAGGCACAACACTACAAGAGCCCAGAGATTACCTCCCAGAAACAGGGCAAAGGGCAGACCTTTTCTCTGGGCCAGGCCAAATTCTTCACCTCACAAACATGCTGGGAAAGGAGTATGCCTAGAATAGAAAGATGTAGAAAATGAAGACAGCTGGCAAATGCTTATGGATATACATGTATGTGTCAACATGGCTTGTTCGAATCAAAATTTGAATCTTCATTTGGTTTTGTGGTTATACTCTCCTCTGGCCAGATCGAATGAATTGGGAAATGTGGGAAGTCCTAGATGAAAACGATTATATCATTGCCATGGTTCAGAAAGAGCCCTCCGAGCTTAGAAGAAGAGGTACAACTGTGGAAAGTGATGAAAACATGAAGCCCATTGTTTGAGGAGGAAAGTCTGCTTGGTTTATGGGTTTTTCTTTTTAGGAGCTCTTAGCTGTTTTCAGTTTAAAAAATTGATATCCATTATGAGACCAGCAACAGTCAATTCCTGGGGCTTTTTGCTAAAATTAGTTTTGATACCTTAAAGAATATTGATGACATTTTAGAGTAGAACAGCCTAACAGATCCAAAATAAAAGCTTTCTAAAAAAGACTTTATCCGTTAGCTTTATCAAAAGGCCAAAAAAGAAATAAAAATGAGTTCTGTTATTAGACGTAAAGGCTCCAGTCATTCCTATTTATACAACTGCTCAACTTTATCTAGCATAAAATAAAATAGAAGGTATTATGGGTATTAAAGAGGGCACGTATTGAATGGAGCACTGGGTGTTATACGCAAACAATGAATCATGGAACACTACATCAAAAACTAATGATGTAATGTATGGTGATTAACATAACATAATAAAATCATATTAAAAAATAATAATAGATAAAATAGAAGGAAGCAGTACCGTATTTCTGAGTGAGCCAGGTGGTGCATACTAACTCCTTTTGGCTTATAATTTATTTTCCTTTGGTATAATTTTTAACCATTGAAGTAGATGATGACGGTCTCTGGTGTCTGGAAATCCCAAGCTATTCCTTCCCATGCCCTCTTCCCAGTCCTCTCCCCTCAGAAACCCCCTTTTTAGCTCCCTAAAAATCTAAGATCTCTTTCCTGGACTTCTCTGGGAAGGAGGCAAATCTATGATTACCAGAGTGAATTAGTTTCATGGGTTACTCCTCTTTCCAAGAGCATTTGCAATTAAGAGAATATCGTGGGGATGAAATTTTCTAATTTCTACTTTCTATACTGGGTTTGTTAGTTAGGATAAGCAAAGTTCTGCTGTAGAAACAAACCACCAAATTCCAGTGCAATGACACAGAAAAAGCGGATGCCTCATTTAGGGCACAGATTCATGTGGGTCGGGGGCTTCTCTTGCCTGCCCTTCTTCCAAATGCTGACTCAGGGACTAGTGACTTTTATTTCGCAACTCTGACATCTTGGAGTCCTTTGCTTCTAGCTGTATGGACCAAACATAAGCTACTCCTGAAAGCTTAAAACATTCCTAACCTTTATTGAGCTTTCAGCATGAGCCATGCACAGAGTGGAGCATTTCGTGGACATGACCTAGTTTCATCCTCTCAGAAGCTTTATGAGGTATCGTTATTATCCCCATTTCCAGACGAGGCAACTTGGGAAACAGAGCAGGACAACTAGTTTGCCCAGGGACATACAGCTAGTACGTGATGAAACCAGGATTAAAACCCAGGCGATATGAGGCCGGAGTCAGATCCTTTTATCTAGACCATAGCTGTCCAACAGAAATGGAATCTGAATTATATTTACATTATGTTATATGTAAATATATGGATTATAGATTAAGAAAATTTAAATTTTCTAGTAGCCACATGAAAAAGTAAAAAAAGGTGAAAATTTTAATAATTTTTCATTTAACCCAATAGAGCATAAATATTATTATTTCAAACTGTCATCAATATAAAACATCGTTCATTCATTATCCCATGTCCTTTTTTTATACAAGGTCTTTGAAATCTGGACTTTGACACTTGCAGCACATCTCCATTCAGACTAACCACATTCCCCAATATCCGTCCCATGTGGCAAGTGGCTGCTGTATTGGACGGCATCGACCTTGAGGGATTATTTCCGTGGGTTTTTTGTTTATTTTTTTTAAAGATTTTATTTATTTATTTGACAGAGAGATAGCGAGAGAGGGAACACAAGCAGGAGGCGTGGGAGAGGGAGAAGCAGGCCTCCCGCGGAACAGGGAGCCCGATGTGGGACTCGATCCCAGGACCTTGGGATCATGACCTCAGCCGAAGGCAGACGCTGAACGACTGAGCCACCCAGGCGCCCCTATTTCCGTGGTTTTATTCTGTGAAGTATTTATTTACGTTTGAAGCACAACAATTTAGCTAAAGGGTACTAAGAAGTCATACAACTAAATGTCTGTCCCTGTTTTCAGGTGGTTTGATTGTAATCACACACATAGATTACACAAACACACATGAAACAGCTCAATTTCAGATGATTTTCTCCTCTCACGACTTCTTCTAAAGTCCTCCTTTCCTCCTCATGGCAGGACCAGTAATTCTACCTCAAATCCTACATTAGCACATCTGGCACCGAGAGGTGTCATGGTTCATTGTCAGGATTATAAATGACAGATGGACTATTCACATGCCACATACACTATCTGTCCAGTATCTAGGAAATTTTCTCTTCCAAGTTTGATTTCCTCCGAGTGATGGTAGGTGTTATATATGCCAAACATGTTTTGAATGCCAATGCGGAAATTCTAGCAATTCCAATTAGGGTCGGCTTGTTGCATTCATGGGAGGAACATCAAACACGGATAATTGAGTTTCCCAAAGAGGGGATGACCTCGCTGTTTGCCCTTCACAAATACACATGCTCTCTTATTCTATTTAACTAAACTCCTGCCTAAATATGTCTTGCGGGAAGGAAGAGTTTATATAAAGCCATTGAGTAGTCTCTCTCAAGCCCCCTGCCTGTGGCAGACTTCTTTATGCCCATTATATACCTTTATTGAAACCTATCCGTCTGCCACTCTCATGCCAACCAAGATAATTCAGCCTGGATTTTGAAGTGCACAACACACAGGATAAATCTGTCTGTGGGAAAAAGGTTGTGGTGGCTTATATTATTGCCAATGGAGTAAATTTTATCTCTTTCAAAGTCTACAATTTAATAAACTTATTGGAGTTTCTATGACTAAAGGATTATCCTGGATATTGGGAGATGACGATCTACAGTAAGCCTCAGTTTCTACATCTATAAAACTGAGGTAATGATAGAACCTGCCTTGTAGAGTTGCCAGAATTAAAGTGTGAAATATAGAAAGCACTTAGCAGCTGGCAAAAAATAAGTAGTTGATAAATATTCTCTCTCATTGTCTTTGTCTTTTTCTTTCTATGGTTATCATCTTCTTGTGGGAAGGCAGACACATAAATACCTATAATGAAAACCATAGGTCAGCCAACGCTGGTTGTGGTGTAAATCAATACTGGGAGGGTAGAAGAACTATTCATTCTGGTTAGGGTTGGATGTTTTAGTGGAGGTGGTAGCATTTGCCCAGAGCTTTGAAGCATGAGAAGGGAGAGAGAGAAAAGAAGGAAATTCTTGGCAAAACTATAGTGGAAGTGTAGCCCATAGCTCAGGAATATGAACAGAAGGATTGGTGTACTGGGCTGTGGGATTTGGCTTGGAGAATAATTTGGTTCTCAGTAAGGGCCTTGAATATAGGACTGAGAAATTTGGGACTTTCTCAATAAATGCACAGCCATGACTCACTTGTGAGACAGGCAATGACAATACAACGTGTGTTTTTTAGAAAAAAAAGTTATTGTAGAAAACAAAATTAAGATGGAGACCATCTGGGCAGCTTCAAGACATGGCTGATATTTAAGATGGGTCATGAAAAGTTAAACTTTTTTTTTTTTTTTAAGATTTTATGTATTTATTTGGGAGTGTGTGTGTGTGTGTGTGTGTGTGTGTGTGAGAGAGAGAGAGAGAGAGAGAACAAGTGGAGGGGAGGGGCAGAGGGAGAAGCAGATTCCCCACTGAGCAGGGAGCCCGATGCGGGACTTGATCCCAGGACCCTGGGATCATGACCCGAACCGAAGGCAGATGCTTAATTGACTGAGCCACCCAGAGGCCCCGAAAAGCTAAACTTGTTGACTTGACTTTCAGGCCTCACTCACTATTAGGACAAAGACATTCTCAATAATCAGAAACTATGTCAGTGATTTTTTTTTTTTTTTTACCCTGTGTATTCTCAAGACTTGAAGAGTTATAAAATAGATTTGGAAAATACTGCCAACCCTAGTTAAGACAATAAACAATTTGAAGATCTCTTGTTTTCAGTATCTGGTATAATCACAAACACGCTGCCCTAATGGCAAGAAAAAAGCATGGGAGACTTTTAAAAAATTCCAGTGCCTGTGTCCCACCCAAGGCCAATTACATCACAATCTCTGGGTGTGAAAACCACTGATCTCTCTTAGGTGCTTGATACAAATGTGGATATTTAATAACCAATGACTTATGATTTACGATAATCTATACACAGTGTTGCACACAGATTATCATTATAATTGGTTCAAGTCTTCCCTTCCCTACGTGCATTTGTAGACGAGCGACTTACCAAGAAAAAGTTCACAATTCCAATGCCTCTCCACATGGAATTCTTTCTCTTCCATGATAATGAGAGATCACCAGAAGCAAAGGAGTATCAGCCTAGTGTACTGCTTCTAAAATATTCTACCAAAGTACCCATTGTGGCAAAAAAAAAAGTCTACTCTCAGGGAACTAGCAGGCTTATTTTTTTGAACTAAGCCTTTTGTGAATATTACATTTGCACAATATATTTATATCTACATAAACACACACATTAAATGGTATCTGGGGGTCCTTTCATACTAAAAACACTCAACATGGACATTTTTTATGATCTTATAAAAGACGAAGTCAGACAGTTGTACAGTCATGAAAGAGTTGAAACAGGAAAATCCATGAAGGAGAGGGGTGTGTGTATTTTTGTGTGCAGGTTGTTTTGTTTATTAATTCTTTGGGAATCCATTACATAGAGATGTGAATTTACTCAGTCTGGATATCTTACTTCTCCTAGATCAACTTTAAAACTTACATCTTTTTTTTTTTTTTTTTTTTTAGTGTAGCTGACACACGACGCTACGTTAGTTTCGGGTGTACAACATAGTGATACAACATCTCTATATGTTATGCTGTGCTCACCACAAAAAAACCTTACATTTTTATTTATTTGCTGATTAGTTGCTTTTTCAAATGGATGTAGTGAACAATTTCCCTACATCGTGTTTGGATCATGTGTTTCTGCATAAAGCTATCCCCAAATACAGTGGCTCAAGGCAGCAATGACGTATTACTTCTCGCAAATCCGTGGGTTGACCTGCCCTAACGAGAGCTCACTGCTGGTGGCTCTGCTTGGATGGCTGGGCCGCGCTCTTCACATGGTCTTTCGTGTCAGCTTCTCCACGATGGTCTCAGGCTTCGGGGAGGGCAAAACTCAATGCACACGCATGGCCTCCACTTAAATTGCATTTGTTGATGTTCTACTGGCCAAAGCAAGGCACACGGACAAGTCCAGAGTCCAAGTGGGAGAGGATTACCCAGGGCAAGATTTCTGGGAGGCATGATTCATTATTTAACAATCTACCAGAGCTCCTTGTCCATTTGACAAAAGTGGGAGACAACACTGATTTGAGGAATGCTATGAAGACATTCTCTCTAAAAAAAAATCTCTTTGGATACATGCACCCCAATGTTTATAGAAGCATTATCAACAATAGCCAAATTATGGAAAGAACCCAAATGTCCACTGACTGATGAATGGATAAAGAAGATGTAGTATGCACGTGCACACACACACACACTAGAATATTACTCAGCCATAAGAAAGAATGAAATCTTGCCATTTGCAGCAACATGGACGGAGCTGGAGAGAATAATGCTAAGTGACGCAAATCAGAGAAAGACAAATACCATATTTCACTCATATGTGGAATTTAAGAAACAAAACAAACTAAATTCTACACCTGAAACTAATATTACACTGCATGCTAACTAACTGGAATTTAAGTAGAAACTTAAAAAAAATCTCCCTTTACTTCATCAAGATAAAAAGCTTTTGCAAAGCAAAGGAAACAGTCAACAAAACCAAAAGACAACCGACCGAATGGGAGAAGATATTTGCAAATGACATATCAGATAAAGGGCTAGTATCCAAAATCTATAAAGAACTCATCAAACTCAACACCCAAAGAACAAAGAATCCAATCAAGAAATGGGCAGAAGACATGAACAG
>NC_138385.1:97053150-97086679 GCF_054177405.1 Leptonychotes weddellii | reverse complement strand
TGTGAATTGTGCAAGACTGTTGAATCTCAGATCTGTACCTCTGAAACAAATAATGCAATATATGTTAAGAAAAAAAAAAGAAGAAGAAGAAGGTAGCGGGAGGGGAAGAATGAAGCAGGGGAAATCGGAGGGGTGGACAAACCATGAGAGACGATGGACTCTGAAAAACAGGCTGGGGGTTCTAGAGGGAAGGGGGGGTGGGAGGATGGGTTGGCCTGGTGGTGGGTATTGAGGAGGGCACATTCTGCATGGAGCACTGGGTGTTATGCACAAACAATGAATCATGGAACACTTCATCTAGAACTAATGATGTAATGTATGGGGATTAACATAAGAATAAAAAAAAATGAAAAAAAAAAAATCTCCCTTTGTTGTGTTACCAGAGAAACCATTGTCAGAGTTTCATCGCATTTGGATTAAGGCAGGGGTTCTCTCCCGGAGCTCATTTCAGAACAATTGTGGTATTTTCTCAAAAGACAGGTACCCGGCTCCCCACCAAAGCAACCGGATCAAATCACTCCATAGTTGATTTTGATGTACGCACGCCCTGGTTAAGGCTAACTGAGTTAGAATTCCATTTTCAGTAACGACCAGTTAACTTGTGCGAGAGACCAAAGCAAAAGTGACAGGCCACTTCCTGAGGGGCAAGGCCAGCTCCTCAGGGTGAGAGCTGGGCAGGGAGGTAACTCACCGAGGTCTCGGAGGCCTCCTTTTCAGGTCCTGCAGAAGCAGTGGGGCTCGTCACCGGGCGACGCGGGAATGGTTGTCAGGCTAGTTTTGTTCTCCAGTCTCTCAACCCAAACTGAGAGTTTCGTTTTAGCATTTTGTTACCAAAAATGTAAATGACTAATCCTTAGGAAGCTAGTAATCCCTTTACACTGTATCTTAGGTAAGTAGCACCAGGTGAACAAGAGCAGTTACTTGCTGATGTGCTTAGGGCTCACTCTTGTTGAAGACAGCCAGTATCATAGATTAGCATGTAATTAATTTATCCATTTAAAGGCTACAGAATACTTGAAGGGATTAAAACCACACTAATGAGCTACTCATTGGTGACTAGGAAAAAGTAAGAGCTCATTTAACACCAGACTTAACTATGATCTTAATTTAACTCCGGTTTGTCTTTGAAAGTTGAATAAAGCAATTTGTGAAGAGTTTTCTCCTAGTATTTCTCTTGCCGACCCAGGCCTCTGAGGTTTTGGAGCAGCCCGTTGGCCTTCTCATCTCCCTCTGCTAGCTGTGTATTCAGTACATACACTCTGGCTGCTCAGGGGAGAGCACTTGCTTGCCCCTCTAACATCCTTACATCCTCTCCTCCAGTTGGCAAAGGCGAGGGGAAAAATCGCAGGCCTCGTTGTGACTTTCCAGGTCTCAAGTTGAGAAAGTAATTGACTCAAACCACCTCTTCTTTTCTTCGAAGAAGCCTACATTGGCATGCCTAATTGTTATAAATGCTGACTTCAATCACATGCTTAAGATTATCCATTAACCATTCAAACAGGCACCTGGCTCCTTTTGAAACCAGTCTATTTTTAAAGGGCTACACCCCCTTTTTATTTTTGGACACTGCCTTTGAAATTCATTTAAAAATAACTGTTTCCAAATGAGCAGGTAAAGGCATTGTTGAATGCACCGGATGATGCAATTGGAGATAGGAAAAGCTGAGGGCTTTTTACACTTGCACGACTCAGTCATCATGCAGATCCCATAGGTGCCTGTTGAGCAGAGAAACAGCACTGATTTGATTCAGAAGACTGGACCTATAATTCTGGCTCTATCATCAATTATATTTGAAGTCTTGAACATGTCATTTCACCATGTGGGGATTTATCTTCGGGTGGTAAAAATAGGGTGGTGGCGCACTAGTTTATTAGTTGACAATTATGAGCACGTCGTACTCTCGTTGATACTGATTTGATTCAGGGTCTTGTTTGAGGTCATAAATCGTTTGAGAACCTTCTCATCAGCGTTTGGGATCTAAATTTATTTTAAGAAAATGCTATACAAATGCTTAGAAAATGAGATTGAGGACTGTTCTTATGTAGCAGGAATTTCACGCTTGATGCATTAATAATTTGCAGAGGTTTGTTCTTGAAATCCAATCTGTGAACCTCTGTGGGATTATATATTCTCCAGAGGCTCTCTTATAAATTACCATGAATTGGACAGTTAGGAACCTACACGTTGATTCATGACCAGACCTGGTAGATTAGCAAATTATTTATAGCTGTATTCTCTGAGGCAATTGCAACCCTTTCACTATCCACTAAAGCATTCTACGTGTAGAAGATTGGAACAATCGCTAAAAAGATGTCATTTGAAACTGTTCTGAGACTGGGCATCTCAAACTTTAACACGCACAAACCACCTGGGGATCTTGTTAAAATGCAAGTTCTGAGTCAGTAGGTCTGCGATGGGGCCTGAGACTGTGCATTTATAGCAAGTTCCTAGCTTAAGCCACAGCTGCTGGTCCACAGACAGCCCTCTGAGCAGCGAGGCACTAAGGGATTGGGTAAAATGTGTATGGATTTCGTATCAATTATAAGTCAGTTTGCCCATTATCAAGATAGACTGTACACCACTTCCAAAACACACTACCTGAGCTAACAGGAGAAGGATCTCTTTCCAAATGGCACATCAATAGAATGGCATGTTTCAACTTTAAATATTCATGACTTGTCTTCCTCTTGTTTCTTTCAAGCGTTTTGACATTTACTTAAGTAATTACTGTCACTTTCAAATGGCGGCCCATATTTTTGTCCTTTGTAAATCCTCCTCTGTTATTATTCATGCCTTTGTTCCATTTCCACTCTTGGAAGCTGCCTTTATCTGGTTTGCCAGGTGGATTCTGCACATATTCGGAATTAATCTCCATGGCCCATCAGAGTGTAGCCAACTTCATTTAATCAAGGGAAGAACCAGGGAGGGAGACAGTGACTGGGAGGAGAGATTGGGAACCTGATGACCACGGCTGCTTATCCTGATCAGACGAAACAAAAAAGCCACTTTCCGCTCACGTCTTCTTAGAACTAGCAATGCCAGAATCTTAATGTGTTTTGCTAAAGCCCTTGCAAAGAGTTATCTTCTAGACACACAGATTGACATGTTAGCTTCATGCGGTCTTTGTTTCCCAAGATTATCTATATTACAAAATATTTCAGAACTGACAAATTGTCTTCCTCTTTGTGAGTCCATTTGGGAGCTGAGTGGTGGGAGACACTTAGAGGGAAAGGGAAGTGACATGTGCTCCTAATTGTGCTAAAATCTCTAAATTTATTATTAATCCTCTAAGCCTATTTAGTGTATTTAACACATAGCCAGTTACGCGTGAATCTCATGAATGGCTGATTTTTTTATTAAAGGAAAAAGTCATTTTCTGATTAAGAGGCGCTTCCTCTTTTAATGAAAAGTCTTTTGGTTCTGCTCTACAGAAATAAATCATCAAAGCTCTCTCGGTAATGGCTGTAAATATTTTGTACTTGTGCACTTTTAAAATAAAAGTTGAAGTCATTTTAAAGTCGATCAATTCGTCTTTGCCAAGGTTAAGTACATTTGGGTATTAGCATGCTATTGCATAATACAGTGAGCTGGCAGAACAGAAAGTAATCAGCCAAGTTTAAAAATGCTCATAGATTCTTTATTTCCTGGTGACCTTGAGGCAGGCAATTAACAAATGCTTTACATTTTAATTTTGCAGGTAAAGAAAGCCAGAAGGGGTTAACTAAGTCCAAGATCTGAGTGAGTCAGATGGACGGTGCAGAAGCTACTGTTTTATGGTCTCTGTCACTGTAGCAGTTGAATTTTGGGGAAAATTATATTGGAAAAAAATGACTTCCTGATCATTTTTCTTCACCACTGATAATATACATTGTTTTTTCTCCTGGCAGGCATTATGCCTCCTTCTTTTTCCCAAGAGACAAAAGAGCAATCCTCAGAGGTAGCTTTTTGTTATGTAACTCACTACTGTGGAGTGTGAGTACCCACATGCAGTAGCGTGTAAAACACCTCCCACCCTATTGTAAGTGGCAGAATAACACACACACACACACACACACACACACACACACACACACACACACCCTTTGCAATCAGAACTTTCAGATTCTGCCAGACTTCATTTGGAATCGTCAAGGTTGTGTGTGTGACATCAATGAGTGTGCCTGTTAGGGAGAGAGGGTTCTCTGTGGGGTGTGCTGATGTCTTGCTCTGAAATGACTTCAGGGCTAATGCCCTGACTCCTTCCTCTGGGACCACAAATCCATCCTGGCACACATCTGCAGGGGGAAAAAATAGCTCATAGTTTCACTGACTCAGGTGCAGCCTCTTTTGGCAGCCTCTGGGCCACTTTAGGTGCGGTCTGCCACCTGCATGCTTGTGAACATCACAGAGCAGAGAGAGAACACAGCGCTACTGCTCAAGATGCCCTTTGCTGGGCTCATTTCCATGCTGCTTTGATAATCTTTTGAGTCCTCCTTTCCATATAATCTCTCCACTCTTGAAATGGCTGAAATCGACTCTGTTTACCTTATTTAATATGATGCATGCTATTAAGAATTGCTTATATGTGGTTAATCTTCTTTCCCCTTTACTCAGATCCTCATGTGAGATGTTTTATTTTCATTTCCGAGTGATCTAACACTTGCGATTTGGCACCGCCAGTTGGTCAAGTGATCAATAATCTGTAAAGCATAACAATTTACTAAGGAAGCTTGCTATTTACACGGGCCTTTAATGCACTACTGCAAGGGGCAGGAGGTGTGGAGCAAGGAGGTATTATATTATCTGTTTGCTCTGTGATGCCTCTCTGTGGTGAGCATACTAATACTGGAGAAAATTACATTGGAAAAAAATGATCTCTTTAGAATTATTCCCTAATATTGATTCAGATACCAGTGAATGATATCTGATAATAGAAAGAAAATTCATGGGGCGCCTGGGTGGCTCAGTCAATTAAGCATCCAACTCTTGATCTCAGCTCAGGTCTTGATCTCAGGGTCCTGAGTTCAAGCCCTGTGTTGGGCTTCACACTGGGCATGGTATCTACTTAAAAAAAGGAAAAGAAAACTCATTCATTCTATGATTTTTTCCATCAGAGATTGGGGGGTTTTATAAAATGAGGCCTGACATGGGAATAATAAACTTAAGTGTCTATTCCATAAACGGAATAATGCCTTGTGGTCCACATCACACCCTTGAAGTGGTCCTGGTGGTGTCACTTCAAAACTAGATGATTAGAGGGACGCCTGGGTGGCTCAGTCGGTTAAGCGGCTGCCTTCGGCCCAGGTCATGATGCCAGGGTCCTGGGATCGAGTCCCACATCAGGCTCCTTGCTCGGCGGGGAGCCTGCTTCTCCCTCTCTCTCCCTCTGCTTGTGCTCTGTCAAATAAATAAAATCTTAAAAAAAAAAAAACTAGATGATTAGAATTATAGTCCAAATTGTCATTTATTTTCTTTCTGATCCTACTTAAGAACTCTTTGGCTACTCATAAGTCATGAAAATAGAAAATATGTTTTCTTCATTGCTCTACTTTTACATTTATATCTACATTCTATCTAAATTAATTTTGTGTATGGTGTGGGGTAGTGGACAAGATTCATTGTTTTTTCCATTTGGATATTTAAATAATCCAGGGCCATTTATTAAAAAGATCCTTTGCCCCGTTGCACCAAAGAATCAATTTTGTCATAAGTCATGTGACTCTATATCGGTGGGTCTGTTTCTAGACTCTCTATTTTGTCTCAATGGTTCACTTGTCTCTCCTTGTACCAGTACCACATGGACTTAATTGCTTTAGCTTTATATAAGCCTTGATATCCTCCAGCTCTATGCTTGAAGATTGGTATGGATAAATAAACTGGACAACTTAGAAGAAATGAGTAAATTCCTAGAAACATACAATCTTCCAGAACTAGACCAAAAAGAAATGACAAATCTGAACAGATTGGCTGCAAGTAATGAAACTGAATCAGTAATTTAAAAAACTACCAGAAAACAAAAGTCTAAGACCAGATGGATTCACAGGTGAATTCTACCAGACATTTAAAGAAAAGTTAACACCCATTCTCCTTAAACTATTCCAAATAATAGAAGAAGAACGAAAGCTTCTAAACACATTCTATGAGGCCGGCATTACCCTGATACCAAAACCAGACAAAGACACTACAACAAACAAAAACTACAGGCCAATATCCCTGATGAACACAGATGTAAAAATCCTCAACAAAATAGTAGGAAACTACATGCAACAATACATAAAAAGATTATTTACCACAATCATGTGGGATTTATTCTAGGGTTGCAAAGATGGTTCAATATTGACAAATCAATCAATGTCATATACCACATCAACAAGACAAAGGATAAAAATCATAGGATCATCTCAACAGATGCAGAAAAAGCATTTGACAAGATTCAACATCATTCATGACAAAAACTTTCAACAAAGTGGGGTTAGAGGGAACATAGCTCAAAATAATAAAGGCCATATATTAAAAACCCACAGCTAACATCATACTCAATGGTGAAAAACTGAGGGCTTTTCCTCTAACGTCAGAAACAAGACAAGGATGTCTACTCTTACCACTTTTATTCAAGATAGCAATGGAAATCCTAGCCACAGCAATCAGATAAGAAAAAGAAATAAGGGGTGTCCATATTGGTAACAAAGAAGTTAAATTGTCACCATTTGTAGACAACAGGATACTATACATAGAAAAGCCTAAAGATTCCACCAAAAACCTATTAGAAGTAATAAATAAATTCAGTAAAGTGGCAGGATACAAAATTTATACCCACAAATCAGTAGTGTTTCTATACACTAATAATGAAGTATCAGAAAGAGAAATTAAATAAACAATACCATTTACAACTGCACCAAAAAGAATAAAATACCTAGGAATAAACATAACGAAGCAGATGAAAGACTTGTACTCCAAAAACTATGAAACTCTGATGAAAGAAATGGAAGAGGACACAAACAAATGGAAAGATATTCCATGCTCAGGGAGTGCAAGAATTAATATTGTTAAAATGTCCATATTACCCAAAGCAATCTACAGATTCAATGCAATCAAAATGCCAACAGCATTTCTCACAAAACTAGAATAATACTAAAATTTGCGTAGAATCACAGAAGACCCCAAATTGCCAAAGCAATCCTGAGAAAGAAGAAGAAAGCTAAAGGTATCACAATACCTTTACTACAGAGGTGTAGTAATTAAAACAATATGGTACTGGCAAAAAAAAAAAAAATAGACACATAGATCAATGGAACAGATTAGAGACCCCAGAAATAAACCCACCCTTATGCGGTCAATTAATTTATAACAAAGGAGGCAAAAATATACAACGGGAAAAATACAGCATTTTCTATAAATGATGCTGAGAAAACTGGATGGCTACATGTAAAAGAAGACACTGGACCACTTTCTAACACTGTACACAAAAATAAACTCAAAATGGATTAAAGACCTAAATGTGAGACCTGAAACCATAAAAATCCTAGAAGAGAACATAGATAATAATTTCTTTGACATCAGCCAACATTTTTCTAGATATGTCTCCTGAGGCAAGGGAAACGAAAGCAAAAATAAACTATTGGGACTACATCAAAATAAAAAGCTTTTCTTAAAAAAAGATTTTATTTATTTATTCATGAGGGACAGAGAGAGAGAGAAGAGACAGAGGCAGAGGGAGAAGCAGGCTCCCCGAGGAGCAGGGACCCCGATGTGGGGCTTGATCCCAGGACCCTGGGATCATGACCTGAGCCGAAGGCAGATGCTTAACAGACTGAGCCACCCAGGCACCCCAAAATAAAAAGCTTTTGCACAGCAAAGGAAACCATTAACAAAACAAAAAAGACAGCCTACTGAATGACAGCAGATATTTGCAAATGAATATCTGATAAGGAATTAATAGCCAAAATATATAAAGGGCTATACAACTCAACACCAAAAAAACAAACAACCCAATTAAAAAATGGGAGAGGACCCTAATAGATATTTTTCCAAAGAAGATATCCAGATGGCCAACAGACACATGAAAAGATGGTCAACATCACTCATCTCAGGGATCAAATCAAAACCACAATGAGATATCACCCCACATCTGTTAGAATGGCTAAAATTAAGAAGACAATAAACAACAAGTGTTGGCAAGGATGTGGAGAAAAAGGAACCTTCATGCACTGCTGGTGGGAATGTAAGTTGGTACAGCCACTGTGGAAAACAGCATGGAGATTCCTCAGAAAACTACAAATAGAAATACCATATGATCTAATAATTCCACTATTGGATATTTACCCAAAGAAAATGAAAATCTGAAAAGATATATGCACCCTCTATATTTATGGCAGCATTATTTACAATAGCCAAGATATGGAAGAAACCTAAGTGTCCACCCATAGATGAATGGATAAGGAAGATGAAGTATACATACACACACACACACACACACAAATATTATGCAGCCATAAAAAAGGATGAGATCATGCCACTTGAGACAAGATGGATGGACCTAAAGAGTATTATGCTAAGTGAAATAAATCAGACTGAGAGAGACAAAGACTATATGATTCCAGTGGAATCTAAAAAAATGAATAAACAGACAAAAAGTAGAATCAGACCTATAAATGCAGAGAACAAACTGATGGTCCCAGAAGGGGAAGGGGGTCGGAGTTGGGCACAATGGGGGGAGGTCAGTGAGAGGTAACAGGTTTCAGTTATGGAATGATTAAGTTGTGGGAATAAACAGCACAGCACAAGGAATACAGTCAATGATCTTGTAATAGCAGTGTAATGCAACAAATGGTAGCCACACTTGTAGTGAACATAGCATAATGCATAAACTATTCAAATCGCTAAGTTGTACACCTGAAACTAATGTAACATTGTGTGTCCACTATCCTCAAATAAGAGAAACAGAAAAACCTGGTGGTTGCCATAGGGGACGTGGGTGAAAGAGATAAAGGAGATTAAGAGTACAGTTATCCTGATGAGCACTGAGAAAAGTATAGAATTGCTGAATCACTATATTGTACACCTGAAGCTAATATAACACTGTATATTAATTATACTGAGAATATTATGCTAAGCAAAGTAAGTCAGTCAGAGAAAGACAAATTCCATATGACTTCGCTCATATGTGGAACTTAAGAAACAAACAAGCATAGGTAAAAAAAAGAGAGAGAGAGAGAGAGAGAGGCAGACCAAGAAACAGACTCTTAACTTAGAGAACAAACTGATGTTATCAGAGGGGAGGTGGGGGGATGGAGGAAAGAGGTGATGTTGATTAAGGAGGGCACTTGTTGTGATGAGCACTGGGTGTTGTATGTAAGTGTTGCATCACTATATTGCGCACCTGAAACTAATATTACACTGTGTTAACTGGAATTTAAAAACTTAAAAAATATATACTTCAATTAAAAAGAAAAGGGGGCGCCTGGGTGGCTCAGTTGGTTAAGCGACTGCCTTCGGCTCAGGTCATGATCCTGGAGTCCCGGGATCGAGTCCCGCATCGGGCTCCCTGCTCAGCAGGGAGCCTGCTTCTCCCTCTGACCCTCCCCCCTCTCATGTGCTCTCTGTCTCTCTCATTCTCTCTGTCTCAGATAAATAAATAAAATCTTTAAAAAAAATAAAAAAGAAAAAAATAAAAAGAAAAGGAAGAATTAAAAAGAAGACAATGATAAAATAGATGAACTTTCATCAAACATGGCTCTTACTAAAATTTTTCTAACTTAATCTATAAAATGCTCAAGACGTTAACATCGTATCACTGGCGTAGGTTAAAGGGGCTCATTCTATTTTTGAACTTGATCTTAATTAATAAAAAACTACATATTGTAAAGAAACAAACAGAAGATTGGCATGGATATTCTTCACCTTTGCATTTCCATATACATTTTACAGTCAGTTTGTGCATTTTCACACTGATTGAGATTGTGTCAAATCTATACTTCAATTTGAAAAGAAATAGTATCTTTACAATATCGAATCTTCTAATCCACAAATAGAGTAAAACATAGTATATCTAGAGGAAAAGGATTGAAGATTTAAAAGATCTGGAATAAATTCTGCTTCCTTCTAAATCAAGCAATTAGGTGAATGCCATATAAGTCCCAAAAATATATGCGAAGAAGGTGAATATTAGCTTCAGTCCTGCTCTCCATTCTTTTTGTCTTCTCCTCTCCCTTTCCTATCACTGAAAATTCAGGAACTTCATGAATTCTTTTGGGTGTTTGGGCATTCATCTCAATTAAAACTCCCCATTACTTCTCTCCAATCAACATTCACATGGCACACAGTAACCTAATATAGAAGAGTGGTGAATCACTCACTTAAGAAATATTAGTTATGTTGGGGGGTGGGAATTGTAGGCACTGTATCAGGAAATATTTTAATTTTGTGTATTACTAACTATGGTGACAAAACTGCGGGAAAACAACCAACCACAGACTCTTAGAGGCAGAGAGCCTCACACTTTAGAAGATCAGCGGGTGGATGGCTCCCCTGGGAGGGACTGGCCTGGGGAAGCTGGGTTCTCTGTGCCTCTCCTTTTCCTCCCAGGAACAGAGAGATAAAGCAAGTTCTTCTCACGGTGATAGCAGAGGTGCAAGTGAAAAAGCCCAATCTTCAAAGTGCTTTGCAAGCCTTGTGTCTCCTGACAACCCACTGTCTAATATAAGTCCATGGACATTAAGGAGGGCACGTGATGTGATGAGCACTGGGTGTTATACACAACTAATGAATCACTGAACACTACCCCCCAAACTAATGATGTACTATAAGTTGGCTAATTGAATT
Source organism: Leptonychotes weddellii (assembly GCF_054177405.1). Classification (NCBI taxonomy): domain Eukaryota; kingdom Metazoa; phylum Chordata; class Mammalia; order Carnivora; family Phocidae; genus Leptonychotes; species Leptonychotes weddellii. The sequence continues at coordinate 97,075,879 of NC_138385.1, read as the reverse complement.
TAAATTAAAAAAAAATAGGGCGCCTGGGTGGCTCAGTTGGTTAAGCGACTGCCTTCGGCTCAGGTCATGATCCTGGAGTCCCTGGATCAAGTCCCGCATCGGGCTCCCTGCTCGGCAGGGAGTCTGCTTCTCCCTCTGACCCTCCCCCCTCTCATGTGCTCTCTCTCATTCTCTCTCTCTCAAATAAATAAATACAATCTTTAAAAATAAATAAATTAAAAAAAATAAGTCAATGGACAAACCTAGAATCCAGGGATAGGCAAGTATACTGCATCCACCAAAAAGGAAGAGGGATGAGTGAATAATTTTTAATAATAATATACCATAGTTAGGGAATCTTAAAAGTTCTTAAACTATCTGAGCTTGTGAGCTGTGAATGTATAATCAAATTCTGTTTCAGTGAAATAACAGAAATTAACAGGTATGTTTTTATTACTCTAAAACTTCCTTTGTTTCGTAGGTATCCAGTCCACATTTCATCAGTGACATGATCTCTTATAATGTATGACTCGGAAATTCATTAATTCTGTCCTTTCTTAGGACACTACAACTTCAACCTGACCAAATCTTCACTCTTCCCAGTCTCTGAGAATGGTCCATTCAAATCTCTAAGCAGAAGTCTGGGACACATTCTTGATTATTTCCTTCTTCTTTTGGTCACTCCTTACATTCATCCAATCCCCCGGGGCTATGAATTATCTGTCGTAAACTTCTCTCAAATCAGACCACTTTTTTTCATAGTCTAAACCACCCTTATTTTTCCTCTCATCTACTGCACCAGCCTCCTAACTGGTCTCTACACTTCCTTACTTGATGCCCTCTAATCCAAATTGCAGAGCTTAATGTAAGTAATTTTTCAAAAATATAAATATGGTAATGCCATTCCTCTTGCTTTCCAGTCAGATCCCACAATCCAACCCACCTACCAATTGGGTAATTGTGTCTGAAACCACTAATGGTCCCCAGTATCCATTCTTCCCTTTGAACTTTAGTCAATCATGCCCTTGAGTTGTTGCTTTGCATATGACCGACCAGATAAAGACTGCATTCCCAGCCTCTCTTGCAGTCATATTACTAGGTACTGGCCAAAATGATGTGAGCAGAAGTGATGAGTGAAATACCTGGCTTATTTGCTTTGAAGGAAAGGAGCATGCCTTCCACACTCCTGCTCCTGGAATATAGACATGATGGTGGGAGTTGGAGTGGCCACTCAGATCATGAGATGGAGGCCAGGGTTTGGAGATTACAGAGCAACACTATGAAAGGGCTTGGGCACCCCACCCTGTAGATCTGTCTTATCACCCTGCATGATTTATGATTGGAGTGTTACAAGGAGAAAAATGAATGTCCATTTTGTTTAAGCCACTGGTATTTTGGTGTAATTGTTCGAGCAGCTGAGCCTATACCTTAATATCATTGACTTCTGCCAATCTTTACTACTATATTGTCTTCAACTTCCCACCTAGTTGGTGATCCTTGCTTTGTCACATCTCTCTGCCCTTACATGTATGCCCCATTCATCTACTGGGATAAGTTCCCATCTTTTCAAGATCCAACAAAAGTCTTTCCACTTCTGGAAGTCTTCCTCTGTTGGGTATTTTTAAAACATCCCTTGAGTTTATCTTTGCATATGGTGTAAGGGAATGGTCCAGTTTCATTCTTCTGTATATAGCTGTCCAATTTTCCCAGCGCCATTTATTGAAGAGACTGTCTTTTTTCCATTGCATATTTTTTCCTGCTTTGTCGAAGATTATATGACCATAGAGTTGAGGGTCCATTTCTGGGCTCTCTATTCTGTTCCATTGGTCTATGTGTCTGTTTGGGTGCCAATACCATGCTGTCTGGGTGATCACAGCTTTGTAATATAGCTTGAACTCAGGCAACGTGATGCCCCCAGCTTTATTTTTCTTTTCCATCCTTCCCTTGGCAATTTGGGGTCTTTACTGGTTCCATAGAAATTTTAGGATTTTTTGTTTCAGCTCTTTGAAAAATGCCAATGGTATTTTAATAGGGATGGCACTGAAAGTGTAAATAGCTCTGGGGAGGATAGACATTTTAACAATGTTTATTCTTCCAATCCATGAGCATGGAATATTTTTCCATCTTTTTGTGTCTTCCTCAATTTCTTTCATAAGTGTTCTGTAGTTTCTAGAGTATAGATCTTTTACCTCTCTAGTTAGGTTTATTCCTAGGTATCTTATGGTTTTTGTTACTATTGTGAATGGAATTGATTCCTTATTTTCTCTTTCTACAGTTACATTGTTAGTGTATAGAAAAACAACTGATTTCTGTGCATTGATTTTGTATCCTGCCACATTGCTGAACTGCTGTATGAGTTCTAGTAATTTGGGGGTGGAGTCTTTTGGGTTTTCCACATAAAGTATCATGTCATCTGCGAAGAGGGAGAGTTTGACTTATTCTTTGCCAATTTGGATGCCTTTTATTTCTTTTTGTTTTCTGATTGCTGAGGCTAGGACTTCTAGTACTATGCTGAACAATAGTGGTGAGAGTGGGCATCCCTGTCGTGTTCTTGATCTTAAGGGAAAAGCTCTCAGCTTTTTCCCATTGATACTGATATTCGCTGTGGGTTTTTCATAGATGGTTTTTATGATACTGAAAAAAAAGATAAACTCAAAATGGATGAAAGACCTCAATGTGAGACAGGAATCCATTAAAATCCTAGAGGAGAACATAGGCAGTTACCTCTTCAACATCGGCTACAGTAACTTCTTTCAAGACACGTCTCCAAAGGCAAGTGAAACAAAAGCAAAAATGAACTTTTGGGACTTCATCAAGATAAAAAGCTTTTGCACAGCAAAGGAAACAGTCAACAAAACTAGGAGGCAGCCCACGGAATGGGAGAAGATATTTGTAAATGACATTACAGATAAAGGGCTGATATCCAAAGTCTATAAAGAACTTCTCAAACTCAACACTCAAAAAACTAATAATCCAGTCAAAAAATGGGCAGAAGAGATGAACAGACATTTCTCCAAAAAAGACATACAAATGGCTAACAAAGACATGAAAAAAATGCTCAATATCATTAGCCATCAGGGAAATATAAATCAAAACCACAATAAGATACCACCTTACACCAGTTAGAATGGCAAAAATGAACAAAACAGGAAAAAATAAACGTTGGCAAGGATGTGGAGAAAAGGGAACCCTCTTACACTGTTGGTGGGAATGCAAGTTGGTACAGCCACTCTGGAAAACAGTATGGAGTTTCCTCAAGATGTTAAGAATAGAGCTACCCTATGACCCAGCAATTGCACAACTGGGTATTTACCCCAAAGATACAGATGTAGTGAAAAGAAGGGGTACATGCACCCCAATGTTCATAGCAGCAGTGTCCACAATAGCCAAACTGTGGAAGGAGCCCAGATGCCCTTCAACAGATGAATGGATAAAGAAGATGTGGTACATATACACAGTGGAATATTATTCAGCCATCAGAAATGATGAATACCCACCATTTACATCAACATGGATGGAACTGGAGGGGATTATGTTAAATGAAGTAAGTCAAACAAAGAAAGACAATTATCATATGGTTTCACTCATATGTGGAACATAAGCAATAGCACATAGGACCATAGGGGATGGGAGGGAAATACAAAGGAGGAGAAATCAGAGAGGGAGATGAACCATGAGAGACTATGGACCCCGAGAAACAATCTGGGGGTTTCAGAGGGGAGGAAGGTGGGGGAGGGGGTAACAGGGTGATGGGTATTGAGTAGGGCAGGTGCTGTGATGAGCACTGGGTATTATACTTAACTAATGAATTGTTGAACACTGCATCAAGGACTAATTATGTATTATACAGTGGCTAAATGAACATAATAAAAAAATAAAAGGTCCTTTGGTCTCCCATAGCATTCACACTGTGCATTAATCTATTAAAGCGCTTAATACATTGTGTTAAAAATAGTATTTGCTTGTCTGTCTTACTTTAACATGTCTTCTCTCTCAGCTGCCCCACCTGTTCTCTTGCTGTGGGTTCACATAGGGCAGGATTGGTCTTTATTCTTATATCCTGGGTGCTTAACAGTGGGTGATAAGTAAATTCACATTAAATGAGTAAATGAATCAATGGTTTCTGTGTACATCTGGTGAGTATATATATTCTTAGGATGTGTTTTGTGTCTTTTAGAAAGAATAAACAGGGGTGACTGGTTGGCTCAGTCAGTTAGGTGGCGGACCCTTTGCTCAGGTCATGATCTCAGGGTTCTGGGATCTAGTCCGGCATCAGGCCCCACGCTCAGTGGGGAGTCTGCTTGTCTCCCTCTCCTCCTGCCCCTTCCCCGCCCCCCCCCCCCGTTCGCTCATGCTCTCTCTAAAATAAATAAATAAATCTTTTTTAAAAAAACAAAGAAGCAACATAATTGAATCAGAGCATTTGTTAAATTACATTTTTGGTCTATATGGATATTTTATGTATGCCTCAACTGAACTCTGGTTGGAAAGCTCCCTTTTTTATTCAGATAAAAGAAATGGAAAAACTTTCAGAGGAGAAAATGACTTAAATGTGAAGTATTATTTTGTTTTAAAATAAAAATCAGTTGCCTAGTAAAATCTCAGGTTTTGCTTGATCTTGGGAAAAAACTAAATGTTTGTATACCTATTATATTAACATCTTCTACAACTTTGGTTTCTTTGAGATTGCCTATTGAAACTAATTAAAAAAAGGAAAAACTCTGCCTCTGAACAGAGAATATGTTTAACTGCCTTTGAGGACCTACCTGTCTAAGTAGCACTCACACATATGTGCCTTCCCCAAGTGGCATTTGTTTGTCCTTATGTAAGGGCCCATCTTCTCTCCTTCCTCCTTGAAAGGCCATTTCCTTCCTCTCCCCTAGCCCAAAGACTTCTGATTCATTCATTGGCAAAAGGAAAGTCCCAGTGCCAGAAGACAGCAGGACCTAGGATTGTTACCAGACAGTGACATTTGAAGCCCTTTAACTTTCTATTGTCTTAAAGTGATGGCTAATCTGCTGGGCCAAAGGCAGAACTGGAGATGCTTAGTTACATATATTCCCTTTTTGTCTACCTAAAACCTCAAGATTTGGTTTAAGAATCCCTTTAATGTACATTTTCAGCTAACTGATCCCTTTTTAAAATAAGAATTTAATGTTTTCTCTACAGCATATGGTCATTATAGAAAACATAGGCAGTAGTTAAATAAAACTAATAAAATTTAAATTATCCCTAATTTCAACAATATATACTCATATGGAAAACATAGACCATATAGTTATATAAAAATAATATTATTTCTAGACAGAACCACTATTAATATTTCTCTCTATATATACACACGTGTACGCACTGTACATACACACATTTTTTAAACAAAAACATAAAAAATTGTACATGTTGGGTGCCTGGGTGGCTCAGTTGGTTAAGCGACTGCCTTCAGCTCAGGTCATGATCCTGGAGTCCCGGGATCGAGTCCCGCATCGGGCTCCCTGCTCAGCAGGGAGTCTGCTTCTCCCTCTGACCCTCTTCCCTCTCATGCTCTCTGTCTCTCATTCTCTCTCTCTCAAATAAATAAATAAAATCTTTAAAAAAAAAAATTGTACATGTTGTTTCTTAACTTACTTTTCACTTTATAATATATAATGAACATTAATATTTCCTTAATTCTTAATTGTTGTTCCACAATATTATTTTAATGACTGGATTATACTCCATTATGTGATTATATAATAATTAATTTACTCAGTCCCCGCTTGGTGTGTATTGAGGCTGTTTCCAATTTCTTCCCTCATGAACATAATTTTAGCAAATACCTATATAGCCATAGATTTTTCAAAGCCCTGTGATTTCCCCCCCTTGGGATAAATTCCTAGAAATAGATTTGCTAGATCAAAAGATATGCAAAATATAAATTAAGTCTTTTCGTATACATTACCAAACCGCCTTTTCTCGATTTACTTTAATACTTCTATATTGCTTTTCATTTATGAGCAGTGTGCCTCCTGAGCTTATTCTGTCCTTTGTTCACTTCCTATGATCTCTAGAAACCCTGAGGGACATGGGATGTAAAGAGCCGTGGTTGTGCTACCCGCTGACTAGGCAAGCAGAGCTGAATCCATGTCACACACACACTGGTGTCTGCCTTGTTGGGTTTCATCTTTACAGAGAGGCCCCTAAAACCACCCTTTAAGCCCTCATTGTGCCCTTTGGGAAATAGCCAGCTGAAGTTTCAAATGTCAAGTCAGGTGCCATGTCAGCCATAGCTTTCCAACCACATACCATTGTCAGTGTTTCAGTTTTCAAGGCTGGTTGAAGTACATGCCAATGGGCAAACTTCTTGTCTATTTCTGAGAATCAGCTTTTTTTACTGAGTGTATTTCACACATGGTAATGTTCTCACAATACGTGCTACATAGACACTGCTAAAACAATCACTGCGGGGGTACATATAATGCTTACTATAAATCTGAAAGGGGATATGAACACATTCTGGTCATGGCCATCTTCTCATTATTGTTCTAGCACAATGCATTGCTCAGAGTAGGCAGTCAGTAAACATCTGTTAAAAATTGAGTGAATGAGTGAATGAATGTTGTCTTGTAAAAGAGTTTATGTATGGTTGTAGTACTTGAGACTCCAGTCATGGATGGGGTATAGCCATATTCTTCTTGAGTCTCACCTAAGTCTGCAAGAAGGTATGAGTAGAGCTAGAAATCTGAGTCAGAAAGAATAAGACTAACTATTATTACAAATATCATAGTTTTTTCAATTAGTTGTGAATAAGGTGAGTGGGATAGCCCAATTAGAACTGGGAAGTTTAAAAATAATGATAATAATCATAATCCTAATTAATCCCAAAACTTTTGGTGTTTACTTAGGGGATCAGATTGGCAACAACTCTTGTATGATGGGAACTAAGACTATGCCCATTAGGGGGAATCAAAAATCTCTTTGGAACCCTGCCTGATCTCAGTTTCTCCCCCCGCCCCATAGAAATACACACACACACACACACACACACACACATTCTTTGATGCTATGCAGATGTTAATTATTTGTCATTTTTAGAAAAGAATCTGTATTCATTATCTATTGTTGCATAACAAATTACCTCAAAATTTAGTGCCTTGAAACAGTATGTATTTATTATCTCACAGTTTCTGTGGGTCAGGAATTCACATATGGTTTAACTGGGTCCACTGTCCCAGGGTCTCTCAAAAGGCCACTGTCACCTCAAGGCTTAATTTAGAAGGATTTACTTCCTAGCTCACTCATGAGGTTGTTGGATCCATGTTGGACTGATGGCTTCAGTTCCTCATTGTCTGTTGGTCAGAGGCCTCCCTCAATTTCTTGCCAATTGGCCTCTCCACAGGGCATCTCCAAATATTACATCTGACTTCATTATAGTGAGCACATGAAAAGGCAAGAGAAAGAGGGCAAGAGAGAAGGAAGTCGCAGTGATTTGGAAGTCTTGTTACTTCTAACTGGGGAAGTAATATCCCATCACTTTTGCTGTATTCAATTTTTAGAACAACTTGCTTAAGTGGTCCAGGCCACACTCAAAGGGAGTGAGTTATACATGGGCATGAATACCAGGAAGTGGGGAATCCTTGGGGCCATCTTACAAGTTTGCCTGCCACAGAACCCATGAGCGGGAGTGGTTATATCTTTATATATACCCATCTGTTCATCCATCTCTATCTATCTATCTATCTATCTATCTATCTATCTATCTATCTATCTACTTATCTATCTACCTATGCATCTCTATCAAGATTCCACTAGTTAAATAGCTCCTGGGCAATATCTGCAGCCCAGATTAGTTTTATAGATCTTTATCTCCTCAAAACTGACTATTCATTCCACTATTTCCTCATCCTCTGTCCTCCATAGGCAACACCTTGTTCAGTATCATGTTAAGAATGATGTTATGGCATCATTAGCAGCAGCAACAAGACCAACAGACTTTTATTGGACAGCTACTCTATGTAAGGACCACCCAAGGACTGCAAGGATATTAAGTTCATCCAGTCATTTTTTAAATTTAATGAGAATTTATTGAGTGTCCTCCACCTACACTAGGCAAAGCACTTCAGAGATACAAAGATGAATGTCTCATTAAATGTTTGTCTAGTTAAAGTCATTAAAAGAGGTCCAGATCCCATGTTCACGGGGAGATTTTAGACTTGTCTCATGAAAGAGGAGGTGCTGCCCAGTTTGGTCCCCCTACACAAGCCCTTCCCCCAACAGCTCTCCACTGTAATGCAGCTGGACTGACCTCCACAGGCTGTGTTGGAACCTTGAGGTAAGCCCATGCTATCAACACAGCCGGCTAGAACAGTGATTCTCAAAGTGTGGTGCTGGACCACCAGCATCAGCAGCATCTGGGAACCTGTTAAAGATGCATATTCTCAGGCTCTACCCCTGATGCCAAATCAACATTTCTAAGGGTGGGGCCCAACAATATGTGTTTTAAGAAGCTTTACAGGTGATTCAGATCGACAGCTATTGACCCAGAAGATCCTCTGCTCCTACTTTATAGTAAATATGTTCCCCCCACCCTCCGCCAGTCCCAGAGATAACTTGGATCCAAATTCTGAGGTGGGATTAGCCCTAGAGCCCCCTAAAAATTGTGACTTGGAAATCACCCTTTCTTCCATTGCCTCTCTGCTGCCAGCTGCATCTCCATCTTCTGCCCTTCTTCCTTCTATGCACCCTATTATATTCCTGTACAGGCACTCTTGCTCTGGTCTTTAAGTCCCTGCTAAATAAAATTCAGGAAGTTAGCCATCTCGCTATGAAGACAGACGCACACAAAATCAAAGCATGGTCAGAATGATATGAGTCCTAGTAATGATCAAGGTGGAGATAAATGTGGGCAGAATCCAGAGGAAAGATTATTTTGTTCCAGCTGGGAGGATTGGAGAAGGTGTTACAGAAGAGATAGGGCTTGAGCTGAGCTTTGGAGGATGAGAAGCATTTTGATAGACTGACAAATGGGGGAATTAGTGTTTTGACATATACCTGAAGTGATGCGCAGAGTTGTGTGCTTAGAGGTAAAACTGCAGATACAGCCATTGGAATTATAGCTTTTCCCAACTTGTAGCATTATCTGTTTTAGCCTGGATTTATTCTGATCTGCCTCAGTCTCCTTTTGTCCAGACTTTTCTCTCCTCATTTCGTAAATATTCTGAATTTTCTCCTTCATGGGATTAGCGCCTTATAAACAAGTTTGAGCAGGCACATTTGTAGCTAATGGAGACAATTTGAGAGTTAATAGCCTGGGCAAGCCTAAATAGTGAAGATCATATGGAAGCAATTTCACTTTGGTCTTAGTCCAGTAAGCCATCATCACGGGGTTATAAGTCTATGGGTCTGGGGGATGAGTTGAGGAGTTCCGTTGGAAAGAGAGGAGAGTGGTGGTGAAGAAAAGCTCTTAATTTCCAAAATAAAGGGGGGAAAGAACCCAGAGGAGATACACAAGCATTACTGATCTTGTTTTACTCAGACTTAGAGTGCCATGATGGATTACAGTGATTCTCAAAAAGGGAAGATTTTGTCTCCAAGGAGACATTTAGCAATATCTAAAGACATTTTTGGTTGTCACAGTGGAGTGGGAGGTGCTACTGGCATCTGGTAGGTAGAGGTCAGGGATGTGGCTAAACATCCTACAATACATAAGACAGCTCTCCCCACCAACACAAAGAATTCTCCAATCCAAATTGTCAGTAGTGCTGAGGTTGAGGAGCCCTGATGAAAAGCACACTCAACACCTATCACACTGGCTAAAATAAAATACAGTGACACACCAAGGATTGGCAAGGATGTGGAGAAACCAAACAGAATCACGTGTGCACTGCCGGTGGAAATCTGAAAGGGGGTAGCCGCTCAGGAAACCAGTTTAGTAGTTTCTCATAAAACCAAACCCGCAATCACCACACGACCCAGCAATTGCACTCTTGGGCCTTTAATCAAGAGAAATGGAAATTTATGTTCCCCCCAAAACTAGTGCACAAATATTCAAAGCAGCTCGATTCATAATAACCCCAAACTGGAAACAACACAGATGTCCTCCAATGAGTGAATGGTAAACAAACCATGCTACATCCGTAGCACAGAATATTACTCAGCAGCAAAAGGAATAGACTACTGATACATGCCACAACTTGGATGAATCTGAGAATAATGCTCAGTGGAAAAAGCAAACCCTAAAAGGTTACATACTCTATGATTCCATTTACATAACATTCTTGACAAGAAGAAATTATAGAAATGGAGAACAGATTAGTGGTCGACAGGGGTTAAGGACAGGGGAGTGGGGGAGTTGGTAGGGGGTAGGTGTGCTTTTGAAAAAGCAATACAGGGGCGCCTGGGTGGCTCAGTCAGTTAAGTGTCTGCCTTCGGCTCAGGTCATGATCTCAGGGTCCTGGGATCGAGCCCCGCCTTGGGCTCCATTCAGCGGGAATTCTGCTTCTCCCTCTCCCTTTGCCACTCCCCCTGCTTGTGCTCTCTCTCTCTCTCTCCCTCTCTCAAATAAATAAAATCTTTAAAGGCAATACAGGGGGTCTTAACATTGGAACTGTTCAGGATCTTGGCTGCAGTGGTGGAGAGACAAACCCGTCTATGTGATGAACTCTCTTCGTCACACACACACACACACACACACAACACAGACAAGTAAAACTAGGGAAATTTAAACAAGCTGGGTGGACTGTATCAATATCAACATCCTGGTTGTGATATTGTACTACAGTTTTGCAAGATGTTATTATTGAGTGAAATCGAGTAAAATGTACCTAGAATATCTCTGTATTATTTTCTACACGTACATTTGAATCTATAATTATCTCAAAATAAAAAGTTAAAAAAGAGCTAACTCAGATCTGCATACTTGGAGAACATTAATGGTTTGTTTTGCACAATAGTTCCATAGATTATAACTTTTCTTTTTTGTGCTCAAGTCTATTGTGATTTTTGTCTTCTACCCTCAAATTAAGTATGAGGCTTCAAGGTAAAACAATCTATTCACCCTTACTGATAATTTCTCAGTGTCACTAGATATGAAAATCATAGTGATTCCCATGCACCTAACCATTTTCGTTTGCAAATGCCTCTGTCCCTCCTAACTACACATGCTTCCCTAGGCTAAGAAACATAGCCTGTTGCCATCAGTACAAATACAGCACTTGAAATAAGGGAATCCTTTAGCAAGATGCAACTCACCTCCAATATACCATGATTCACAGAACTAAGAGGAAGAATTTAAAACATAAGCTCATCAGAGATTATAAATGAGTGACATTTAAAGAAAACCAAAGTTCTCAAAATAGCTCTTTCATCCCAAGTTTTATTTATTCAACATTCTTAATTAATATGTTTCTAATTAGAACTCCATAGATATTACCCATGTAAATGTTGAGTCTAACGTGTTTGTTCTTCTGTTAACTTGTCACTGCTAAGAATATGTCTTTATTCCTTCTGTAAAGGATGAACAGTGATTTGCCAAACCAGTTCCATGTTGCAGTGATTCTAGTAGCTTCGCTTCTAAATCAGAGCCACTATCGTACCTCTAGTACTAATGAGAATTCAGAGTGATGGATCAAAGACATAAAACCTGCTTTGTAAAATGAAGGATACGGCTATTTCTGAAACTATGGAAGGTAGAAATCCATAGGAGAGGGTGAGGTTAGGTCTTTCAACTCTCTTCTGTTTGATTTATTTGACAAATAGAAGACAATCATAGTCGACATCTCAGGACAAGACAGAACCAGATTGTCAGCATGATTTTAGAGAAATATCTGGAAAATCACATAGGACAATGATATTGTATGCCTATAAAAGGTGAAAGAGAACTTGTTTAGTTAATGAGCAATATGGTAATTTAAGAAATTATCTGGCAAAATTTTTTGAGGATAAAATTAGAATACTTAACTCTCAATAATCCACTTGCTTGACTAAAAGTGATGTCTGTTTTCACCACTGGTTTTGATAACTGAATGAGTGTTTCTTATTGCCCAGGAAGATGTTGAAAAATCGTTTGATGGTAGGAATCCTTGTCCTGATTCTGTTTTTAATGAAAATGTCTCTATTTTACTGTTTAGTCAGAAGTTTGCCCTTGGTCCTTGATAAATATGCTTGCTCAAGTTAAAGACACACTTCTTGTCACCACTTACTAATAATTTTATCATGAATTTCTGTTTAATTTTAGCACATAAACCTATTAAGATGTCATATGGCTTTTTCCTCTTTAATTATGTAAATTGTTTCCTGATGTTGAATTATCCTTTTATTTCTTACGTGTGGTATATTATTCTTTTAAAATCCATTTAATATTCAATTTGCTAATATTTGCAGTATATTCATAAATGAGATTGGCCAATAGTTTTCTTATCTGAATGGCATGTCAGAGTTAGCTTAGTCTCTCAGAAACGAGTTGGGATTTTTATTTTTTCCTTAGCTTTGGAATAGTTTAAATAAAATACATATTATCTTTTCCTTAAAGATACTGTAGTGCTACTCCATAGAACTATATGGTCATAATGGCTTTTGTGGGGGAAGGGAGAATTTTGACAATTTAAAAAAATTTCTTTTATGGTCTACTCAGTCTTTTTAACTCTATTTGGGTCAGATTTAATAATTTTTACTTTCTTTGAAAAATGTCCCAATCATGTATATTTTTAAAACAGTTGCCATATAACTGTAATTCTGTTGCATGATTTTGAATGCCTTAGGCAAAGCATAATTTTGAAAATACCTCACTATACCAGCTATTGTACCAAAAAAAAAATCTGGATTTAGGGAGACTGATATCCTATCCGAGGTATGGGAAAAATTAGGTCTCAGTCTCTCAAGGATCCTCTACTTTCAATAAGGCTTGCTTTAAACATAGTCAGAATTATCAGTTGCCTGGATGACGTGTATCGAAGGGAACCAAAAGCCTCTATGTCCTCAATACTTTACTACTTCTTGATCACAATCACGAGGAATCCCACCAATCAATCACTTCTTTAGATTAAGACTTTGGAGGCCCCAGATAAAGTAAAAATATGCTCTATGGAAGGAGCGTCACATTCTCCCTTTTACCTTACCATAATTTTGTTCAGCCCTAACAGATCCCTGAACATCTTGGTTGGATGTGTACTGTTAGGTTTCAGATTCAAATATAAATGGGCCCAAGGGCTTGCCCTTGAAAAAATATATCAGTGCTTATTGTTTTATTCCAGTCTTTATATTCTAGATTTTATTCCATGCCAGGCAACCTACACCTAATTTCTGCCTCAAATTTGCTTGCCTGTTTGATTTCGGGTGTTTAATCCTGGATTGCGACCTTTGGTTAACTAAGGCATAATCCCTCAGAAGGAAAAACCAGAATCCCCACACTAGATGCAGACTTGAGGGCATATGGATGTCCATTGACCACAGATGAGCAAATCAAAAGTTAATTAACAAATAATTAATAGCCAAATAACAGGGTCATCAACATGTATCGAACCAACAGCCTGGAAACTTAGGTATTCATTACCCTTGAAATTTGCATTGACTAAAATGCACCTTCATGGCTTCTTGGCACCCATCTACTTACTTATTTTGAACTGAGAGGATGGTTAGGACTACCTAATAGTAAACCTAATGAAACTAAGAAGTTAGTTTTCCTTAATTCTAAAAATGGAGTCTGGGGATACCACTACATAGGGTATAGAGCTGAGTTAGTAGTCTGAAATTCAACTCACCATGTTTAGCTCTCTCCATGCATTGTCTCCATCTGCTCTCAGATTGAGCATAATAAATATTGATCCCTTTACCTCACAGGGATTTTTTTTTTTCACAGTGTAATGAGCTGCTTGTGGAAGGCTCCTTAGAGAAAGCTACTGCTAAGATACAGCACTTCAAAATGCATGAAAAAAGAAATCGATCACGGCCTTATCAAATAAGATTAGTATACAGTCACACACACCACCTCTCAGTATCTTGAGGAAAATCACACTTTTGTTTTGTTTTGTTTTGTTTAAATCAAGGAAGCGTTAAAGACTTGATTCCCGTTTCCCCACGAGTCCCAAGAAGATAGCTGCAGGGAAATGAGAGAGTGGAAGTGCCAGGATAGAAGAAAGCCAGGGACTGATTACATCTCTGCTGTGCATGCTAATGCCTCACCCAGAACGGTTCTACATGCGGAAATGAGACGGTTGCATTTATTCCATCCACCTCCACCGCTCCCCTCCCCGCCGAGCTCTGATGGATACAGAGCTGTGCGGCCCAGCTGCAGTTGTCAGTTCCTACAGGGAAAGAAGGCTGCCTGTTAGCTTACTTTATATCAAAGTACAATTGACTAAAATAGTCACGTGGGCTATATTCTGATGTTCCCTTTCAAATAGCTCAGAAACTTTCCAGGTTTGTTTCTAGTTCACAACATTAAAAGCTCACACACCAACTATATTGGCTTTGGTGTTTGTGTCAGAACAAAAAAAGAATGCTCAAGCTCAGAAGGAGCAGGCAAATAAATAGAATTCTTCCCAGCTTCTGCCTCACCAATTAAATCCTTCCTTTGTAACATACCTCAGTCCAGTGTTTTCTTTTTAACTTTAAAGAGCGCACAACCCGGGGTGCCTGGATGGCTCAGTCGGTTCAATGCGCACAATCCCAGAGCCTCCCGCTCGGGTCAAGATCTCAGGGCGCTGGGATGGAGCCCTGCCTCGGGCTCCCTGCTCAGCGGGGATGGACGGGGGGGGGGGGGGGGGGGGGTCTACTTCTCCCTCTCCCCTCCCCCACCTCCGCTCTCGCACAGGCATGTGCATGTTCTCTCTCTCTCAAATAAATAAAATCTAAAAAAAATAACAATGAAGTGCACACAATCCCATGAGGATAATGTTACAATGCAGAGTATGACTCAGGAGATCTGGGCGGGGCCTAAGATTCTGCATTTTTTAGAAGATTTTATTTATTTATTTGACAGAGAGATAGAGAGCACAGATAGGCAGAGCAGCAGGCAGAGGGAGAGCGAGAAGCAGGCTCTCTGGGGAGCAGGAAGCCCCATGCGGGGCTTGATCCCAGGACCCCGGGACCATGACCTGAGCCGAAGGCAGACACTTAACGACTGAGCCACCCAGGCGCCCCTGCATTTCTAAACAACTCCCAAAGTGATGGCCAAGCTGCTAGTCCACAGACCACAGTATGAGGAGTAGAGCCATATTGTCACACAGAGGTGCTATTTTTTAAATGTTTTAGAATATAAAAAAAAAAAAAAAGAAGGAGAAATAAAGGACAAAGAGAAAGTAACCAGGCGATGAAGGAACTAAGAGAAGGCCTGGATTTTCAGACAGTAAGTGAACAACTACTAAGGTACCACTAGGCAAGAACCTTCGAATTAGACGTGTGGTGATGAGAGGGGCGTGTGTGTTGAGGCACTGAAGGTGTGCCTAATAAAAACAATAGGACTTGTGGATATAAGCAGTCACTGTTCTGAACAGGTATTCCATTTCAGTTCCCAGATGGATAGAGATTTTCACTCCCTCATGATACCTCAGGTAATGAGAAAAAACTCCTGAAGTGTGACATAAATGGCCATCAAGAGGCATTAGTGTTTAAAGACCAAAAAAAAAACCCAAAACAAAACCCCTTTACTTCAGGGTTATTGTAGGGGAAAGGAGCATTTCAAATTAGCAGGTATGGGAATAGCAAACGGTGAGGCAGAATTTTCCTTCTTAAGTGGGTCAGTTGATGAACTATTCAAGTCTGTTTATCATCATCCAAATGTTCTAAGGCATGAGGGTGTAACACAGTGTTAGGCGGACTTTCATCTTGGAAGAAAATGTCAGAAGGAATCTTCCCTGCTCTGCTTCCTTGAGGTGAGGAGAGGACTGGTGGATGGACTCTGGGAGAAGAAATGAGAACCTCTTCATCCTTTAGTAAAGGTATGGAACACTTGGGTATAATAAAAATGAGCACTAGGCAGGGAGTCAGAGTATCTGAATTCCAGTGCCGATGCCGCTGGAACTAGCTGTTGGACCTTGGGCAACAGCTCTCTGAATAAGTTTCCTTCTTGAGAGGATTAATCTAGAATAGCATTTTCCAAAGTGTGACAAAATGTTAATTGGAGTTATCTGGAAAACTGCTGTCCATGGTCGAATGAGGTAGGCAGACATTGGGTTATATACACCTAAATATCTTTCATTAGAGGCAAGCCTCTTGAGTTCTTTATATGGAGCCTCTGAATATGGAGAGCAGTATTTCCCAAACTTACTTCATTGTGGAACACTTTTTGCAAGGACCATCTCAAAAAATTAATGCTCCACGGAACTTACTCTGGGAAATGTAGATGCTTTTTAAGCCTATTTACTTTTAGCGCAATATCATCCACATACCAAAGTTAAATCAGGAATATCCAGAAATCTACCTATATAAAAAACTTAAACTAAAAAAAAATGAAGTTAATACTATTTTCAATTTGTTGCTGTTTTAACTTGATAAAATCTGTTTTTCAAAATAACCTCTTGATCTAATTTCAAAGTCGATGCACTTGTATTGTAGAATTTGATTTGAAAAATAAAAAAGAGCACAAAATTTACAATTATTAAGAGAGTCACAACTGTTAATATTTTCATGGAGATCCTTCTAGAATTCAAATTATTTCTTAAATTAACTAATATTTTTTAAAAAGATTTATTTATTTATTTATTTTAGAGAGAGAGAGTATGCGTGCGTGGGGAGATGCAGAGGGAGAGGAAGAGAGAATACCAAGCGGACTCTCCTCTGAACTCGGAGCCCTATGTGGGGCTCGATCCCAAGACCCTGAGATCATGACCTCAGCCAAAATCAAGAGCCAGATATTTAACCAACTGAGCCACCCAGGTGCCCCAAATTAACTATTATTTTTATCATTAAGTCAAATTTTTAATTTCCCATTTAGCAGGTCTCCTGTTCTAGTTTGCATATGGCCCAGTTTTTTATAAGGACCTTCAAATATAAAATTTTTCTGATACCAGATGGAATATTGAAGCTTAAAAATATTCTAAAATGAAAGACAGTAATAAACTACAAAGAAGAAAATTAGCTTCATCTTTATAGTCAGATATATTATTCTTATTAAATTATTCTAGGCTGAATTCTTCTTATATCTGAATATTCCCCAACAGTGGCATCTAATTTATTTATATATTTATACCCTATCCTATTACAAACATAATTTATGATGACTGTCTAAGTGTCTTTAAATTGACTCCAAGAATTAAAATTCACTGGCTTGAAGATATTGAGAACCCATAGCACCTTAAATATCTCTGAGGGTAAGAGATGATCACCTTCATTTTATAGATTCATCAGAATAGCAGGATTAATCATAATACCTGAATAATTGTTTTCACATTGGGTGCTTTTATTGAAAAGGCTAGAACGAATTCTAGGTTTTGTTTCCAACCCTGCCTAGAAAAAATGAGGGATACACAAAATGACCTCTGGGTGGCCTTCCAACTTGTTATGAATCCTTGCATTAGAAAAACAAGTTTTTCAAGAAAGAGATAATGGTGATTTTTCCCCCCTTAAAATGTGTTTTTCGCCCTTAAAATTGTGCAGTCAGTATTTTCGGAGAAACCTCACTTACAAAGTCACATTAATGATATTTAAGGGACAAATCACAGGTTTTTTGCCTGGAGAGGAGTTTTATTGACTTTCTATGGTTAAGGGATAATGAGAAGATTGTATAATGCCAGTCTTCCTCTGCCAGCAGCGGGTACTTTGATTGTAAATATCAAAATCTATTTTCCCTTAGTACTCTTAAAAAAATAACAGTGAATCTAAGAATTAGAGATAGTAATAGTTCAGATGGTTTGCCATGTGCTGAAAACCCCAGATGGCTTAAGGATGAATGATCAGGCTCTCATTGTAAGAACTTTTATTTTTAATAATTGATGGCGAGTATGTATTGCCGCCACTGTTTCCCACTTAATTACTTTTCTTTTTGATCAAGCA
Source organism: Leptonychotes weddellii (assembly GCF_054177405.1). Taxonomy (NCBI): domain Eukaryota; kingdom Metazoa; phylum Chordata; class Mammalia; order Carnivora; family Phocidae; genus Leptonychotes; species Leptonychotes weddellii. Next base: position 97,057,936 of record NC_138385.1, on the reverse strand, counting down.
CATTAATGAAAAGAGACCTAATAAATCATGTGCAAAAACAGTAAAGCACTTAATTAACATGTGTTTCCCTGATTGATGGTGATAGAAAACCACAGTAGCGCTAAGTAGGCTCACAAGGGCACCTTCAACCGACATGGTATCTTGAACAAACATACGGCTAAGAGCATAATACATGAACTCTATTCTCATTTAAGAACTAGCCATGACAACCACAGATTACAGTGTTATTACAATCTTCCTTCTTCTCTCTGACTGAGAGGCTCTATGCTCCTGGCTTGGGGGATGTAAACAATACATGGTAAACATAAACCAACAAATGCCGGGGTAGATTATTTCTAATACCAAGAGCCAACATTTACCGAATACTTACTGTGTGCCAGGTTCTCTGCTATGTGTTTTAAAAGACTGACTTACTAGGGCGCCTGGGTGGCTCAGTCATTAAGCGTCTGCCTTTGGCTCAGGTCATGATCCCATGGTCCTGGGATCGAGTCCCACATCGGGCTCCCTGCTCCGCGGGGAGCCTGCTTCTCCCTCTCCCTCTCCCCCTGCTTGTGTTCCCTCTCTTGCTGTGTCTCTCTCTGTCAAATAAATAAATAAAATCTTAAAAAAAAAAAAAAGACTGACTTACTTAACTCTTCAACAATGCACTTAGCTAGTGATCATTACTGTCTTCATTTTATAAGGAGAAAACCTGATACGTGTAGATGGTAAGCCATGGTCAAAGTTGCTCAGCTAATAAGTAAGGTAATCTGGTCAGCCTTACTCCATAGCCCCGTTTGATTGGCTGGAAGATGTTTTTCCCATGTGTTTCCAGCGAATTTGAAATTCTGTGGGAGAATCACAAACTACTAGAGATATCCCTGGAATGGGATCACCTGAGAACAAACAAGAGTTGAGATAACTGGGTTTTATACACACACAATGAAAAAGTAGATCATATTGCATGGTTAAAACACAGCTACATCTTAATTTTGATTGTGTGAGAAAGGTAGATCAGGGGTAGAAGCGAGGGTTCTTTTTTCTTCTTTATCCTGTATTCCATTTTTTTGTGTAATGTGGTTTTGCTGCATTTAAAATGAGACCCAGTGGAAGCCAATAAATAAATCCCTCTTCTCTCTACCTCCCTCAAGAATGGACAGGTCCTACGTCACCTTAATCTGATGTTTCTCCAGAATGGATGAACAAATCAGCTTCCCTGTTTAAAGAGGTCACCTATGTTCCCAAATCACCTTTCAGCTCTGCAATCAAGTTTGCTGATGGCTGAACAATACTTCCTACTCCCTACCGAGGATCCCTGGCTGGTCAGTCTGTTGCTGAAAGATATTTATGAAGACCTTCATCATCCCCTGCTTCCAGATCCTTTCCCAGAATACCAGGGATGGCAGGATAAAGAAACCATTGCTAATCCTGCATAGCATCTCTTTTATGGATGGCTGCTAGGTGCATTTGGTTAAATGAGACAAGCCGGCATTTTTCTGAACTCACAGAGATTCCCATGAAGGAAGGGACTGATTCATTCTCTGTGCCATCACACCTCAAATTTGAGGACCTTTAGACCAGGTGCATTGTTTGTTTGTTAGGGGATATGAAGGGAAGGCTAATATACTGAGTATCTCAGTTCTGCTAAGTACTCACATACAAGAAGGCAGAGAGTAGAGCTCCAGCAGCTGAAGTGAACCAGGGGATCACAAACGATGCTCAGGACCCAGAACAATTCCTTTGGACCGTGGAGAGAGGCAAAGAGCATCAGGTGTGTCCTAGAGTCAGAAAAAAAAAAAGTTCTAATAGATGAAAGGACCACAGAAAAACTTTCAAAAATGCTGTAGGGAAATTGGTACGGAGATTGGTGGAGAGAATTACTCCTCCCTGCCTGACCCTTTTCTTGCCAAGAGATTCCAAATTAACAATTGGAAGATTTTTTTCCTTCCGCATGGGAACACACACATTTAATTTCATTATAAAATCAAGGGAAAGGAAAGATCCACCTTACATATGGAGTGCAAAGTACTTCTGTGTAAAGGACAATCAGGGTCTGGTTTAAAAAGAAAAACAATTGAACAAGAGCTCCTCATGAGTTGTTGTTCAATACATATAAAGTTTCAGTTGTGCAAGATGAATAAGTGCTAGAGATCTCTTGTACAACATGGTGCCTAGAGTCAACATGGTATTGTGCACTTAAAAATTTCTGAAGACGGTAGATCTCATGTTAAGGGTTCTTACCACCCCCACACAAAAGACAAGGAAACTTTCAGAGGTGATGGATATGTCCATTAGCTTGACTGTGGTGATAGGATCACAGCTATATGCACATGTCGGAACTTACCGAATTGTATACAGTAAACATGTATATTTGTTTTGTATATCAATTATACCTCAATAAAGCTCTCAAGGAAAGAAAAAAGGAAAAAGAAAATCAAGTCATCCTCTAATGAATTGAGATGTTTACAAATTAAGTTTCCATCACTGCAGCAGTTCTTAGTTTTTTTGGGAAGGTAGCGAGGGTAAAGATACCTTTAGGAATCTGATGAAGCTGGTGAACCCTTTCCACAGATAAAAGCACATACATTCATACACATGAACTGTTGCACGTAATCCCAGTGGTTCTGCATCCCAGCTCTGGCCTATCCATGGGGTTCATTAAAGAACACCAGCGTTGTTAATTGCTCTCAGTGTTGTTCCAGGTTTCCCCCCTTCCCCAATAGGTACTGCCCTTGTATTGTGAGCATCTCTGTGTCTTGTCATCATCAATGCACCCAATTCATCTTTCATTCAACAGCTGTCCACTCCCTCTTCAGAATGAGAAACCAGCCTGCTTGGACTTCATTTCTGCACACAGGGGACTATGAAGGCATATGATTTTCCTTTTTCTGTGATCGATATAGGTATTGGTTGATATCATGAAAGGAAACTGTTTCAGAATCTAAAAGGAAAGGGAAAACTTTCCGAATTGAAGAAAATATGGAAGAGAGATTCCAATTTCTTCCCTTTACGTTTGATGGCATGATAAGAAGTAGACAGTGGGGGGAATTTGTTACTGGAGCTTGACTGGCTGTTTCCTGCTGCTCTGTTATGTAGGAACACATTTTAAGAATGGTTTTGCACAAGATCCAGATTGGTAACGAAATATAGAAATAATTGTATCTTCTCAATATGTATGCCTTTCTTACATAACATAATCAAAAAAATATTAAAAAATGGCCCAAAGCAATCCTTCGGCTAAGAGGCCATGTGTGGACAATGACTACCATAATTACGACAGTCAATCGGGAATTGTTGTGAGCTGTACAATCCACTATGTGTTGACTGAGTATGATCTTATCATTAAACCATCCAATTTCCCAACTCACTAGGCTCTTCTCAAGTCATTGCAGTCTCTCACATATGGCCAATCAAATCCAGCCACTCTACAAGGCTGAGATTTACTGGTGGTTGCCCTGCAGCCTCTATAGCTTAACCTGGCCTGAGTTACTTTACACCTCAGGCTGCCATAATGGTGCAGCTTGTGCCCTCCACAGATTTCTGGGCTTGGGGGACTTGAGTAAGGACTGAACTCCAATCGGAGCTTACTAAGTGCCTCATTAGCCTTCATTACATACCCACAGACCTCAAACCTTAGTGGCTTAAAACAATAACCATTTTTTTTTTTCTGCTCATGGTTATTATAGGTTGGGTCTCTGGATTGGGCTCAGTTGGATGGTTCTTCTAAGTTTGACTGAGCTTGGCTAGCTAGCTTTTTCATCTATAGTCAGCTGCTAGGTGGGCTGGAGCTGGCTGGTTTAGGATGGCCTCAGCTGGGATGGCTGGGATGACCGAGACTCCTCCCCAACAGACTCCCATCAACCATCTGGCTACCCTGGGCTTGTTTGCATGGTAAGAAAGGTTACTGAGAGCAGCAGGAGGACAAATCCCAAAGTATAAGCCTTTTTCAAGGCTCTGCTTGCATCATGTTTACTGATATCCCATTGGCCAAATTAAGTCTTAACGACAGTCCAGAAGTAGTGTGGGAGTGCGATACCAAAGACTATGGATAAGAGAGAATCATTTATGGCCCTCATTATAATCTACACCACAGAGTTATGGCACTGGCCTGAGCCTACATTAGTGTGGAGGAAGGGGCAACTTTTTCTAGATGTGTCTTTAGGTGTGTCTTTTCCTAATTCATTTGCCCAGAGTGGGTGCCTCTTTTTACAACTCACAAAGGTACCATATGGGGTAGCTGAGGCTCTAGATTGGCCCAATATATGTTTTATCTTATTAACTAGATGTACATGGCAAATAATATCCCCAGGGATATTTTACCCTTTTTCTTTTTTGTAGACTCTCCAAACCAGGCAGGCCCAACAATAAAGACCATCTCTTAAAATTTTTTTTTAGGTCTTTAAGGGAAGAATTCATGTCCAGTTCAAATTTGTAAACTCCATAGTCTTTAGCTTAGCATTAATTTGGGCTCAAAAATATTTAATCTGAATTTTCACATTTTTATCATTCATATCAGTTACAATCTGGACCCTAGATACATGGTATTCAAAGTGGATCTGCAGACGACCTGAATCAGAATCACCTGGAGCCCTTGTTAAAATGCAGATTCCTGTGGAGGAGCAAGATGGCAGAGGAGTAGGAGACCTCAATTTCGTCTGGTCCCAGGAATTCAGCCAGATAGGGATCAAACCATTCTGAACACCTACGAACTCAATAGGAGATCAAAGAAAAGAATAGCAGCAACTCTCTAAACAGAAAAGCGACCACTTTCTGGAAGGTAGGATGTGCGGAGAAGTGAATCTGAGGC